>NW_027325411.1:0-387280 GCF_036924035.1 Leuresthes tenuis | reverse complement strand
ATTCGATGGCTGCCTTGTCTTTTACTCTGTGCAAAAGACAAGGCAGCAACAAAAACACCACGGGAAAACCGTATTGAGGCTTTGTTCTGACCGCTCATTCGGTGTCGCGTTTCTTTCAAGCAATTCTCCCGGTTAGCCCGCACTCGGCTCGCTCCCAGAGCCGTGTTAAAGTCTACTTCGCATTCACTCTCTTTTCTCAGCAGACTCTTGGGATTTTATCAATAAAATGAATTCCTTCACTCAAACTATGTTAAAACTGCTTTGTCCTTCATATTTACCATGTCTTGAAAGATTTAAACAAAAAAACCAACGTTGTACTTTGCAGTAAAAGAAATAGCAAATCTAAAGTTTCAGGAATCCGAGAATAAGCTTACTTTCGTGAGTTCTTCACGATTTCGGATTTTGCTATAAAATGAATTCCTTCACTCAAACTAAATTAAAACTGCTAAACCGCTAATCTGTTACATGTAAGGCAGATGTCAAAATTTCCGACCATAATGTATAAAATGCGGTGAAAAAAAGGTGTGATAGAACACTAAAAGGTGGAGCGGAAGTGTTCGGCTGCAAGAAGGTGTGAATGTCCGACTATATTTGGTGAAAAGCAGGTGAAGCAAGGTCTGAATGCCAAACCTTACATCATCAAATGCGAGATCAGAGGTGTTTGGCTGCAAGAAGGCCATAGTTTGCCAAAAGCGGGTAAGGTGCGAATGTCCGACTAAATATCAAAAAAATTTGGGGCAGAGGTCTTCGGATGCAAGTGGGTGTGAATATCCAACCATACAAGTATGGTGGAGAGGAAGCTGTGAATAGCCAACCATAGTTTGGAAAAAGCGGGGTAAGAAAAGGTTTGAATACCCGACTGTACACAATCAATAGCGGGAGCGGATGTGTTCGGCTACAAGAAGGTGTGAAAGTCCAACCATAGTTTGTAAAAAGCGGGTAAGAAAAGGTTCGAATGCCCGACTATACACCATCAAAAGCGGGAGCAGAGGTGTTCCGCTGTAAGACGGTGTGAATGTCCGACCATAGTTGGTAAAAAGCGGGTAAGAAAAGGTTAAAATACCCGACTGTACACAATCAATAGCAGGAGCGGAGTTGTTCGGCTACAAGAAGGTGTGAAAGTCCGACCATGGTTTGTAAAAACCGGGAAGAAAAGGCTCGAAAGCCCGACTATACACCATCAAAAAGAAGGTTTGAATGTCCATCAATAATTGCTTTAAAACAAGAAAGTAAATTTTCGAATATCAAACCGTACATGATCATAAGCGGGAGAGGAGGTGTTCCGCTGTAAGACGGTGTGAAAGTCCAACCCTGGTTTGTAAAAAGCGGGTAAGAAAAGGTTCGAATGCCCGAACATACACCATCAAAAGAGGGAGCGGAGGTGTTCCGCTGTAAGACGGTGTGAATGTCCGATCATAGTTGGTAAAAAGCGGGTAAGAAAAGGTTAAAATACCCGACTGTACACAATCAAAAGAGGGAGCGGAGTTGTTCAGCTAAGAGAAGGTGTGAAAGTCCGACCATGGTTTGTAAAAAGCGGGTAAGAAAAGGTTCGTATGCCCGAATATACACTATCAAAACCGGAAGTGTAAGTGTTCGGCTGCAAGAAGGTGTGAACGTCCGACCAAAGTTTGTAAAAAAGCAGTTAAGAAAAGGTAAAGAAAAGAAAAGAAAAGAAAAGAAAAAGCTGATGAAAAAGGGTGAGAAATCCCGACTATACACCATCAAATGCGGTAGCGGAGTTGTTCGGCTGTGAGTAGGTGTGATTCTCCAACCATAATTGCTGAAAAATGTGTTAGAAAAGGTAAGAATGCCGGTCCATACATCATCAAAAGCGGGAGAGGTGGTGTTCGGCTACAAGTAGGTGTGAATGTCCATTAATAATTGCTTTAAAACATGAAAGAAAATTTTCGAATATATAACCTTACATGATCATTAGCGGGAGAGGAGATGTTCAGCTGCAAGAAGATGTGAATATCCACCTATAATTACTGAAAAATGGGTAGGAAAAGATTCGAATGTCCAACCATAAATCATCAAAAGCAGGAGTGGAGTTGTTCAGCTACAAGAAGGTATGAAAGTCCAACCATGGTTTGTAAAAAGCGGGTAAGAGAAGGTTCGAATACCCGAATATATACCATCAAAAGCGGAAGCGGGGGTGTTCGGCTGCAAGAAGGTGTGAACGTCCGACCAAAGTTTGTAAAAAGCAGTTAAGAAAAGGTTTGAATATCCAACCGAACATAATCAAAAGCGGGAGCAGAGCTGTTCGACTGCAAGTAGGTGTGAATGTCAGATCATAATTGTTGAAAAATGTGATAGAAAAGACTAGAATGCCGGACAATACATCATCAAAAGCGGGAGAGGTGGTTTTTCGGCTGCAAGTAGGTGTGAATGTCCAGCCATAATTACTCACAAACGGGGGAAGAAAAGGTAGTATTTCCAGACCACACATGATCAAAACAGGGAATGGAGGTGGTTCAGCTGCAAGGTGTGAATGTATGACTAAAGTTTGTAAAAACCGTGTAAGACAAGGGGCGAATGCCCGACAATGTATGATCAAAAGAGGGAGCGGAGGTTTTCGGCTGCAAGGTCTGAATGTCCAACCATAATTTGTAAAAATCGGGGAAGAAAAGGCTCGAAAGCCCGACTAGACACCATCAAAAGCGGGAGCAGAGGTGTTCAGGTGCAAGAAGGTCTGAATGTCCGACCAATAATTACTGAAAAATGGGTAAGAAAAGGTGCGAATGCCAAATCATACATCATCAAAAGCAGGAGCGGATGTGTTCGGCTACAAGAAGGTTTGAATGTCCAACCATAGTAAGTAATAGGTGGGTAAGAAAAGGCTCGAATGCCCGACTATACACCATCAAAAGCGGAAGCGGAGGTGTTCGGCTGCAAGACGGTGTGAACGTCCGACCAAAGTTTGTAAAAAGCATTAAGAAAAGGTTCGAATATCCAACCAAACTTAATCAAAAGCGGGAGCAGAGCTGTTCGACTGCAAGTAGGTGTGAATATCAGATCATAATTTGCAAAAAGCTGATGAGAAAGCGTGAGAATGCCCGACTATACACTATCAAATGTGGGAGCGGAGGTGTTCGTCTGTGAGTAGGTGTGAATGTCCGACCATAATTGCTGAAAAATGTGTTAGAAAAGGTAAGAAGGCCGGACCATATATCATCAAAAGCAGGAGAGGTTGTGTTCGGCTGCAAGAAGGTGTGAATGTCCAGCCATAATTACTCACAAACGGGTAAGAAAAGGTACTATTGCCAGACCATATATGATCAAAACAGGGAGCGGAGGTGGTTCAGCTGCAAGAAGGTTTGAATGTCCGACTAAAGTTTGTAAAAAGCGGGTAAGACAAGGTGTGAATGCCCGACAATGTATGATCAAAAGAGGAGCGGAGGTTTTCGGCTGCAAGAAGGTCTGAATGTCCACCCATAATTACTGAAAAATGGGTAAGAAAAGGTGCGAAAGCCCAACCGCACATGATCATAAGTGGATGAGAAGGTGTTCGACTGCAAGTAGGTGTGAATGTAATCAATGTCTAGATAGATTTCAACAAAAAACAACGTTGTACTTTGCAGTAAAAGAAAGTGCAAATCAAAAGTTTTCGGAATCCGAGAATAAGCTTATTTTCATGAGTTCTGCACGATTTCGGATTTTATGTATAAAATGAATTCATTCACTCAAACCAAGTTAAAACTGCTTTTTCCTACATATTTATCAATGTCTAGATCGACTTCAACAAAGAACAACATTGTATTTTGCAGTAGAAGAAAGAGCAAAACTGAAGGATCAGGAATCCGAGAATAAGCTTCTTTTCATACGTTCTGCATGATTTGGGATTTTATGTATAAAATGAATTCCTTCACTCAAACTAAGTTAACACTGCTTTGTCCTTCATATGTACCCATTTCTACATATATTTCAAGCATAAACTTCCTCATACTACCCTGAATGAGAAAGAACCACACTTGTGATTAAGCCATACGCCCCTTTTGAGGAGTTCTGCATGATTTGGGATTTTATCTATAAAATCAATTCCTTCACTCAAACTATGTTAAAACGGCTTTTACCTTCATATTTATCAATGTCTCGATATATTTAAACAAAAAAAACAACGTTGTACTTTGCAGTAAAAGAAAGAGCCAATCAAAAGTTTTAGGAATCCGAGAATAAGCTTATTTTCATGAGTTCTGCACGATTTCGGATTTTATGTATAAAATGAATTAATTCACTCAAACCAAGTTAAAACTGCTTTTTCCTTCATATTTATCAATGTCTAGATCGACTTCAACAAAGAACAACATTGTATTTTGCAGTAGAAGAAAGAGCAACACTGAAGGATCAGGAATCCGAGAATAAGCTTATTTTCTTATGGGCAAGTGGGAACTGCTTTGTCCTTCATATTTATCAATGTGTAGATGGATTTCAACTTCTTCTACTGCAAAGTCCAATGTTTTTCTTTGTTGAAGTCGATCTAGACATTGATGAATATGGAAGGACAAAGCAGTTTTAACTTGGTTTGAGCAAAGCAATTCATTTTATAGCAAAATCCGAAATCGTGCAGAACTCATGAAAGCAGGCTTATACTCGGATTCCTGAAACTTTAGATTTGCTCTTTCTTTTACTGCAAAGTACAACGTTGTTTTTTTGTTTAAATATTTCTAGACATGGTAAATATGAAGGACAAATCAGTTTTAACATAGTTTGAGTGAAGTAATGCATTTTATAAGCAAAATCCCAAATCATGCAGAACTCACGAAATGCTTTTTCTCGCTTTTCACTGCTTTTTACAAACTTTGGTCGGACGTTCACACCTTCTTGCATCCGAACACCTCCGCTTCCGCTTTTGATGATGTATATTCGGGCATTTGAACCTTTTTTTACCCGCTTTTTACAAACCATTGTCGGACTTTCACACCTTCTTGCAGCCGAACACCACCTCTCCCGCTTTTGATGATGTATGGTCCAGTATTCTTACCTTTTCTAACACATTTTTCAGCAATTATGGTCGGACATTCACACCTACTCACAGCCGGACACCTCCGCTCCCGCTTTTGATCATACAATGTCGGGACATCGCTCCTTGTCTTACCAGCTTTTTACAAACTTTAGTCGAACATTCACACCTTCTTGCAGCTGAACACCTCCGCTCCCGCTTTTGATGATGTATAGTCGGGCTTTCGAGCCTTTTCTTACCCGGTTTTTACAAATTATGGTTGGACATTCAGACCTTGCAGCCGAACACCTCCGCTCTCTCTTTTGATCATACATTGTTGGGCATTCGCACCTTGTCTTACCCGCTTTTTACAAACTATAGTCAGACATTAACACCTTGCAGCAAACCTCCGCTACCTGTTTTGATCATGTATGGTCTGGCAATACTACCTTTTCTTCCCCCGTTTGTGAGTAATTATGGCTGGACATTCACACCTACTTGCAGTCGAACAGCTCTGCTCCCGCTTTTGATTATGTTTGGTTGGATATTCGAACCTTTTCTTAACTGCTTTTTACAAACCATGGTCGGACTTTCACACCTTCTTGTAGCCGAACAACTCCGCTCCCGCTATTGATTGTGTACAGTCGGGTATTTTAACCTTTTCTTACCCGCTTTTTACCAACTATGGTCGGACATTCACACCGTCTTACAGCGGAACACCTCCGCTCCCGCTTTTTATGGTGTATAGTCGGGCATTCGAACCTTTTCTTACCCGCTTTTTACAAACTATGGTAGGACATTCAAACCTTCGTGTATCCGAAAACCTCCGCTCTCTCTTTTGATCATACATTGTCGGACATTCGCACCTTTTCTTACCCGCTTTTTACAAACCATGGTCGGACTGTCACACCTTCTTGTAGCCGAACACATCCGCTCCCGCTATTGATTGTGTACAGTCGGGTATTTTAACCTTTTCTTACCCGCTTTTTACCAAGTATGGTCGGACATTCACACCTTCGTACAGCGGAACACCTCCGCTCCCTCTTTTGATGGTGTATGTTCGGGCATTCAAACCTTTTCTTACCCGCTTTTTCCAAACTATGGTCGGCTATTCACAGCTTCCTCTCCACCATACTTGTATGGTGGGATATTCACACCCACTTGCATCCGAAAACCTCCGCCCCAAATTTTGTTGATATTTAGTCGGACATTCGCACCTTACCCGCTTTTGGCAAACTATGGCCTTCTTGCAGCCTAACAACTCTGATCTTGCTTTTGATGATGTAAGGTTGGGCATTCAGACCTTGCTTCACCTGCTTTTCACCAAATATAGTCGGACATTCACACCTTCTTGCAGCCGAACACTTCCGCTCCACCTTTTAGTGTTCTATCACACCTTTTTTTTCACCGCATTTTATACATTATGGTTGGAAATTTTCAACCACTTTCATCCGAAGACCTCTCCTCCCGCTTTTGTTAATATATTTGAACTTTAGTTTGACATTCAAACCTTCTTGCAGCTGAACCACCTCCGCTCCCTGTTTTGATCATATATGGTCTGGCAATACTACCTTTTCTTACCCGTTTGTGAGTAATTATGGCTGGACATTCACACCTACTTGCAGCCGAACACAACCTATCTCGCTTTTGATGATGTATGGACCGGCATTCTTACCTTTTCTAACACATTTTTCAGCAATTATGGTCGGAGATTCACACCTACTCACAGCCGAACAACTCCGCTCCCGCATTTGATGATGTATAGTCGGGCATTCTCACCCTTTCTCATCAGCTTTTTGCAAATTATGATCTGACATTCACACCTACTTGCAGTCGAACAGCTCTGCTCCCGCTTTTGATTATGTTTGGTTGGATATTCGAACCTTTTCTTAACTTCTTTTTACATATTTTGGTTGGACGTTCACACCTTCTTGTAGCCGAACACTTCCACTCCTGCTTTTGATGATGTATGGTTGGGCATTCACACCTTTTTTTTGCCCATTTTTCAGGAATTATGGGTGGACATTCACACCTTGCAGCTGAACACCTCCTCTCCCACTTATGATCATGTGCGGTTTGATTTTCGAAAAGTTTCTTTCATGTTTTCTAGCAATTATTGATGGACATGTAGACCTTCTTGCAGCTGAACACCTCCGCTCCCGCTTTTGATCATACATTGTCAGGCATTCGCACCTTGTCTTACCCACTTTTTACAAACTTTAGTCGAACAGTCACACCTTTTTGCAGCCGAACACCACCTCTACCGCTTTTGATGATGTATAGTCCAGCATTCTTACCTTTTCTAACACATTCTTCAGCAATTATGGTTGGACATTCACACCTACTTGCAGTCGAAAAGCTCTGCTCCCGCTTTTGATTATGTATGGTTGGATATTCAAACCTTTTCTTAACTGCTTTTTACAAACTTTGGTCGGACGTTCACAATATCTTGCAGCCGAACACCTCCGCTTCCGCTTTTGATGGTGTATATTCGGGCATACGAACCTTTTCTTACCCGCTTTTTACAAACCAAGGTCGGACTTTCACACCTTCTCTTAGCTGAACAACTCCGCTCCCTCTTTTGATTGTGTACAGTCGGGTAATTTAACCTTTTCTTACCCGCTTTTTACCATCTATGGTCGGACATTCACACCGTCTTACAGCGGAACACCTCCGCTCCCTCTTTTGATGATGTATGGTTAGGCATTCGCACTTTTTCTTACCCATTTTTCAGTAATTATGGGTAGACATTCACACCTTCTTGCAGCTGAACACCTCCTCTCCTGCTTATGATCATGTGCAGTTTGATATTTGAAAATTTTCTTTCATGTTTTCTAGCAATTATTGATGGACATTCAGACCGTCTTGAAGCTGAACACCGTCTTGAAGCTGAACACCTCCGCTCCCACTTTTGATGGTGTATAGTCGGGCTTTCGAGCCTTTTCTTCCCCGGTTTTTACAAATTATGGTTGGACATTCAGACCCTCTTGCAGCCGAAAACCTCCACTCCCTCTTTTGATCATACATTGTCGGGCATTCGCACCTTTTCTTACCCGCTTTTTACAAACTATGGTCGGACTTTCACACCTTCTTGTAGCCGAACAACTCCGCTCCCGCTATTGATTGTGTGCAGTCGGGTATTTTAACCTTTTCTTACCCGCTTTTTACCAACTATTGTTGGACATTCACACCGTCTTACAGCGGAACACCTCCGCTCCCTCTTTTGATGGTGTATGTTCGGGCACTCGAACCTTTTCTTACTCGCTTTTTACAAACTATGGTCAGACATTCAAACCTTCTTGTAGCCGAACACATCCACTCCTGCTTTTGATGATGGGTATTCAAACCTACTTGTTGCCCGCTTTTCATTAATTATGGGTGGACATACACACCTTGTCGCAGCCAAACACCTCCGCTCCCTGTTTTGATCATGTATGATTGGACATTCGCACCTTTTCTCACCCGCTTTTTACTATGGTCGGCCATTCACAGCTTCCTCTCCACCATACTTGTATGGTGGGATATTCACACCCACTTGCATCCGAAGACCTCCGCCCCCACTTTTGTTGATATTTAGTCGGTCATTCGCAGCTTACCCGCTTTTGGCAAACTATGGCCTTCTTGCAGCCAAACACCTCTGATCTCGTTTTTGATGATGTAAGGTTGGGCATTCAGACCTTGCTTCACCTGCTTTTCACTAAATATAGTCGAACAGTCACACCTTCTTGCAGCCGAACACTTCTGCTCCACCTTTTAGTGTTCTATGGGGTATTCACACCTTTTTTTTCACCGCATTTTATTGATTATGGTTGGAAATTCTCACCCACTCTTATCCGAAGACCTCTCCTCCTGCTTTTGTTAATATATAGTCGGGCATTCAAACCTTTTCTTACCCGCTTTTTACAAATTATGGTCGAACATTCACACCTACTTGCAGCCGAACACCTCCGCTCCCGCTTTTGATGGTGTATAGTCGGGCTTTCGAGCCTTTTCTTCCCCGGTTTTTACAAATTATGGTTGTACATTCAGACCTTGCAGCCGAAACCCTCCGCTCCCTCATTTGATCATACATTGTCAGGCATTCGCACCTTGTCTTACCCGCTTTTTATAAACTTTAGTCAGACATTCACACCTTGCAGCTGAACCACCTCCGCTCCCTGTTTTGATAATGTATGGTCTGGCAATACTACCTTTTCTTACCGGTTTGTGAGTAATTATGGCTGGACATTCACACCTACTTGCAGTCGAACACCACTTTTCCCGCTTTTGATGATGTATGGTCCGGCATTCTAGTCTTTTCTAACACATTTTTCAGCAATTATGGTTTGACATTCACACCTACTCACAGCCGAACACTTCCGCTCCCGCTTTTGATTATGTTTGGTTGGATATTCGAAACTTTTCTTCACTGCTTTTTACAAACTTTGGTCGGACATTCACACCTTCTTGCAGACGAACACCTCCGCTTCCGCTTTTGATGGTATATATTCGGGCATTCGAACCTTTTCTTACCCGCTTTTTACAAACCATGGTCGGACTTTCACACCTTCTTGTAGCCGAACAACTCCGCTCCCGCTATTGATTGTGTACAGTCGGGTATTTTAACCTTTTCTTACCCACTTTATACCAACTATTGTTGGACATTCACACCGTCTTACAGCGGAACACCTCCGCTCCCTCTTTTGATGGTGTATGTTTGGGCATTCGAACCTTTTCTTACCCGCATTTTACGAACTATGGTCGGACATTCAAACCTTCATTTAGCCGAACACATCCACTCCTGCTTTTGATGATGTATGGTTGAGCATTCGCACCTTTTCTTACCCATTTTTTACAAACTATGGTCGGACATTCACACCTTCTTGCAGCTGAACACCTCCTCTCCCGCTTATGATGATGTGTGGTTTGATATTCGAAAATTTTCTTTCATGTTTTCTAGCAATTATTGATGGACATTCAGACCTTCTTGCAGGTGAACACCTCCGCTCCCGCTTTTGATGATGTATAGTCGGGCTTTCGAGCCTTTTCTTCCCCGGTTTTTACAAAATTATTGTTGGACATTCAGACCTTCTTGCAGCCGAAAACCTCCGCTCCCTCTTTTGATCATACATTGTCGGGCATTCGCACCTTCTCTTACCCGCTTTTTACAAACCAGGGTCGGACTTTCACACCTTTTAGTAGCCGAACAACTCCGCTCCCGCTATTGATTGTGTACAGTCGGGTATTTTCACCTTTTCTTACCCGCTTTTTACCAACTATGGTCAGACATTCACACCTTCTTACAGTGGAACACCTCCGCTCCCTCTTTTGATGGTGTATGTTCGGGCATTCGAACCTTTTCTTACCCGTTTTTTACAAACTATGGTCGGACATTAAAACCTTCTTGTAGCCGAACACATCCACTCCTGCTTTTGATGATGTATGGTTGGGCATTCGTACCTTTTCTTACCCATTTTGCAGTAATTATGGGTGGACATTCACACCTTTTTGCATTTTAACACCTCCTCTCCCGCTTATGATTATGTGCGGTTTGATATTCGAAAATTCTCTTCCATGTTTTCTAGCAATTATTGATGGACATTCAGACCGTCTTGCAGCTGAACACCTCCGCTCCAGCTGTTGATGGTGTATAGTCGGGCTTTCGAGCCTTTTCTTCCCCGATTTTTACAAATTATGGATGGACATTCAGACCTTCTTTCTGCCGAAAACCTCCTTTTAGTAGCGGAACAACTCTGCTCCCGCTATTGATTGTGTACAATAGGGTATTTTAACCTTTTCTTACCTGCTTTTTGCCAATTATGGTTGGACATTCACACCTTCTTACAGCGGAACACCTCCGCTCCCTCCTTTGATGGTGTATGTTCGGGCATTCGAACCTTTTCTTACCCGCTTTTTACAAACTATGGTCAGACATTCAAACCTTCTTGTAGCCGAACACATCCACTCCTGCTTTTGATGATGGGTATTCAAACCTACTTGTTGCCCGCTTTTCATTAATTATGGGTGTACATACACACCTTGTCGCAGCCAAACACCTCCGCTCCCTGTTAGGATCATGTATGGTTGGGCATTCGTACCTTTTCTTACCCATTTTGCAGTAATTATGGGTGGACATTCACACCTTCTTGCATTTGAACACCTCCTCTCCCGCTTATGATCATGTGCGGTTTGATATTCGAAAATTCTCTTCCATGTTTTCTAGCAATTATTGATGGACATTCAGACCTTCTTGCAGCTGAACACCTCCGCTCCAGCTGTTGATGGTGTATAGTCGGGCTTTCGAGCCTTTTCTTCCCAGATTTTTACAAAATATGGATGGACATTCAGACCTTGTTTCAGCCGAAAACCTCCTCTCCCTCTTTTGATCATACATTGTCGGGCATTCACACCTTTTCTTACCCGCTTTTTACAAACCATGGTCGGACTTTCACACCTTTTAGTAGTGGAACAACTCTGCTCCCGCTATTGATTGTGTACAATCGGGTATTTTAACCTTTTCTTACCTGCTTTTTGCCAACTATGGTCGGACATTCACACCTTCTTACAGCGGAACACCTCCGCTCCCTCCTTTGATGGTGTATGTTCGGGCATTCGAACCTTTTCTTACCCGCTTTTTACAAACTATGGTCAGACATTCACACCTTCTTGCAGCCGAACACTTCCGCTCTACCTTTTAGTGTTCTATGGGGTATTCACACCTTTTTTTTCACCGCATTTTATAGATTATGGTTGTAAATTCTCACCCACTCGTATCCGAAGACCTCTCCTCCTGCTTTGGTTAATATATAGTCGGGCATTCGAACCTTTTCTTACCCGCTTTTTACAAATTATGGTCGAACATTCACACCTACTTGCAGCCGAACACCTCCGCTCCCGCTTTTGATGGTGTATAGTCGGGCTTTCGAGCCTTTTCTTCCCCGGTTTTTACAAATTATGGTTGGACATTCAGACCTGGCAGCCGAAAACCTCCGCTCCCTCTTTTGATCATACATTGTCAGGCATTCGCACCTACTTGCAGCCGAATACTTCCGCTCCACCTTTTAGTGATGTATGGTTGGCATTTGCACCTTTTCTTACCCTTTCTTACCCTACTGATTGCTTAAGATGAAGTTGTTTTTTCTCAAACTACAACATTTTTTTAATTGTTGAAACTTGATTTGAAGTGGATAAATAAGGAGGACAAACAGTTTTAAGTCAGGCTGATAGAAGGAATTAATTTTATAGCAAAATCTGTATTTCGTCATATGTCGAGAGATGCTTATTGTTGAAGAAGTTCTTTCTCATTCTACAAAGTACAACGTTGTATATCGTTGAAACTTGATTAGACATGAATAAATATGAAGGACAAAGCAGTCTTAACTTGGTTAGAGTTAAGGAATTCGTTTTATAGGAGAATCCGAATTCGTGCATAACTCGTAAAATAGAGCTTATTTTCGGATTCCTGAAGAATGAGTCTGGTTCTTTCTCATAATACAAAGTTTGTTGTTTATTGTTGAAACTTCATCAGAAGTGAAGAAATAAATGAATGCCTATCAACAAATGTGGGATCTAAACTCTAGTGCTTCCTCTAAAATAATTTTCTTTCTCAATTCAGAAATGTGTGTGTGTAAGTCACAACACCCGTGACACCAAAACGGCTTTCTTTTCTCTCTTTTCTCTACACTCTGCACTGTGAGCACACACACCAAATCAGAAAGGCTTTTTTCTCTCTTTTCTACATTATGGACTGTGGGGACACAAAACCGCTCTCTCTTTTTTTTTTTGATTGTGTGCCAGGGCGTTGTCTCACGTATTAGATTATGCTTAAGATACGAATGGGTTTATCAGTCACATCAGAATCCATACATACTGATCCTCCCGTAATAAAATGGTCGGATCTTATCAAACACACTTTATTTCTTGTGACAATCAAGTCAGCGAAACAGCGTATACACGTCAAGACACTGAATCAAGTTTGCCACAAGAACTCATAAGTTTGGCAGTATTGCTCTGCCGTCAGCAATCATACACCCATTTTATTTTCGTGAGACATGTGCAGGCACCTGTTCATCTACTGTTCTATCACTATGAATTAGTTTATCTATTATCAATAAGGATACTTCTACAACTACTATCAAAGTATGTCCAGACTTCTTATGTTGTCAGTTGCTATATATGAATAAGTGGGTAGCTACTGACAAGCATTAAGCATGTCACACAGCCCAAACATATAACATTTCAGGACACACCACACAGTTAACAACCACAGTAAAGTGTCAAAGCCCAAACATGTAACATTCAACAGGACACTTACACAACACATTCAAATCAAACAGTCAGACAACATACAAGAACATATACCCCAGCCGGCATTGCTCCCTGCCTATTTTCCTACAGCTCACTATGTGTGCGCACACCTTTATTCACAAACTCTTCAACTTATACTCTTTTACCAAAGCTGCTACAGCTCGATTGGCCGAATACCCTTAGATCCTATTTCGGTGAATTTGACATCTGCCTTACATGTAACAGATTAGCGGTTTAGCAGTTTTAATTTAGTTTGAGTGAAGGAATTCATTTTATAGCAAAATCCGAAATCGTGAAGAACTCATGAAAGGAAGCTTATTCTCGGATTCCTGAAACTTTAGATTTGCTCTTTCTTTTTCTGCAAAGTACAACGTTGTTTTTTTTTTGTTTAAATCTTTCTAGACATGGTAAATATGAAGGACAAAGCAGTTTTAACATAGTTTGAGTGAAGGAATTCATTTTATAGCAAAATCCGAAATCGTGAAGAACTCATGAAAGTAAGCTTATTCTTGGATTCCTGAAACTTTAGATTTGCTATTTCTTTTACTGCAAAGTACAACGTTGGTTTTTTTGTTTAAATCTTTCAAGACATGGTAAATATGATTTTTATATATATAATAAATATATTTATTTCTGTTTACAATATATGACATGTAATAGAACTGAACCGGACCGGGGGACAAGGAAAGAAGAAGAAGAAGAAGAGGAAAGAAGAGAAAAACAGAACATACATCGCATACAACACAGCTGTGGATATAGATGACCTGAGACGACATGATAATACATCAACTGCTTAGCGACCATGCTACTGGACTAATGAATGTGGTTGTGTGTGTGTGAGAACATGCAACACCCATGGCACAGGACCTACATGATAACCGTGCTTAGTTATGAGTGTATAAGCGTACAGGGCCACAATCCACAGGGCCACAATCCCCCCCAAGCAATCAGAAGCAGGCAGAGAGGGCCACAAGACCCAGGCCACCAGCAGCCCCCACAGAGCACAGAACCCAGGAAGCCCACCGCAGGGGCAACCACGCATCCACCCAGAAGACTACAGAGGAAGCCCCCGGAAAGAGCCCCCATAAGCATAGGGCAGAGGCCTTCCGGGAGCCAGGGGCAACAGCCCACCGACGTCGCCAGGCCCCAGCCGCCCAGACATGGGCCGTGCACTGGATCCGGGCCCCAGGAGCCCGAGCGCCCCCAAACCCCCCGGCAGAGGCCCCACCCAATACCCAGGAGGGCCAAGCGCCCCAGACAGCCACACAGTGGGTCAGTGCCTGCCCCAGCACCCCTGGCCAAGTGCCCTGGGAGTCAAGACGTGCCCACAGGTGGGTGAAGTCGCGAGCAGCGGAGAGAGGCCACGCCGCCCCCCCCATCGGGAGAAGCACAGGCAGGCCAGGCGACAGCAAGTCCAAGATCCAGGCCCAATCATTACCACACACACTTTCATGTCCCATACATCCACTGGCTGCAATAGGCATCCCCGCTACCAGGGAGCCAACACAGGACAGGAGGGCCTGATGTCCACCAGGCTCGGGGCCTGCAGCGACCATATTCTGGGAGCTACTGTACCCCCAGAAGGTACCCATCCCGCCCCACCCCACTCAACCCAACCCCACTCCGGAGGACCTCTACAAAAAACAAACAAACAACAACAAAAAACAAACAAACAAACCACCCGGTCACACCAGTCGCAGCAGCCCGGGCCTGAGACCCACCATCACCCAGGCCCCCCCAGGCCCCCCCTCAACAGGTGCGCTCTTGTGAAAAAGCAAACAGCGGCAGCAACAAAAACACAACGGGAACACCGTATTGAGGCTTTGTTCTGACCGCTCATTTGGTATGGCGTTTCTTTCAAGCAATTCTCCCGGTTAGCCCGCACTCGGCTCGCTCCCAGAGCCGTGTTAAAGTCTACTTCGCATTCACTCTCTTTTCTCAGCAGACTAAAAGAAAGTTTCATCTTGGGCTCCCTGAAACTTGCATCCTGCACCGCTGTTTGCTTTTTCACAAGAGTAGAGAAGAGTGCACCGTTCCCAGCGGCACTGCAGTACGGGGTCAATGCTTGGAGTGAACGGAGCAAGCTAATTTTTCAACTCCTATTGCTAAAAATCCATTTAATATGTAGTCCTCGTATAGAGGACATATCAGATATTAAACTGATAAGAACAGATACTACACTTGATCTTAGCCAAAAGGCCGAGAAGCGACAACTGTCCACTGGTTCACGTCCGAGGGCCCTTCCTGGCACAATGCGCACTTGTCCGCTAACACCCCTGTTCTTTTTATGGCCATAGGTGGCCAGAGTGTCACTTTGCACCTCCGCCCACCTGCTGCACTGAGCACTCTTCAGCCCTTTTAAATGGTATAACTTTGCACTCCCGCACGCTCCAGCAAGCACCATTCAAGCAACAACTTTGCACTCCAGCTTCGAACATCGGCACAGTCGCAACAAGTAAGGCGACTCTACTCAGAGAAGTCACTCTGCACAGTAACAAGATTTCTTTTGCACAGACAGAAAGGGCTTCACCCGCAAAGGTAAAGCCTGCCAAAAATAGAAACAACTCATTAGTGCTGCTCTCCACAGAAGTCTTTAGTAAAAGGCGAAAGACTTGTACGTTATGAAGAGAAACCAGAGTACGATTATCCGTCACTGCGGGAGCAGGGCATCAGGCTAGTTGGCATAGCCACCTTCCCCATGGTGAGCTTTGCTTGGTTGAGACGCTTGCCCCCCCCCCCTTGCTCCTCGGCTGACCAAGTAGGAACAATCGGGCCCTATTCGATGGCTGCCTTGTCTTTTACTCTGTGCAAAAGACAAGGCAGCAACAAAAACACCACGGGAAAACCGTATTGAGGCTTTGTTCTGACCGCTCATTCGGTGTCGCGTTTCTTTCAAGCAATTCTCCCGGTTAGCCCGCACTCGGCTCGCTCCCAGAGCCGTGTTAAAGTCTACTTCGCATTCACTCTCTTTTCTCAGCAGACTCTTGGGATTTTATCAATAAAATGAATTCCTTCACTCAAACTATGTTAAAACTGCTTTGTCCTTCATATTTACCATGTCTAGAAAGATTTAAACAAAAAAACCAACGTTGTACTTTGCAGTAAAAGAAATAGCAAATCTAAAGTTTCAGGAATCCGAGAATAAGCTTACTTTCATGAGTTCTTCACGATTTCGGATTTTGCTATAAAATGAATTCCTTCACTCAAACTAAATTAAAACTGCTAAACCGCTAATCTGTTACATGTAAGGCAGATGTCAAATTCACCGAATTAGGATTATTCGGTATTCGGCCAATCGAGCTGTAGCAGCTTCGGTAAAAGAGTATAAGTTGAAGAGTTTGTGAATAAAGGTGTGCGCACACATAGTGAGCTGTAGGAAAATAGGCAGGGAGCAATGCCGGCTGGGGTATATGTTCTTGTATGTTGTCTGACTGTTTGATTTGAATGTGTTGTGTAAGTGTCCTGTTGAATGTTACATGTTTGGGCTTTGACACGCTTCACTGTGGTTGTTAACTGTGTGGTGTGTCCTGAAATGTTATATGTTTGGGCTGTGTGACATGCTTAATGCTTGTCAGTAGCTACCCACTTATTCATATATAGCAACTGACAACGTAAGAAGTCCGGACATACTTTGATAGAGTAGTTGTAGAAGTATCCTTATTGATAATAGATAAACTAATTCATAGTGATAGAACAGTAGATGAACAGGTGCCTGCACATGTCTCACGAAAATAAAATGGATGTATGATTGCTGACGGCAGAGCAATACTGCCAAACTTATGAGTTCTTGTGGCAAACTTGATTCAGTGTCTTGACGTGTATACGCTGTTTCGCTGACTTGATTGTCACAAGAAACAAAGTGTGTTTGATAAGATCCGACCATTTTCTTACGGGAGGATCAGTATGTATGGATTCTGATGTGACTGATAAACCCATTCGTATCTTAAGCACAATCTAATACGTCAGACAACGCCCTGGCACACGATAAAAAAAAAAAGAGAGAGCGGTTTTGTGTCCCCACAGTCCATAATGTAGGAAAGAGAGAAAAAACCCTTTCTGATTTGGTGTGTGTGCTCATAGTGCAGAGTGTAGAGAAAAGAAAGCCGTTTTGGTGTCACGGGTGTTGTGACTTACACACACACATTTCTAAATTGAGAAAGGAAATTATTTTAGAGGAAGCACTAGAGTTTAGATCCCACATTTGTTGATAGGCATTCATTTATTTCTTCACTTCTGATAAAAATGATAAGACTGACCTAAAGAATTGGAGGCCCATCACATTTTTAAACTTTGACTGTAAACTTTTTAGCAAGGTTTTAACGACACGGATGTCCTCTGTTTTAGAGGAGGTAATTCACCCAGACCAGGCTTGTGCCATCTCAGAGAGACAACTCACCGACAGCCTCGTACTGATTCGAGACATCATTGTTTACGCTAGAGACAGAAACACCCGGCTTGTCATCTTAAATTTAGACTTTGAAAAAGCTTTTGATCGGGTCTCGCATCAATATCTCTTTCAGGTGTTGCAGCCATCGAATAGGGCCCGATTGTTCCTACTTGGTGAGATTTGCTTGGTTGAGACGCTTGCTCCCCCCCCTTGCTCCTCGGCTGACCAAGTAGGAACAATTGGGCCCTATTCGATGGCTGCCTTGTCTTTTACTCTGTGCAAAAGACAAGGCAGCCACAAACACCACGGGAAAACCGTATTGAGGCTTTGTTCTGACCACTCATTCGGTGTCGCGTTTCTTTCAAGCAATTCTCCCGGTTAGCCCACACTCGGCTCGCTCCCAGAGCTGTGTTAAAGTCTACTTCGCATTCACTCTCTTTTCTCAGCAGATTAAAAGAAAGTTTCATCTTGGGCTCCCTGAAACTTCCATCCTGCACCGCTGTTTGCTTTTTCACAAGAGCAGAGAAGAGCGCACCGTTCCCAGCGGCACTGCAGTACTGGGTCAATGCTTGGAGTGAACGGAGCAAGCTTCTTTTTCAACTCCTATTCTTAAAAATCCATTTAATATGTAGTCCTCGTATAGAGGACATATTAAACTGATAAGAACAGATACTACACTTGATCTTAGCCAAAAGACCGAGAAGCGATAACTGTCCACTGTTTCAGGTCCGAGGGCCCTTGCTGGCACAATGCGCACTTGTAGCAGTGTTCTTTTTATGGCCATAGGTGGCCAGAGTGTCACATTGCACCTCCGCCCACCCGCTGCACTGAGCACTCTTCAGCCCTTTTAAATGGTATAACTTTGCACTCCCGCATGCTCCAGCAAGCACCATTCAAGCAACAACTTTGCACTCCAGCTTCGAACATCGGCACAATCGCAACAAGTAAGGCGACTCTACTCAGAGAAGTCACTCTGCACAGTAACAAGATTTCTTTTGCACAGACAGAAAGGGCTTCACCTGCAAAGGTAAAGCCTGCCAAAAATAGAAACAACTCATTAGTGCTGCTCTCCACGAAAGTCTTTAGTAAAAGGCGAAAGACTTGTATGTTATGAAGAGAAACCAGAGTACGATTATCCGTCACTGCGGGAGCAGGGCATCAGGCTAGTTGCCATAGCCACCTTCCCCATGGTGAGCGTTGCTTGGTTGAAACGCTTGCCCCTGTGCAATCGACAAGGCAGCAACAAAAACACCACGGGAACACCGTATTGAGGCTTTGTTCTGACCGCTCATTCGGTGTCGCGTTTCTTTCAAGCAATTCTCCCGGTTAGCCCACACTCGGCTCGCTCCCAGAGCCGTGTTAAAGTCTACTTCGCATTCACTCTCTTTTCTCAGCAGACTCTTGGGATTTTATCTATAAAATGAATTCCTTCACTCAAACTATGTTAAAACTGCTTTGTCCTTCATATTTACCATGTCTAGAAAGATTTAAACAAAAAAAAAACAACGTTGTACTTTGCAGTAAAAGAAAGAGCAAATCTAAAGTTTCAGGAATCCGAGAATAAGCTTACTTTCATGAGTTCTTCAAGATTTCGGATTTTGCTATAAAATGAATTCCTTCACTCAAACTAAATTAAAACTGCTAAACCGCTAATCTGTTACATGTAAGGCAGATGTCAAATTCACCGAAATAGGATCTAAGGGTATTCGGCCAATCGAGCTGTAGCAGCTTCGGTAAAAGAGTATAAGTTGAAGAGTTTGTGAATAAAGGTGTGCGCACACATAGTGTGCTGTACGAAAATAGGCAGGGAGCAATGCCGGCTGGGGTATATGTTCTTGTATGTTGTCTGACTGTTTGATTTGAATGTGTTGTGTAAGTGTCCTGTTGAATGTTACATGTTTGGGCTTTGACACGCTTCACTGTGGTTGTTAACTGTGTGGTGTGTCCTGAAATGTTATATGTTTGTGCTGTGTGACATGCTTAATGCTTGTCAGTAGCTACCCACTTATTCATATATAGCAACTGACAACATAAGAAGTCCGGACATACTTTGATAGTAGTTGTAGAAGTATCCTTATTGATAATAGATCACTAATTCATAGTGATAGAACAGTAGATGAACAGGTGCTTGCACATGTCTCACGAAAATAAAATGGGTGTATGATTGCTGACGGCAGAGCAATACTGCCAAACTTATGAGTTCTTGTGGCAAACTTGATTCAGTGTCTTGACGTGTATACGCTGTTTCGCTGACTTGATTGTCACAAGAAACAAAGTGTGTTTGATAAGATCCGACCATTTTATTACGGGAGGATCAGTATGTATGGATTCTGATGTGACTGATAAACCCATTCGTATCTTAAGCATAATCTAATACGTGAGACAACGCCCTGGCACACGATAAAAAAAAAAAAAGAGAGAGAGCGGTTTTGTGTCCCCACTGTCCATAATGTAGAAAAGAGAGAAAAAAGCCTTTCTGATTTGGTGTGTATGCTCATAGTGCAGAGTGTAGAGAAAAGAAAGCCGTTTTGGTGTCACGGGTGTTGTGACTTACACACACACATTTCTAAATTGAGAAAGGAAATTATTTTAGAGGAAGCACTAGAGTTTAGATCCCACATTTGTTGATAGGCATTCATTTATTTCTTCACTTCTGATGAAGTTTCAACAATAAACAACAAACTTTGTATTATGAGAAAGAACTTCTTCAGCAATAAGCATCTCTCGACATATGACGAAATACAGATTTTGCTATAAAATTAATTCCTTCTATCAGCCTGACTTAAAACTGTTTGTCCTCCTTATTTATCCACTTCAAATCAAGTTACAACAATTAAAAAAAATTTGTAGTTTGAGAAAGAACAACTTAATCTTCAGCAATCAGTATAAAAAGAGGTGCAAATGCCAACCATACATACCTAAAAGGTGGAGCGGAAGTATTCAGCTGCAAGTAGGTGTGAATGTTCGACCATAATTTGTAAAAAGCGGGTAAGAAAAGGTTCGAATGCCCGACTATATATTAACAAAAGCGGGAGGAGAGGTCTTCGGATGAGAGTGGGTGAGAATTTCCAACCATAATCTATAAAATACGGTGAAAAAAAATATGTGAATGCCTCATAGAACACTAAAAGCGGAAGTGTTCGGCTGCAAGAAGGTGTGAATGTCCGACTATATTTGGTGAAAAGCAGGTGAAGCAAGGTCTGAATGCCCAACCTTACATCATCAAAAGCGAGATCAGAGGTGTTTGGCTGCAAGAAGGCCATAGTTTGCCAAAAGCGGGTAAGGTGCGAATGTCCGACTAAATATCAACAAAATTTGGGGCAGAGGTCTTCGGATGCAAGTGGGTGTGAATATCCAACCATACAAGTATGGTGGAGAGGAAGCTGTGAATAGCCGACCATAGTTTGGAAAAAGCGGGTAAGAAAAGGTTTGAATACCCGAACATACACCATCAAAGAGGGAGCGGAGGTGTTCCGCTGTAAGACGGTGTGAATGTCCGATCATAGTTGGTAAAAAGCGGGTAAGAAAAGGGTAAAATACCCGACTGTACACAATCAAAAGAGGGAGCGGAGTTGTTCAGCTAAGAGAAGGTGTGAAAGTCCGACCATGGTTTGTAAAAAGCGGGTAAGAAAAGGTTCGTATGCCCGAAAATACACTATCAAAACCGGAAGCGTAGGTGTTCGGCTGCAAGAAGGTGTGAACGTCCGACCAAAGTTTGTAAAAAAGCAGTTAAGAAAAGGTTCGAATATCTAACCAAACATAATCAAAAGCGGGAGCAGAGCTGTTCGACTGCAAGTAGGTGTGAATGTCAGAGAATAATTTGCAAAAAGCTGATGAGAAAGGGTGAGAAATCCCGACTATACATCATCAAATGCGGGAGCGGAGTTGTTCGGCTGTGAGTAGGTGTGATTCTCCAACCATAATTGCTGAAAAATGTGTTAGAAAAGGTAAGAATGCCGGTCCATACATCATCAAAAGCGGGAGAGGTGGTGTTCGGCTACAAGTAGGTGTGAATGTCCATTAATAATTGCTTTAAAACATGAAAGAAAATTTTCGAATATCAAACCTTACATGATCATTAGCGGGAGAGGAGGTGTTCAGCTGCAAGAAGATGTGAATATCCACCTATAATTACTGAAAAATGGGTAGGAAAAGATTCGAATGTCCAACCATAAATCATCAAAAGCAGGAGTGGAGTTGTTCAGCTACAAGAAGGTATGAAAGTCCAACCATGGTTTGTAAAAAGCGGGTAAGAGAAGGTTCGAATACCCGAATATATACCATCAAAAGCGGAAGCGGGGGTGTTCGGCTGCAAGAAGGTGTGAACGTCCGACCAAAGTTTGTAAAAAGCAGTTAAGAAAAGGTTTGAATATCCAACCGAACATAATCAAAAGCGGGAGCAGAGCTGTTCGACTGCAAGTAGGTGTGAATGTCAGATCATAATTGTTGAAAAATGTGATAGAAAAGACTAGAAAGCCGGACAATACATCATCAAAAGCGGGAGAGGTGGTTTTTCGGCTGCAAGTAGGTGTGAATGTCCAGCCATAATTACTCACAAACGGGGGAAGAAAAGGTAGTATTTCCAGACCACACATGATCAAAACAGGGAATGGAGTTGGTTCAGCTGCAAGGTGTGAATGTATGACTAAAGTTTGTAAAAACCGTGTAAGACAAGGGGCGAATGCCCGACAATGTATGATCAAAAGAGGGAGCGGAGGTTTTCGGCTGCAAGGTCTGAATGTCCAACCATAATTTGTAAAAATCGGTGAAGAAAAGGCTCGAAAGCCCGACTAGACACCATCAAAAGCGGGAGCAGAGGTGTTCAGGTGCAAGAAGGTCTGAATGTCCGACCAATAATTACTGAAAAATGGGTAAGAAAAGGTGCGAATGCCAAATCATACATCATCAAAAGCAGGAGCGGATGTGTTCGGCTACAAGAAGGTTTGAATGTCCAACCATAGTAAGTAATAGGTGGGTAAGAAAAGGCTCGAATGCCCGACTATACACCATCAAAAGCGGAAGCGGAGGTGTTCGGCTGCAAGACGGTGTGAACGTCCGACCAAAGTTTGTAAAAAGCATTAAGAAAAGGTTCGAATATCCAACCAAACTTAATCAAAAGCGGGAGCAGAGCTGTTCGACTTCAAGTAGGTGTGAATATCAGATCATAATTTGCAAAAAGCTGATGAGAAAGGGTGAGAATGCCCGACTATACACTATCAAATGTGGGAGCGGAGGTGTTCGTCTGTGAGTAGGTGTGAATGTCCGACCATAATTGCTGAAAAATGTGTTAGAAAAGGTAAGAAGGCCGGACCATATATCATCAAAAGCAGGAGAGGTTGTGTTCAGCTGCAAGAAGGTGTGAATGTCCAGCCATAATTACTCACAAACGGGTAAGAAAAGGTACTATTGCCAGACCATATATGATCAAAACAGGGAGCGGAGGTGGTTCAGCTGCAAGAAGGTTTGAATGTCCGACTAAAGTTTGTAAAAAGCGGGTAAGACAAGGTGTGAATGCCCGACAATGTATGATCAAAAGAGGAGCGGAGGTTTTCGGCTGCAAGAAGGTCTGAATGTCCACCCATAATTACTGAAAAATGGGTAAGAAAAGGTGCGAAAGCCCAACCGCACATGATCATAAGTGGATGAGAAGGTGTTCGACTGCAAGTAGGTGTGAATGTAATCAATGTCTAGATAGATTTCAACAAAAAACAACGTTGTACTTTGCAGTAAAAGAAAGTGCAAATCAAAAGTTTTCGGAATCCGAGAATAAGCTTATTTTCATGAGTTCTGCACGATTTCGGATTTTATGTATAAAATGAATTCATTCACTCAAACCAAGTTAAAACTGCTTTTTCCTTCATATTTATCAATGTCTAGATCGACTTCAACAAAGAACAACATTGTATTTTGCAGTAGAAGAAAGAGCAAAACTGAAGGATCAGGAATCCGAGAATAAGCTTCTTTTCATACGTTCTGCATGATTTGGGATTTTATGTATAAAATGAATTCCTTCACTCAAACTAAGTTAACACTGCTTTGTCCTTCATATGTACCCATTTCTACATATATTTCAAGCATAAACTTCCTCATACTACCCTGAATGAGAAAGAACCACACTTGTGATTAAGCCATACGCCCCTTTTGAGGAGTTCTGCATGATTTGGGATTTTATCTATAAAATCAATTCCTTCACTCAAACTATGTTAAAACGGCTTTTACCTTCATATTTATCAATGTCTCGATATATTTAAACAAAAAAAACAACGTTGTACTTTGCAGTAAAAGAAAGAGCCAATCAAAAGTTTTAGGAATCCGAGAATAAGCTTATTTTCATGAGTTCTGCACGATTTCGGATTTTATGTATAAAATGAATTAATTCACTCAAACCAAGTTAAAACTGCTTTTTCCTTCATATTTATCAATGTCTAGATCGACTTCAACAAAGAACAACATTGTATTTTGCAGTAGAAGAAAGAGCAACACTGAAGGATCAGGAATCCGAGAATAAGCTTATTTTCTTATGGGCAAGTGGGAACTGCTTTGTCCTTCATATTTATCAATGTGTAGATGGATTTCAACTTCTTCTACTGCAAAGTCCAATGTTTTTCTTTGTTGAAGTCGATCTAGACATTGATGAATATGGAAGGACAAAGCAGTTTTAACTTGGTTTGAGCAAAGCAATTCATTTTATAGCAAAATCCGAAATCGTGCAGAACTCATGAAAGCAGGCTTATACTCGGATTCCTGAAACTTTAGATTTGCTCTTTCTTTTACTGCAAAGTACAACGTTGTTTTTTTGTTTAAATATTTCTAGACATGGTAAATATGAAGGACAAATCAGTTTTAACATAGTTTGAGTGAAGTAATGCATTTTATAAGCAAAATCCCAAATCATGCAGAACTCACGAAATGCTTTTTCTCGCTTTTCACTGCTTTTTACAAACTTTGGTCGGACGTTCACACCTTCTTGCATCCGAACACCT
Source organism: Leuresthes tenuis (assembly GCF_036924035.1). Taxonomy (NCBI): domain Eukaryota; kingdom Metazoa; phylum Chordata; class Actinopteri; order Atheriniformes; family Atherinopsidae; genus Leuresthes; species Leuresthes tenuis. The sequence goes on along the minus strand of NW_027325411.1, from coordinate 362,685 downwards.
CCGCTTCCGCTTTTGATGATGTATATTCGGGCATTTGAACCTTTTTTTACCCGCTTTTTACAAACCATTGTCGGACTTTCACACCTTCTTGCAGCCGAACACCACCTCTCCCGCTTTTGATGATGTATGGTCCAGTATTCTTACCTTTTCTAACACATTTTTCAGCAATTATGGTCGGACATTCACACCTACTCACAGCCGGACACCTCCGCTCCCGCTTTTGATCATACAATGTCGGGACATCGCTCCTTGTCTTACCAGCTTTTTACAAACTTTAGTCGAACATTCACACCTTCTTGCAGCTGAACACCTCCGCTCCCGCTTTTGATGATGTATAGTCGGGCTTTCGAGCCTTTTCTTACCCGGTTTTTACAAATTATGGTTGGACATTCAGACCTTGCAGCCGAACACCTCCGCTCTCTCTTTTGATCATACATTGTTGGGCATTCGCACCTTGTCTTACCCGCTTTTTACAAACTATAGTCAGACATTAACACCTTGCAGCAAACCTCCGCTACCTGTTTTGATCATGTATGGTCTGGCAATACTACCTTTTCTTCCCCCGTTTGTGAGTAATTATGGCTGGACATTCACACCTACTTGCAGTCGAACAGCTCTGCTCCCGCTTTTGATTATGTTTGGTTGGATATTCGAACCTTTTCTTAACTGCTTTTTACAAACCATGGTCGGACTTTCACACCTTCTTGTAGCCGAACAACTCCGCTCCCGCTATTGATTGTGTACAGTCGGGTATTTTAACCTTTTCTTACCCGCTTTTTACCAACTATGGTCGGACATTCACACCGTCTTACAGCGGAACACCTCCGCTCCCGCTTTTTATGGTGTATAGTCGGGCATTCGAACCTTTTCTTACCCGCTTTTTACAAACTATGGTAGGACATTCAAACCTTCGTGTATCCGAAAACCTCCGCTCTCTCTTTTGATCATACATTGTCGGACATTCGCACCTTTTCTTACCCGCTTTTTACAAACCATGGTCGGACTGTCACACCTTCTTGTAGCCGAACACATCCGCTCCCGCTATTGATTGTGTACAGTCGGGTATTTTAACCTTTTCTTACCCGCTTTTTACCAAGTATGGTCGGACATTCACACCTTCGTACAGCGGAACACCTCCGCTCCCTCTTTTGATGGTGTATGTTCGGGCATTCAAACCTTTTCTTACCCGCTTTTTCCAAACTATGGTCGGCTATTCACAGCTTCCTCTCCACCATACTTGTATGGTGGGATATTCACACCCACTTGCATCCAAAAACCTCCGCCCCAAATTTTGTTGATATTTAGTCGGACATTCGCACCTTACCCGCTTTTGGCAAACTATGGCCTTCTTGCAGCCAAACACCTCTGATCTTGCTTTTGATGATGTAAGGTTGGGCATTCAGACCTTGCTTCACCTGCTTTTCACCAAATATAGTCGGACATTCACACCTTCTTGCAGCCGAACACTTCCGCTCCACCTTTTAGTGTTCTATCACACCTTTTTTTTCACCGCATTTTATATATTATGGTTGGAAATTTTCAACCACTTTCATCCGAAGACCTCTCCTCCCGCTTTTGTTAATATATTTGAACTTTAGTTTGACATTCAAACCTTCTTGCAGCTGAACCACCTCCGCTCCCTGTTTTGATCATATATGGTCTGGCAATACTACCTTTTCTTACCCGTTTGTGAGTAATTATGGCTGGACATTCACACCTACTTGCAGCCGAACACAACCTATCTCGCTTTTGATAATGTATGGACCGGCATTTTTACCTTTTCTAACACATTTTTCAGCAATTATGGTCGGAGATTCACACCTACTCACAGCCGAACAACTCCGCTCCCGCATTTGATGATGTATAGTCGGGCATTCTCACCCTTTCTCATCAGCTTTTTGCAAATTATGATCTGACATTCACACCTACTTGCAGTCGAACAGCTCTGCTCCCGCTTTTGATTATGTTTGGTTGGATATTCGAACCTTTTCTTAACTTCTTTTTACATATTTTGGTTGGACGTTCACACCTTCTTGTAGCCGAACACTTCCACTCCTGCTTTTGATGATGTATGGTTGGGCATTCACACCTTTTTTTTGCCCATTTTTCAGGAATTATGGGTGGACATTCACACCTTGCAGCTGAAATCCTCCTCTCCCACTTATGATCATGTGCGGTTTGATTTTCGAAAAGTTTCTTTCATGTTTTCTAGCAATTATTGATGGACATGTAGACCTTCTTGCAGCTGAACACCTCCGCTCCCGCTTTTGATCATACATTGTCAGGCATTCGCACCTTGTCTTACCCACTTTTTACAAACTTTAGTCGAACAGTCACACCTTTTTGCAGCCGAACACCACCTCTACCGCTTTTGATGATGTATAGTCCAGCATTCTTACCTTTTCTAACACATTCTTCAGCAATTATGGTTGGACATTCACACCTACTTGCAGTCGAACAGCTCTGCTCCCGCTTTTGATTATGTATGGTTGGATATTCAAACCTTTTCTTAACTGCTTTTTACAAACTTTGGTCGGACGTTCACAATATCTTGCAGCCGAACACCTCCGCTTCCGCTTTTGATGGTGTATATTCGGGCATACGAACCTTTTCTTACCCGCTTTTTACAAACCAAGGTCGGACTTTCACACCTTCTCTTAGCTGAACAACTCCGCTCCCTCTTTTGATTGTGTACAGTCGGGTAATTTAACCTTTTCTTACCCGCTTTTTACCATCTATGGTCGGACATTCACACCGTCTTACAGCGGAACACCTCCGCTCCCTCTTTTGATGATGTATGGTTAGGCATTCGCACTTTTTCTTACCCATTTTTCAGTAATTATGGGTAGACATTCACACCTTCTTGCAGCTGAACACCTCCTCTCCTGCTTATGATCATGTGCAGTTTGATATTTGAAAATTTTCTTTCATGTTTTCTAGCCATTTATTGATGGACATTCAGACCGTCTTGAAGCTGAACACCGTCTTGAAGCTGAACACCTCCGCTCCCACTTTTGATGGTGTATAGTCGGGCTTTCGAGCCTTTTCTTCCCCGGTTTTTACAAATTATGGTTGGACATTCAGACCTTCTTGCAGCCGAAAACCTCCACTCCCTCTTTTGATCATACATTGTCGGGCATTCGCACCTTTTCTTACCCGCTTTTTACAAACCATGGTCGGACTTTCACACCTTCTTGTAGCCGAACAACTCCGCTCCCGCTATTGATTGTGTGCAGTCGGGTATTTTAACCTTTTCTTACCCGCTTTTTACCAACTATTGTTGGACATTCACACCGTCTTACAGCGGAACACCTCCGCTCCCTCTTTTGATGGTGTATGTTCGGGCACTCGAACCTTTTCTTACTCGCTTTTTACAAACTATGGTCAGACATTCAAACCTTCTTGTAGCCGAACACATCCACTCCTGCTTTTGATGATGGGTATTCAAACCTACTTGTTGCCCGCTTTTCATTAATTATGGGTGGACATACACACCTTGTCGCAGCCAAACACCTCCGCTCCCTGTTTTGATCATGTATGATTGGACATTCGCACCTTTTCTCACCCGCTTTTTACTATGGTCGGCCATTCACAGCTTCCTCTCCACCATACTTGTATGGTGGGATATTCACACCCACTTGCATCCGAAGACCTCCGCCCCCACTTTTGTTGATATTTAGTCGGTCATTCGCAGCTTACCCGCTTTTGGCAAACTATGGCCTTCTTGCAGCCAAACACCTCTGATCTCGTTTTTGATGATGTAAGGTTGGGCATTCAGACCTTGCTTCACCTGCTTTTCACTAAATATAGTCGAACAGTCACACCTTCTTGCAGCCGAACACTTCTGCTCCACCTTTTAGTGTTCTATGGGGTATTCACACCTTTTTTTTCACCGCATTTTATTGATTATGGTTGGAAATTCTCACCCACTCTTATCCGAAGACCTCTCCTCCTGCTTTTGTTAATATATAGTCGGGCATTCAAACCTTTTCTTACCCGCTTTTTACAAATTATGGTCGAACATTCACACCTACTTGCAGCCGAACACCTCCGCTCCCGCTTTTGATGGTGTATAGTCGGGCTTTCGAGCCTTTTCTTCCCCGGTTTTTACAAATTATGGTTGTACATTCAGACCTTGCAGCCGAAAACCTCCGCTCCCTCATTTGATCATACATTGTCAGGCATTCGCACCTTGTCTTACCCGCTTTTTATAAACTTTAGTCAGACATTCACACCTTGCAGATGAACCACCTCCGCTCCCTGTTTTGATAATGTATGGTCTGGCAATACTACCTTTTCTTACCGGTTTGTGAGTAATTATGACTGGACATTCACACCTACTTGCAGTCGAACACCACTTTTCCCGCTTTTGATGATGTATGGTCCGGCATTCTAGTCTTTTCTAACACATTTTTCAGCAATTATGGTTTGACATTCACACCTACTCACAGCCGAACACTTCCGCTCCCGCTTTTGATTATGTTTGGTTGGATATTCGAAACTTTTCTTCACTGCTTTTTACAAACTTTGGTCGGACATTCACACCTTCTTGCAGACGAACACCTCCGCTTCCGCTTTTGATGGTATATATTCGGGCATTCGAACCTTTTCTTACCCGCTTTTTACAAACCATGGTCGGACTTTCACACCTTCTTGTAGCCGAACAACTCCGCTCCCGCTATTGATTGTGTACAGTCGGGTATTTTAACCTTTTCTTACCCACTTTATACCAACTATTGTTGGACATTCACACCGTCTTACAGCGGAACACCTCCGCTCCCTCTTTTGATGGTGTATGTTTGGGCATTCGAACCTTTTCTTACCCGCATTTTACGAACTATGGTCGGACATTCAAACCTTCATTTAGCCGAACACATCCACTCCTGCTTTTGATGATGTATGGTTGAGCATTCGCACCTTTTCTTACCCATTTTTTACAAACTATGGTCGGACATTCACACCTTCTTGCAGCTGAACACCTCCTCTCCCGCTTATGATGATGTGTGGTTTGATATTCGAAAATTTTCTTTCATGTTTTCTAGCAATTATTGATGGACATTCAGACCTTCTTGCAGGTGAACACCTCCGCTCCCGCTTTTGATGATGTATAGTCGGGCTTTCGAGCCTTTTCTTCCCCGGTTTTTACAAAATTATTGTTGGACATTCAGACCTTCTTGCAGCCGAAAACCTCCGCTCCCTCTTTTGATCATACATTGTCGGGCATTCGCACCTTCTCTTACCCGCTTTTTACAAACCAGGGTCGGACTTTCACACCTTTTAGTAGCCGAACAACTCCGCTCCCGCTATTGATTGTGTACAGTCGGGTATTTTCACCTTTTCTTACCCGCTTTTTACCAACTATGGTCAGACATTCACACCTTCTTACAGTGGAACACCTCCGCTCCCTCTTTTGATGGTGTATGTTCGGGCATTCGAACCTTTTCTTACCCGTTTTTTACAAACTATGGTCGGACATTAAAACCTTCTTGTAGCCGAACACATCCACTCCTGCTTTTGATGATGTATGGTTGGGCATTCGTACCTTTTCTTACCCATTTTGCAGTAATTATGGGTGGACATTGACACCTTTTTGCATTTTAACACCTCCTCTCCCGCTTATGATTATGTGCGGTTTGATATTCGAAAATTCTCTTCCATGTTTTCTAGCAATTATTGATGGACATTCAGACCGTCTTGCAGCTGAACACCTCCGCTCCAGCTGTTGATGGTGTATAGTCGGGCTTTCGAGCCTTTTCTTCCCCGATTTTTACAAATTATGGATGGACATTCAGACCTTCTTTCTGCCGAAAACCTCCTTTTAGTAGCGGAACAACTCTGCTCCCGCTATTGATTGTGTACAATAGGGTATTTTAACCTTTTCTTACCTGCTTTTTGCCAATTATGGTTGGACATTCACACCTTCTTACAGCGGAACACCTCCGCTCCCTCCTTTGATGGTGTATGTTCGGGCATTCGAACCTTTTCTTACCCGCTTTTTACAAACTATGGTCAGACATTCAAACCTTCTTGTAGCCGAACACATCCACTCCTGCTTTTGATGATGGGTATTCAAACCTACTTGTTGCCCGCTTTTCATTAATTATGGGTGTACATACACACCTTGTCGCAGCCAAACACCTCCGCTCCCTGTTAGGATCATGTATGGTTGGGCATTCGTACCTTTTCTTACCCATTTTGCAGTAATTATGGGTGGACATTCACACCTTCTTGCATTTGAACACCTCCTCTCCCGCTTATGATCATGTGCGGTTTGATATTCGAAAATTCTCTTCCATGTTTTCTAGCAATTATTGATGGACATTCAGACCTTCTTGCAGCTGAACACCTCCGCTCCAGCTGTTGATGGTGTATAGTCGGGCTTTCGAGCCTTTTCTTCCCAGATTTTTACAAAATATGGATGGACATTCAGACCTTGTTTCAGCCGAAAACCTCCTCTCCCTCTTTTGATCATACATTGTCGGGCATTCACACCTTTTCTTACCCGCTTTTTACAAACCATGGTCGGACTTTCACACCTTTTAGTAGTGGAACAACTCTGCTCCCGCTATTGATTGTGTACAATCGGGTATTTTAACCTTTTCTTACCTGCTTTTTGCCAACTATGGTCGGACATTCACACCTTCTTACAGCGGAACACCTCCGCTCCCTCCTTTGATGGTGTATGTTCGGGCATTCGAACCTTTTCTTACCCGCTTTTTACAAACTATGGTCAGACATTCACACCTTCTTGCAGCCGAACACTTCCGCTCTACCTTTTAGTGTTCTATGGGGTATTCACACCTTTTTTTTCACCGCATTTTATAGATTATGGTTGTAAATTCTCACCCACTCGTATCCGAAGACCTCTCCTCCTGCTTTGGTTAATATATAGTCGGGCATTCAAACCTTTTCTTACCCGCTTTTTACAAATTATGGTCGAACATTCACACCTACTTGCAGCCGAACACCTCCGCTCCCGCTTTTGATGGTGTATAGTCGGGCTTTCGAGCCTTTTCTTCCCCGGTTTTTACAAATTATGGTTGGACATTCAGACCTTGCAGCCGAAAACCTCCGCTCCCTCTTTTGATCATACATTGTCAGGCATTCGCACCTACTTGCAGCCGAATACTTCCGCTCCACCTTTTAGTGATGTATGGTTGGCATTTGCACCTTTTCTTACCCTTTCTTACCCTACTGATTGCTTAAGATGAAGTTGTTTTTTCTCAAACTACAACATTTTTTTAATTGTTGAAACTTGATTTGAAGTGGATAAATAAGGAGGACAAACAGTTTTAAGTCAGGCTGATAGAAGGAATTAATTTTATAGCAAAATCTGTATTTCGTCATATCGACATATGACGAAATACAGATTTTGCTATAAAATCTGTATTTAAGATGCTTATTGCTGAAGAAGTTCTTTCTCATTCTACAAAGTACAACGTTGTATATCGTTGAAACTTGATTAGACATGAATAAATATGAAGGACAAAGCAGTCTTAACTTGGTTAGAGTTAAGGAATTCGTTTTATAGGAGAATCCGAATTCGTGCATAACTCGTAAAATAGAGCTTATTTTCGGATTCCTGAAGAATGAGTCTGGTTCTTTCTCATAATACAAAGTTTGTTGTTTATTGTTGAAACTTCATCAGAAGTGAAGAAATAAATGAATGCCTATCAACAAATGTGGGATCTAAACTCTAGTGCTTCCTCTAAAATAATTTTCTTTCTCAATTCAGAAATGTGTGTGTGTAAGTCACAACACCCGTGACACCAAAACGGCTTTCTTTTCTCTCTTTTCTCTACACTCTGCACTATGAGCACACACACCAAATCAGAAAGGCTTTTTTCTCTCTTTTCTACATTATGGACTGTGGGGACACAAAACCGCTCTCTCTTTTTTTTTTTGATTGTGTGCCAGGGCGTTGTCTCACGTATTAGATTATGCTTAAGATACGAATGGGTTTATCAGTCACATCAGAATCCATACATACTGATCCTCCCGTAATAAAATGGTCGGATCTTATCAAACACACTTTATTTCTTGTGACAATCAAGTCAGCGAAACAGCGTATACACGTCAAGACACTGAATCAAGTTTGCCACAAGAACTCATAAGTTTGGCAGTATTGCTCTGCCGTCAGCAATCATACACCCATTTTATTTTCGTGAGACATGTGCAGGCACCTGTTCATCTACTGTTCTATCACTATGAATTAGTTTATCTATTATCAATAAGGATACTTCTACAACTACTATCAAAGTATGTCCAGACTTCTTATGTTGTCAGTTGCTATATATGAATAAGTGGGTAGCTACTGACAAGCATTAAGCATGTCACACAGCCCAAACATATAACATTTCAGGACACACCACACAGTTAACAACCACAGTGAAGTGTCAAAGCCCAAACATGTAACATTCAACAGGACACTTACACAACACATTCAAATCAAACAGTCAGACAACATACAAGAACATATACCCCAGCCGGCATTGCTCCCTGCCTATTTTCCTACAGCTCACTATGTGTGCGCACACCTTTATTCACAAACTCTTCAACTTATACTCTTTTACCAAAGCTGCTACAGCTCGATTGGCCGAATACCCTTAGATCCTATTTCGGTGAATTTGACATCTGCCTCACATGTAACAGATTAGCGGTTTAGCAGTTTTAATTTAGTTTGAGTGAAGGAATTCATTTTATAGCAAAATCCGAAATCGTGAAGAACTCATGAAAGTAAGCTTATTCTTGGATTCCTGAAACTTTAGATTTGCTATTTCTTTTACTGCAAAGTACAACGTTGGTTTTTTTGTTTAAATCTTTCAAGACATGGTAAATATGATTTTTATATATATAATAAATATATTTATTTCTGTTTACAATATATGACATGTAATAGAACTGAACCGGACCGGGGGACAAGGAAAGAAGAAGAAGAAGAAGAGGAAAGAAGAGAAAAACAGAACATACATCGCATACAACACAGCTGTGGATATAGATGACCTGAGACGACATGATAATACATCAACTGCTTAGCGACCATGCTACTGGACTAATGAATGTGGTTGTGTGTGTGTGAGAACATGCAACACCCATGGCACAGGACCTACATGATAACCGTGCTTAGTTATGAGTGTATAAGCGTACAGGGCCACAATCCACAGCCCCCCCAAGCAATCAGAAGCAGGCAGAGAGGGCCACAAGACCCAGGCCACCAGCAGCCCCCACAGAGCACAGAACCCAGGAAGCCCACCGCAGGGGCAACCACGCATCCACCCAGAAGACTACAGAGGAAGCCCCCGGAAAGAGCCCCCATAAGCATAGGGCAGAGGCCTTCCGGGAGCCAGGGGCAACAGCCCACCGACGTCGCCAGGCCCCAGCCGCCCAGACATGGGCCGTGCACTGGATCCGGGCCCCAGGAGCCCGAGCGCCCCCAAACCCCCCGGCAGAGGCCCCACCCAATACCCAGGAGGGCCAAGCGCCCCAGACAGCCACACAGTGGGTCAGTGCCTGCCCCAGCACCCCTGGCCAAGTGCCCTGGGAGTCAAGACGTGCCCACAGGTGGGTGAAGTCGCGAGCAGCGGAGAGAGGCCACGCCGCCCCCCCCATCGGGAGAAGCACAGGCAGGCCAGGCGACAGCAAGTCCAAGATCCAGGCCCAATCATTACCACACACACTTTCATGTCCCATACATCCACACGTCCTCCCTCCCTCGACTCCGCTGGGGTGTAGTGCAGCGGGCACACCAGGGGGCCAGCAGCCCCCCAGCCACCACAGACCCCAAACCAGCAGAACAATTAATTAATCCTCCTGGCCCCTCCCGCCCCGAGCAGCAACCAGGAAGCAGGGGTGTGCGAAGAAGACCCCTCCCCTCACCCTTCTGGCTCTTCAATATTTTCTAATAGTGAGCAATTAAAATTGAGGGGCAGCCAAACTTGTAGAACTGGGAGCGTGGCCCTCTGGGCAGCCTACATACCCAAAGAGCCCCGCCCACCAGATGCCACTCAGTGTAACCACCCCCCAAGACCTAATGTGTGTGTGTGAGTGTGTTTGATAAGTAGTAATGTCTAAGGTGTAATTAAAACAGGGGTGGGAACTGCAGAGGGCAACTACTGCAGAGTCCACTACACCCCACCGAACACACACGCCCCCAAAACCCTTCATGTGTGAGTGTGTGCTGTGTACAGGAGCCAGAAGGGAGAGGGGTATGGGGATATACACTGGGGGCAGCCAGGGACTGGCTGCAATAGGCATCCCCGCTACCAGGGAGCCAACACAGGACAGGAGGGCCTGATGTCCACCAGGCTCGGGGCCTGCAGCGACCATATTCTGGGAGCTACTGTACCCCCAGAAGGTACCCATCCCGCCCCACCCCACTCAACCCAACCCCACTCCGGAGGACCTCTACAAAAAACAAACAAACAACAACAAAAAACAAACAAACAAACCACCCGGTCACACCAGTCGCAGCAGCCCGGGCCTGAGACCCACCATCACCCAGGCCCCCCCAGGCCCCCCCTCAACAGGTGCGCTCTTGTGAAAAAGCAAACAGCGGCAGCAACAAAAACACAACGGGAACACCGTATTGAGGCTTTGTTCTGACCGCTCATTTGGTATGGCGTTTCTTTCAAGCAATTCTCCCGGTTAGCCCGCACTCGGCTCGCTCCCAGAGCCGTGTTAAAGTCTACTTCGCATTCACTCTCTTTTCTCAGCAGACTAAAAGAAAGTTTCATCTTGGGCTCCCTGAAACTTGCATCCTGCACCGCTGTTTGCTTTTTCACAAGAGTAGAGAAGAGTGCACCGTTCCCAGCGGCACTGCAGTACGGGGTCAATGCTTGGAGTGAACGGAGCAAGCTAATTTTTCAACTCCTATTGCTAAAAATCCATTTAATATGTAGTCCTATAAAATGAATTCCTTCACTCAAACTAAATTAAAACTGCTAAACCGCTAATCTGTTACATGTAAGGCAGATGTCAAATTCACCGAATTAGGATTATTCGGTATTCGGCCAATCGAGCTGTAGCAGCTTCGGTAAAAGAGTATAAGTTGAAGAGTTTGTGAATAAAGGTGTGCGCACACATAGTGTGCTGTACGAAAATAGGCAGGGAGCAATGCCGGCTGGGGTATATGTTCTTGTATGTTGTCTGACTGTTTGATTTGAATGTGTTGTGTAAGTGTCCTGTTGAATGTTACATGTTTGGGCTTTGACACGCTTCACTGTGGTTGTTAACTGTGTGGTGTGTCCTGAAATGTTATATGTTTGTGCTGTGTGACATGCTTAATGCTTGTCAGTAGCTACCCACTTATTCATATATAGCAACTGACAACATAAGAAGTCCGGACATACTTTGATAGTAGTTGTAGAAGTATCCTTATTGATAATAGATCACTAATTCATAGTGATAGAACAGTAGATGAACAGGTGCTTGCACATGTCTCACGAAAATAAAATGGGTGTATGATTGCTGACGGCAGAGCAATACTGCCAAACTTATGAGTTCTTGTGGCAAACTTGATTCAGTGTCTTGACGTGTATACGCTGTTTCGCTGACTTGATTGTCACAAGAAACAAAGTGTGTTTGATAAGATCCGACCATTTTATTACGGGAGGATCAGTATGTATGGATTCTGATGTGACTGATAAACCCATTCGTATCTTAAGCATAATCTAATACGTGAGACAACGCCCTGGCACACGATAAAAAAAAAAAAAGAGAGAGAGCGGTTTTGTGTCCCCACTGTCCATAATGTAGAAAAGAGAGAAAAAAGCCTTTCTGATTTGGTGTGTATGCTCATAGTGCAGAGTGTAGAGAAAAGAAAGCCGTTTTGGTGTCACGGGTGTTGTGACTTACACACACACATTTCTAAATTGAGAAAGGAAATTATTTTAGAGGAAGCACTAGAGTTTAGATCCCACATTTGTTGATAGGCATTCATTTATTTCTTCACTTCTGATGAAGTTTCAACAATAAACAACAAACTTTGTATTATGAGAAAGAACTTCTTCAGCAATAAGCATCTCTCGACATATGACGAAATACAGATTTTGCTATAAAATTAATTCCTTCTATCAGCCTGACTTAAAACTGTTTGTCCTCCTTATTTATCCACTTCAAATCAAGTTACAACAATTAAAAAAAATTTGTAGTTTGAGAAAGAACAACTTAATCTTCAGCAATCAGTATAAAAAGAGGTGCAAATGCCAACCATACATACCTAAAAGGTGGAGCGGAAGTATTCAGCTGCAAGTAGGTGTGAATGTTCGACCATAATTTGTAAAAAGCGGGTAAGAAAAGGTTCGAATGCCCGACTATATATTAACAAAAGCGGGAGGAGAGGTCTTCGGATGAGAGTGGGTGAGAATTTCCAACCATAATCTATAAAATACGGTGAAAAAAAATATGTGAATGCCTCATAGAACACTAAAAGCGGAAGTGTTCGGCTGCAAGAAGGTGTGAATGTCCGACTATATTTGGTGAAAAGCAGGTGAAGCAAGGTCTGAATGCCCAACCTTACATCATCAAAAGCGAGATCAGAGGTGTTTGGCTGCAAGAAGGCCATAGTTTGCCAAAAGCGGGTAAGGTGCGAATGTCCGACTAAATATCAACAAAATTTGGGGCAGAGGTCTTCGGATGCAAGTGGGTGTGAATATCCAACCATACAAGTATGGTGGAGAGGAAGCTGTGAATAGCCGACCATAGTTTGGAAAAAGCGGGTAAGAAAAGGTTTGAATACCCGAACATACACCATCAAAGAGGGAGCGGAGGTGTTCCGCTGTAAGACGGTGTGAATGTCCGATCATAGTTGGTAAAAAGCGGGTAAGAAAAGGGTAAAATACCCGACTGTACACAATCAAAAGAGGGAGCGGAGTTGTTCAGCTAAGAGAAGGTGTGAAAGTCCGACCATGGTTTGTAAAAAGCGGGTAAGAAAAGGTTCGTATGCCCGAAAATACACTATCAAAACCGGAAGCGTAGGTGTTCGGCTGCAAGAAGGTGTGAACGTCCGACCAAAGTTTGTAAAAAAGCAGTTAAGAAAAGGTTCGAATATCTAACCAAACATAATCAAAAGCGGTAGCAGAGCTGTTCGACTGCAAGTAGGTGTGAATGTCAGAGAATAATTTGCAAAAAGCTGATGAGAAAGGGTGAGAAATCCCGACTATACACCATCAAATGCGGGAGCGGAGTTGTTCGGCTGTGAGTAGGTGTGATTCTCCAACCATAATTGCTGAAAAATGTGTTAGAAAAGGTAAGAATGCCGGTCCATACATCATCAAAAGCGGGAGAGGTGGTGTTCGGCTGCAAGTAGGTGTGAATGTCCATTAATAATTGCTTTAAAACATGAAAGAAAATTTTCGAATATCAAACCTTACATGATCATTAGCGGGAGAGGAGGTGTTCAGCTGCAAGAAGATGTGAATATCCACCCATAATTACTGAAAAATGGGTAGGAAAAGATGCGAATGTCCAACCATAAATCATCAAAAGCAGGAGTGGAGTTGTTCGGCTACAAGAAGGTATAAAAGTCCAACCATGGTTTGTAAAAAGCGGGTAAGAGAAGGTTCGAATACCCGAATATATACCATCAAAAGCGGAAGCCGGGGTGTTCGGCTGCAAGAACGTGTGAACGTCCGACCATAGTTTGTAAAAAGCAGTTAAGAAAAGGTTTGAATATCCAACCGAACATAATCAAAAGCGGGAGCAGAGTTGTTCGACTGCAAGTAGGTGTGAATGTCAGATCATAATTGCTGAAAAATGTGATAGAAAAGACTAGAATGCCGGGCAATACATCATCAAAAGCGGGAGAGGTGGTTTTTCGGCTGCAAGTAGGTGTGAATGTCCAGCCATAATTACTCACAAACGGGGGAAGAAAAGGTAGTATTTCCAGACCACACATGATCAAAACAGGGAATGGAGGTGGTTCAGCTGCAAGGTGTGAATGTCTGACTAAAGTTTGTAAAAACCGTGTAAGACAAGGGGCGAATGCCCGACAATGTATGATCAAAAGAGGGAGCGGAGGTTTTCGGCTGCAAGGTCTGAATGTCCAACCATAATTTGTAAAAATCGGGGAAGAAAAGGCTCGAAAGCCAGACTATACACCATCAAAAGCGGGAGCAGAGGTGTTCAGGTGCAAGAAGGTCTGAATGTCCGACCAATAATTACTGAAAAATGGGTAAGAAAAGGTGCGAATGCCAAATCATACATCATCAAAAGCAGGAGCGGATGTGTTCGGCTACAAGAAGGTTTGAATGTCCAACCATAGTAAGTAATAGGTGGGTAAGAAAAGGCTCGAATGACCAACTATACACCATCAAAAGCGGAAGCGGAGGTGTTCGGCTGCAAGACGGTGTGAACGTCCAACCAAAGTTTGTAAAAAGCATTAAGAAAAGGTTCGAATATCCAACCGAACATAATCAAAAGCGGGAGCAGAGCTGTTCGACTGCAAGTAGGTGTGAATATCAGATCATAATTTGCAAAAAGCTGATGAGAAAGGGTGAGAATGCCCGACTATACACTGTCAAATGTGGGAGCGGAGGTGTTCGTCTGTGAGTAGGTGTGAATGTCCGACCATAATTGCTGAAAAATGTGTTAGAAAAGGTAAGAATGCCGGACCATATATCATCAAAAGCGGGAGAGGTTGTGTTCGGCTGCAAGAAGGTGTGAATGTCCAGCCATAATTACTCACAAACGGGTAAGAAAAGGTACTATTGCCAGACCATATATGATCAAAACAGGGAGCGGAGGTGGTTCAGCTGCAAGAAGGTTTGAATGTCCGACTAAAGTTTGTAAAAAGCGGGTAAGACAAGGTGTGAATGCCCGACAATGTATGATCAAAAGAGGAGCGGAGGTTTTCGGCTGCAAGAAGGTCTGAATGTCCACCCATAATTACTGAAAAATGGTTAAGAAAAGGTGCGAAAGCCCAACCGCACATGATCATAAGTGGATGAGAAGGTGTTCGACTCCAAGTAGGTGTGAATGTAAGATCATAATTTGTAAAAAGCGGGTAAGAAAAGGTAAGAATGCCCAACCATAAATTATCAAAAGCGGCAGCAGAGTTTCGGCTGGTATTTATCAATGTCTAGATAGATTTCAACAAAAAACAACGTTGTACTTTGCAGTAAAAGAAAGTGCAAATCAAAAGTTTTAGGAATCCGAGAATAAGCTTATTTTCATGAGTTCTGCACGATTTTGGATTTTATGTATAAAATGAATTTCTTCACGCAAACTAAGTTAACACTGCTTTGTCCTTCATATGTACCCATTTCTACATATATTTCAAGCATAAACTTCCTCATATTACCCTGAATGAGAAAGAGCCACACTTGTGATTAAGCCATACCTCCCTTTTGAGGAGTTCTGCATGATTTGGGATTTTATCTATAAAATTAATTCCTTCACTCAAACTATGTTAAAACGGCTTTTACCTTCATATTTATCAATGTCTCGATAGATTTAAACAAAAAACAACGTTGTACTTTGCAATAAAAGAAAGAGCAAATCAAAAGTTTTAGGAATCCGAGAATAAGCTTATTTTCATGAGTTCTGCACGATTTCGGATTTTATGTATAAAATGAATTCATTCACTCAAACCATGTTAAAACTGCTTTTTCCTTCATATTTATCAATGTCTAGATCGACTTCAACAAAGAACAACATTGTATTTTGCAGTAGAAGAAAGAGCAAAACTGAAGGATCAGGAATCCGAGAATAAGCTTCTTTTCATACGTTCTGCATGATTTGGGATTTTATGTATAAAATGAATTCCTTCACTCAAACTAAGTTAACACTGCTTTGTCCTTCATATGTACCCATTTCTACATATATTTCAAGCATAAACTTCCTCATACTACCCTGAATGAGAAAGAACCACACTTGTGATTAAGCCATACGCCCCTTTTGAGGAGTTCTGCATGATTTGGGATTTTATCTATAAAATCAATTCCTTCACTCAAACTATGTTAAAACGGCTTTTACCTTCATATTTATCAATGTCTCGATAGATTTAAACAAAAAAACAACGTTGTACTTTGCAGTAAAAGAAAGAGCCAATCAAAAGTTTTAGGAATCCGAGAATAAGCTTATTTTCATGAGTTCTGCACGATTTCGGATTTTATGTATAAAATGAATTCATTCACTCAAACCAAGTTAAAACTGCCTTTTCCTTCATATTTATCAATGTCTAGATCGACTTCAACAAAGAACAACATTGTATTTTGCAGTAGAAGAAAGAGCAACACTGAAGGATCAGGAATCCGAGAATAAGCTTATTTTCTTATGGGCAAGTGGGAACTGCTTTGTCCTTCATATTTATCAATGTGTAGATGGATTTCAACTTCTTCTACTGAAAAGTCCAATGTTTTTCTTTGTAGAAGTCGATCTAGACATTGATGAATATGGAAGGACAAAGCAGTTTTAACTTGGTTAAAAACCATGGTCGGACTTTCACACCTTCTTGTAATGGAACACCTCCGCTCCCGCTATTGATTGTGTACAGTCGGGTATTTTAACCTTTTCTTACCCGCTTTTTACCAACTATGGTCGGACATTCACACCATCTTACAGCGGAACACCTCCGCTCCTGCTTTTTATGGTGTATAGTCGGGCATTCGAACCTTTTCTTACCCGCTATTTACAAACTCTGGTAGGACATTCAAACCTTCGTGTATCCGAAAACCTCCGCTCTCTCTTTTGATCATACATTGTCGGACATTCGCACCTTTTCTTACCCGCTTTTTACAAACCATGGTCGGACTGTCACACCTTCTTGTAGCCGAACACATCCGCTCCCGCTATTGATTGTGTACAGTCGGGTATTTTAACCTTTTCTTACCCGCTTTTTACCAAGTATGGTCGGACATTCACACCTTCGTACAGCGGAACACCTCCGCTCCCTCTTTTGATGGTGTATGTTCGGGCACTCGAACCTTTTCTTACCCGCTTTTTACAAACTATGGTCAGACATTCAAACCTTCTTGTAGCCGAACACATCCACTCCTGCTTTTGATGATGGGTATTCAAACCTACTTGTTGCCCGCTTTTCATTAATTATGGGTGGACATACACACCTTGTCGCAGCCACACACCTCCGCTTCCTGTTTTGATCATGTATGATTGGACATTCGCACCTTTTCTCACCCGCTTTTTACTATGGTCGGCCATTCACAGCTTCCTCTCCACCATACTTGTATGGTGGGATATTCACACCCACTTGCATCCGAAGACCTCCGCCCCCACTTTTGTTGATATTTAGTCGGTCATTCGCAGCTTACCCGCTTTTGGCAAACTATGGCCTTCTTTCAGCCAAACACCTCTGATCTCGTTTTTGATGATGTAAGGTTGGGCATTCAGACCTTGCTTCACCTGCTTTTCACCAAATATAGTCGAACAGTCACACCTTCTTGCAGCCGAACACTTCTGCTCCACCTTTTAGTGTTCTATGGGGTATTCACACCTTTTTTTTCACCTTATTTTATTGATTATGGTTGGAAATTCTCACCCACTCTTATCCGAAGACCTCTCCTCCTGCTTTTGTTAATATATAGTCGGGTTTCAAACCTTTTCTTACCCGCTTTTTACAAATTATGGTCGAACATTCACACCTACTTGCAGCCGAACACCTCCGCTCCCGCTTTTGATGGTGTATAGTCGGGCTTTCGAGCCTTTTCTTCCCCGGTTTTTACAAATTATGGTTGTACATTCAGACCTTGCAGCCGAAAACCTCCGCTCCCTCATTTGATCATACATTGTCAGGCATTCGCACCTTGTCTTACCCGCTTTTTATAAACTTTAGTCAGACATTCACACCTTGCAGCTGAACCACCTCCGCTCCCTGTTTTGATAATGTATGGTCTGGCAATACTACCTTTTCTTACCGGTTTGTGAGTAATTATGGCTGGACATTCACTCCTACTTGCAGCCGAACACCACTTTTCCCACTTTTGATGATGTATGGTCAAGGATTCTAGTCTTTTCTAACACATTGTTCAGCAATTATGGTTTGATATTCACACCTACTCACAGCCGAACACTTCCGCTCCCGCATTTGATGGTGTATAGTCGGGCATTCTCACCCTTTCTCATCAGCTTTTTGCAAATTATGATCTGACATTCACACCTACTTGCAGTCGAACAGCTCTGCTCCCGCTTTTGATTATGTTTGGTTGGATATTCGAAACTTTTCTTCACTGCTTTTTACAAACTTTGGTCGGACGTTCACACCTTCTTGCAGCCGAACACCCCGGCTTCCGCTTTTGATGGTATATATTCGGGCATTCGAACCTTTTCTTACCCGCTTTTTACAAACCATGGTCGGACTTTCACACCTTCTTGTAGCCGAACAACTCCGCTCCCACTTTTGAGGGTGTATGTTCGGGCATTCGAACCTTTTCTTACCCGCATTTTACGAACTATGGTCGGACATTCAAACCTTCTTTTAGCCGAACACATCCACTCCTGCTTTTGATGATGTATGGTTGAGCATTCGAACCTTTTCTTACCCATTTTTTACAAACTATGGTCGGACATTCACACCTTCTTGCAGCTGAACACCTCCTCTCCCGCTTATGATGATGTGTGGTTTGATATTCGAAAATTTTCTTTTATGTTTTCTAGCAATTATTGATGGACATTCAGACCTTCTTGCAGCTGAACACCTCCGCTCCCGCTTTTGATGATGTATAGTCGGGCTTTCAAGCCTTTTCTTCCCCGGTTTTTACAAAATTATTGTTGGACATTCAGACCTTCTTGCAGCCGAAAACCTCCGCTCCCTCTTTTGATCATACATTGTCGGGCATTCGCACCTTCTCTTACCCGCTTTTTACAAACCAGGGTCGGACTTTCACACCTTTTAGTAGCCGAACAACTCCGCTCCCGCTATTGATTGTGTACAGTCGGGTATTTTCACCTTTTCTTACCCGCTTTTTACCAACTATGGTCAGACATTCACACCTTCTTACAGTGGAACACCTCCGCTCCCTCTTTTGATGGTGTATGTTCGGGCATTCGAACCTTTTCTAACCCGCTTTTTACAAACTATGGTCGGACATTAAAACCTTCTTGTAGCCGAACACATCCACTCCTGCTTTTGATGATGTATGGTTGGGCATTCGTACCTTTTCTTACCCATTTTGCAGTAATTATGGGTGGAAATTCACACCTTTTTGCATTTGAACACCTCCTCTCCCGCTTATGATCATGTGCGGTTTGATATTCGAAAATTCTCTTCCATGTTTTCTAGCAATTATTGATGGACATTCAGACCTTCTTGCAGCTGAACACCTCCGCTCCAGCTGTTGATGGTGTATAGTCGGGCTTTCGAGCCTTTTCTTCCCCGATTTTTACAAATTATGGATGGACATTCAGACCTTCTTTCAGCCGAAAACCTCCACTCCCTCTTTTGATCATACATTGTCGGGCATTCGCACCTTTTCTTACCCGTTTTTACAATTCATGGTCGGACTTTCACACCTTTTAGTAGCGGAACAACTCTGCTCCCGCTATTGATTGTGTACAATAGGGTATTTTAACCTTTTCTTACCTGCTTTTTGCCAATTATGGTTGGACATTCACACCTTCTTACAGCGGAACACCTCCGCTCCCTCCTTTGATGGTGTATGTTCGGGCATTCGAACCTTTTCCTACCCGCTTTTTACAAACTATGGTCAGACATTCAAACCTTCTTGTAGCCGAACACATCCACTCCTGCTTTTGATGATGGGTATTCAAACCTACTTGTTGCCCGCTTTTCATTAATTATGGGTGGACATACACACCTTGTCGCAGCCAAACACCTCCGCTCCCTGTGAGGATCATGTATGGTTGGGCATTCGTACCTTTTCTTACCCATTTTGCAGTAATTATGGGTGGACATTCACACCTTCTTGCATTTGAACACCTCCTCTCCCGCTTATGATCATGTGCGGTTTGATATTCGAAAATTCTCTTCCATGTTTTCTAGCAATTATTGATGGACATTCAGACCTTCTTGCAGCTGAACACCTCCGCTCCAGCTGTTGATGGTGTATAGTCGGGCTTTCGAGCCTTTTCTTCCCAGATTTTTACAAAATATGGATGGACATTCAGACGTTGTTTCAGCCGAAAACCTCCGCTCCCTCTTTTGATCATACATTGTCGGGCATTCGCACCTTTTCTTACCCGCTTTTTACAAACCATGGTCGGACTTTCACACCTTTTAGTAGTGGAACAACTCTGCTCCCGCTATTGATTGTGTACAATCGGGTATTTTAACCTTTTCTTACCTGCTTTTTGCCAACTATGGTCGGACATTCACACCTTCTTACAGCGGAACACCTCCGCTCCCTCCTTTGATGGTGTATGTTCGGGCATTCGAACCTTTTCTTACCCGCTTTTTACAAACTATGGTCAGACATTCACACCTTCTTGCATTCGAACACCTCCGCTCCCGCTTTTGATGGTGTATAGTCGGGCTTTCGAGCCTTTTCTTCCCCGGTTTTTACAAATTATGGTTGGACATTCAGACCTTGCAGCCGAAAACCTCCGCTCCCTCTTTTGATCATACATTGTCAGGCATTCGCACCTACTTGCAGCCGAATACTTCCGCTCCACCTTTTAGTGATGTATGGTTGGCATTTGCACCTTTTCTTACCCTTTCTTACCCTACTGATTGCTTAAGATTAAGTTGTTTTTTCTCAAACTACAACATTTTTTTAATTGTTGAAACTTGATTTGAAGTGGATAAATAAGGAGGACAAACAGTTTTAAGTCAGGCTGATAGAAGGAATTAATTTTATAGCAAAATCTGTATTTCGTCATATGTCGAGAGATGCTTATTGCTGAAGAAGTTCTTTCTCATTCTACAAAGTACAACGTTGTTTATCGTTGAAACTTGATTAGACATGAATAAATATGAAGGACAAAGCAGTCTTAACTTGGTTAGAGTTAAGGAATTCGTTTTATAGGAGAATCCGAATTCGTGCATAACTCGTAAAATAGAGCTTATTTTCGGATTCCTGAAGAATGAGTCTGGTTCTTTCTCATAATACAAAGTTTGTTGTTTATTGTTGAAACTTCATCAGAAGTGAAGAAATAAATGAATGCCTATCAACAAATGTGGGATCTAAACTCTAGTGCTTCCTCTAAAATAATTTCCTTTCTCAATTCAGAAATGTGTGTGTGTAAGTCACAACACCCGTGACACCAAAACGGCTTTCTTTTCTCTCTTTTCTCTACACTCTGCACTGTGAGCACACACACCAAATCAGAAAGGCTTTTTTCTCTCTTTTCTACATTATGGACTGTGGGGACACAAAACCGCTCTCTCTTTTTTTTTTTGATTGTGTGCCAGGGCGTTGTCTCACGTATTAGATTATGCTTACGATACGAATGGGTTTATCAGTCACATCAGAATCCATACATACTGATACTCCCGTAATAAAATGGTCGGATCTTATCAAACACACTTTGTTTCTTGTGACAATCAAGTCAGCGAAACAGCGTATACACGTCAAGACACTGAATCAAGTTTGCCACAAGAACTCATAAGTTTGGCAGTATTGCTCTGCCGTCAGCAATCATACACCCATTTTATTTTCGTGAGACATGTGCAGGCACCTGTTCATCTACTGTTCTATCACTATGAATTAGTTTATCTATTATCAATAAGGATACTTCTACAACTACTATCAAAATATGTCCAGACTTCTTATGTTGTCAGTTGCTATATATGAATAAGTGGGTAGCTACTGACAAGCATTAAGCATGTCACACAGCCCAAACATATAACATTTCAGGACACACCACACAGTTAACAACCACAGTGAAGTGTCAAAGCCCAAACATGTAACATTCAACAGGACACTTACACAACACATTCAAATCAAACAGTCAGACAACATACAAGAACATATACCCCAGCCGGCATTGCTCCCTGCCTATTTTCCTACAGCTCACTATGTGTGCGCACACCTTTATTCACAAACTCTTCAACTTATACTCTTTTACCAAAGCTGCTACAGCTCGATTGGCCGAATACCCTTAGATCCTATTTCGGTGAATTTGACATCTGCCTTACATGTAACAGATTAGCGGTTTAGCAGTTTTAATTTAGTTTGAGTGAAGGAATTCATTTTATAGCAAAATCCGAAATCGTGAAGAACTCATGAAAGAAAGCTTATTCTCGGATTCCTGAAACTTTAGATTTGCTCTTTCTTTTACTGCAAAGTACAACGTTGTTTTTTTTTGTTTAAATCTTTCTGGACATGGTAAATATGAAGGACAAAGCAGTTTTAACATAGTTTGAGTGAAGGAATTCATTTTATAGATAAAATCCCAAGAGTCTGCTGAGAAAAGAGAGTGAATGCGAAGTAGACTTTAACACGGCTCTGGGAGCGAGCCGAGTGTGGGCTAACCGGGAGAATTGCTTGAAAGAAACGCGACACCCGAATGAGCGGTCAGAACAAAGCCTCAATACGGTGTTCCCGTGGTGTTTTTGTTGCTGCCTTGTCGATTGCACAGGGGCAAGCGTTTCAACCAAGCAACGCTCACCATCGGGAAGGTGGCTATGGCAACTAGCCTGATGCCCTGCTCCCGCAGTGACGGATAATCGTACTCTGGTTTCTCTTCATAACATACAAGTCTTTCGCCTTTTACTAAAGACTTTCGTGGAGAGCAGCACTAATGAGTTGTTTCTATTTTTGGCAGGCTTTACCTTTGCGGGTGAAGCCCTTTCTGTCTGTGCAAAAGAAATCTTGTTACTGTGCAGAGTGACTTCTCTGAGTAGAGTCGCCTTACTTGTTGCGATTGTGCCGATGTTCGAAGCTGGAGTGCAAAGTTGTTGCTTGAATGGTGCTTGCTGGAGCATGCGGGAGTGCAAAGTTATACCATTTAAAAGGGCTGAAGAGTGCTCAGTGCAGCGGGTGGGCGGAGGTGCAACGTGACACTCTGGCCACCTATGGCCATAAAAAGAACACTGCTACAAGTGCGCATTGTGCCAGCAAGGGCCCTCGGACCTGAAACAGTGGACAGTTATCGCTTCTCGGCCTTTTGGCTAAGATCAAGTGTAGTATCTGTTCTTATCAGTTTAATATGTCCTCTATACGAGGACTACATATTAAATGGATTTTTAAGAATAGGAGTTGAAAAAGAAGCTTTGCTCCGTTCACTCCAAGCATCGACCCAGTACTGCAGTGCCGCTGGGAACGGTGCGCTCTTCTCTGCTCTTGTGAAAAAGCAAACAGCGGTGCAGGATGGAAGTTTCAGGGAGCCCAAGATGAAACTTTCTTTTAATCTGCTGAGAAAAGAGAGTGAATGCGAAGTAGACTTTAACACAGCTCTGGGAGCGAGCCGAGTGTGGGCTAACCGGGAGAATTGCTTGAAAGAAACGCGACACCGAATGAGTGGTCAGAACAAAGCCTCAATACGGTGTTCCCGTGGTGTTTGTGGCTGCCTTGTCTTTTGCACAGAGTAAAAGACAAGGCAGCCATCGAATAGGGCCCGATTGTTCCTACTTGGTCAGCCGAGGAGCAAGGGGGGGGAGCAAGCGTCTCAACCAAGCAAATCTCACCAAGTAGGAACAATCGGGCCCTATTCGATGGCTGCAACACCTGAAAGAGATATTGATGCGAGACCCGATCAAAAGCTTTTTCAAAGTCTAAATTTAAGATGACAAGCCGGGTGTTTCTGTCTCTAGCGTAATCAATGATGTCTCGAATCAGTACGAGGCTGTCGGTGAGTTGTCTCTCTGAGATGGCACAAGCCTGGTCTGGGTGAATTACCTCCTCTAAAACAGAGGACATCCGTGTCGTTAAAACCTTGCTAAAAAGTTTACAGTCAAAGTTTAAAAGTGTGATGGGCCTCCAATTCTTTAGGTCAGTCTTATCATTTTTATCAGAAGTGAAGAAATAAATGAATGCCTATCAACAAATGTGGGATCTAAACTCTAGTGCTTCCTCTAAAATAATTTCCTTTCTCAATTTAGAAATGTGTTAGAAAAGGTAAAAATGCCGGTCCATACATAATCAAAATCGGGAGAGGTGGTGTTCAGCTGCAAGAAGGTCTAAATGTCCATCAATAATTGCTAGAAAACATGAAAGAAACTTTTCCAAAATCAAACCGCACATGATCATAAGTGGGATAGGAGGTGTTCAGCTGCAAGGTGTGAATGTCCACCCATAATTCCTGAAAAATGGGCAAAAAAAAGGTGTGAATGCCCAACCATACATTATCAAAAGCAGGAGTGGAAGTGTTCGGCTACAAGAAGGTGTGAACGTCCAACCAAAATATGTAAAAAGCAGTTAAGAAAAGGTTCGAATATCCAACCAAACATAATCAAAAGCGGGAGCAGAGCTTTTCGACTGCAAGTAGGTGTGAATGTCAGATCATAATTTGCAAAAAGCTGATGAGAAAGGGTGAGAATGCCCGACTATACATCATCAAATGCGGGAGCGGAGTTGTTCGGCTGTGAGTAGGTGTGAATCTCCGACCATAATTGCTGAAAAATGTGTTAGAAAAGGTAAAAATGCCGGTCCATACATCATCAAAAGCGAGAGGGGTTGTGTTCGGCTGCAAGTAGGTGTGAATGTCCAGCCATAATTACTCACAAACGGGTAAGAAAAGGTAGTATTGCCAGACCATATATGATCAAAACAGGGAGCGGAACTAAAGTTCAAATATATTAACAAAAGCGGGAGGAGAGGTCTTCGGATGAGAGTGGTTGAAAATTTCCGACCATAATGTATAAAATGCGGTGAAAAAAAGGTGTGATAGAACACTAAAAGGTGGAGCGGAAGTGTTCGGCTGCAAGAAGGTGTGAATGTCCGACTATATTTGGTGAAAAGCAGGTGAAGCAAGGTCTGAATGCCAAACCTTACATCATCAAATGCGAGATCAGAGGTGTTTGGCTGCAAGAAGGCCATAGTTTGCCAAAATCGGGTAAGGTGCGAATGTCCGACTAATTATCAAAAAAATTTGGATTAGAGGTCTTCGGATGCAAGTGGGTGTGAATATCCAACCATACAAGTATGGTGGAGAGGAAGCTGTGAATAGCCGACCATAGTTTGGAAAAAGCGGGTAAGAAAAGGTTTGAATACCCGAACATACACCATCAAAAGAGGGAGCGGAGGTGTTCCGCTGTACGAAGGTGTGAATGTCCGACCATAGTTGGTAAAAGGCGGGTAAGAAAAGGTTAAAATACCCGACTGTACACAATCAATAGCGGGAGCGGATGTGTTCGGCTACAAGAAGGTGTGAAAGTCCGACCATGGTTTGTAAAAAGCGGGTAAGAAAAGGTGTGAATGTCCGTTAATGTATGATCAAAAGAGAGAGCGGAGGTTTTCGGATACAAGAAGGTTTGAATGTCCCACCATAGTTTGTAAAAAGCGGGTAAGAAAAGGTTCGAATGCCCGACTATACACCATCAAAAGCGGGAGCGGAGGTGTTCCGCTGTAAGACGGTGTGAATGTCCGACCATAGTTGGTAAAAAGCGGGTAAGAAAAGGTTAAAATACCCGACTGTACACAATCAATAGCAGGAGTGGAGTTGTTCGGCTACAAGAAGGTGTGAAAGTCCGACCATGGTTTGTAAAAACCGGGAAGAAAAGGCTCGAAAGCCCGACTATACACCATCAAAAAGAAGGTTTGAATGTCCATCAATAATTGCTTTAAAACAAGAAAGTAAATTTTCGAATATCAAACCATACATGATCATAAGCGGAAGAGGAGGTGTTCCGCTGTAAGACGGTGTGAATGTCCGACCATAGTTGGTAAAAAGCGGGTAAGAAAAGGTTAAAATACCCGACTGTACACAATCAATAGCGGGAGCGGAGTTGTTCGGCTACTAAAAGGTGTGAAAGTCCGACCCTGGTTTGTAAAAAGCGGGTAAGAAAAGGTTCGAATGCCCGAACATACACCATCAAAAGAGGGAGCGGAGGTGTTCCGCTGTAAGACGGTGTGAATGTCCGATCATAGTTGGTAAAAAGCGGGTAAGAAAAGGTTAAAATACCCGACTGTACACAATCAAAAGAGGGAGCGGAGTTGTTCAGCTAAGAGAAGGTGTGAAAGTCCGACCATGGTTTGTAAAAAGCGGGTAAGAAAAGGTTCGTATGCCCGAATATACACTATCAAAACCGGAAGTGTAGGTGTTCGGCTGCAAGAAGGTGTGAACGTCCGACCAAAGTTTGTAAAAAAGCAGTTAAGAAAAGGTTCCCCCACAGAGCACAGAACCCAGGAAGCCCACCGCAGGGGCAACCACGCATCCACCCAGAAGACTGCAGAGGAAGCCCCCGGAAAGAGCCCCCATAAGCATAGGGCAGGGGCCCTCCGGGAGCCAGGGGCAACAGCCCACCGACGTCGCCAGGCCCCAGCCGCCCAGACATGGGCCGTGCACTGGATCCGGGCCCCAGGAGCCCGAGCGCCCCCAAACCCCCCGGCAGAGGCCCCACCCAATACCCAGGAGGGCCAAGCGCCCCAGACAGCCACACAGTGGGTCAGTGCCTGCCCCAGCACCCCTGGCCAAGTGCCCTGGGAGTCAAGACGTGCCCACAGGTGGGTGAAGTCGCGAGCAGCGGAGAGAGGCCACGCCGCCCCCCCCATCGGGAGAAGCACAGGCAGGCCAGGCGACAGCAAGTCCAAGATCCAGGCCCAATCATTACCACACACACTTTCATGTCCCATACATCTACACGTCCTCCCTCCCTCGACTCCGCTGGGGTGTAGTGCAGCGGGCACACCAGGGGGCCAGCAGCCCCCCAGCCACCACAGACCCCAAACCAGCAGAACAATTAATTAATCCTCCTGGCCCCTCCCGCCCCGAGCAGCAACCAGGAAGCAGGGGTGTGCGAAGAAGACCCCTCCCCTCACCCTTCTGGCTCTTCAATATTTTCTAATAGTGAGCAATTAAAATTGAGGGGCAGCCAAATTTGTAGAACTGGGAGCGTGGCCCTCTGGGCAGCCTACATACCCAAAGAGCCCCGCCCACCAGATGCCACTCAGTGTAACCACCCCCCAAGACCTAATGTGTGTGTGTGAGTGTGTTTGATAAGTAGTAATGTCTAAGGTGTAATTAAAACAGGGGTGGGAACTGCAGAGGGCAACTACTGCAGAGTCCACTACACCCCACCGAACACACACGCCCCCAAAACCCTTCATGTGTGAGTGTGTGCTGTGTACAGGAGCCAGAAGGGAGAGGGGTATGGGGATATACACTGGGGGCAGCCAGGGACTGGCTGCAATAGGCATCCCCGCTACCAGGGAGCCAACACAGGACAGGAGGGCCTGATGTCCACCAGGCCAGGGGCCTGCAGCGACCATATTCTGGGAGCTACTGTACCCCCAGAAGGTACCCATCCCGCCCCACCCCACTCAACCCAACCCCACTCCGAAGGACCTCTACAAAAAACAAACAAACAACAACAAAAAACAAACAAACAAACCACCCGGTCACACCAGTCGCAGCAGCCCGGGCCTGAGACCCACCATCACCCAGGCCCCCCCAGGCCCCCCCTCAACAGGTGCGCTCTTGTGAAAAAAAAAACAGCGGCAGCAACAAAAACACAACGGGAACACCGTATTGAGGCTTTGTTCTGACCGCTCATTTGGTATGGCGTTTCTTTCAAGCAATTCTCCCGGTTAGCCCGCACTCGGCTCGCTCCCAGAGCTGTGTTAAAGTCTACTTCGCATTCACTCTCTTTTCTCAGCAGATTAAAAGAAAGTTTCATCTTGGGCTCCCTGAAACTTGCATCCTGCACCGCTGTTTGCTTTTTCACAAGAGCAGAGAAGAGCGCACCGTTCCCAGCGGCACTGCAGTACTGGGTCAATGCTTGGAGTGAACGGAGCAAGCTTCTTTTTCAACTCCTATTCTTAAAAATCCATTTAATATGTAGTCCTCGTATAGAGGACATATTAAACTGATAAGAACAGATACTACACTTGATCTTAGCCAAAAGGCCGAGAAGCGATAACTGTCCACTGTTTCAGGTCCGAGGGCCCTTGCTGGCACAATGCGCACTTGTAGCAGTGTTCTTTTTATGGCCATAGGTGGCCAGAGTGTCACGTTGCACCTCCGCCCACCCGCTGCACTGAGCACTCTTCAGCCCTTTTAAATGGTATAACTTTGCACTCCCGCATGCTCCAGCAAGCACCATTCAAGCAACAACTTTGCACTCCAGCTTCGAACATCGGCACAATCGCAACAAGTAAGGCGACTCTACTCAGAGAAGTCACTCTGCACAGTAACAAGATTTCTTTTGCACAGACAGAAAGGGCTTCACCCGCAAAGGTAAAGCCTGCCAAAAATAGAAACAACTCATTAGTGCTGCTCTCCACGAAAGTCTTTAGTAAAAGGCGAAAGACTTGTATGTTATGAAGAGAAACCAGAGTACGATTATCCGTCACTGCGGGAGCAGGGCATCAGGCTAGTTGCCATAGCCACCTTCCCCATGGTGAGCGTTGCTTGGTTGAAACGCTTGACCCTGTGCAATCGACAAGGCAGCAACAAAAACACCACGGGAACACCGTATTGAGGCTTTGTTCTGACCTCTCATTCGGTGTCGCGTTTCTTTCAAGCAATTCTCCCGGTTAGCCCACACTCGGCTCGCTCCCAGAGCCGTGTTAAAGTCTACTTCGCATTCACTCTCTTTTCTCAGCAGACTCTTGGGATTTTATCTATAAAATGAATTCCTTCACTCAAACTATGTTAAAACTGCTTTGTCCTTCATATTTACCATGTCTAGAAAGATTTAAACAAAAAAAAAACAACGTTGTACTTTGCAGAAAAAGAAAGAGCAAATCTAAAGTTTCAGGAATCCGAGAATAAGCTTACTTTCATGAGTTCTTCACGATTTCGGATTTTGCTATAAAATGAATTCCTTCACTCAAACTAAATTAAAACTGCTAAACCGCTAATCTGTTACATGTAAGGCAGATGTCAAATTCACCGAAATAGGATCTAAGGGTATTCGGCCAATCGAGCTGTAGCAGCTTTGGTAAAAGAGTATAAGTTGAAGAGTTTGTGAATAAAGGTGTGCGCACACATAGTGAGCTGTAGGAAAATAGGCAGGGAGCAATGCCGGCTGGGGTATATGTTCTTGTATGTTGTCTGACTGTTTGATTTGAATGTGTTGTGTAAGTGTCCTGTTGAATGTTACATGTTTGGGCTTTGACACTTCACTGTGGTTGTTAACTGTGTGGTGTGTCCTGAAATGTTATATGTTTGGGCTGTGTGACATGCTTAATGCTTGTCAGTAGCTACCCACTTATTCATATATAGCAACTGACAACATAAGAAGTCTGGACATACTTTGATAGTAGTTGTAGAAGTATCCTTATTGATAATAGATAAACTAATTCATAGTGATAGAACAGTAGATGAACAGGTGCCTGCACATGTCTCACGAAAATAAAATGGGTGTATGATTGCTGACGGCAGAGCAATACTGCCAAACTTATGAGTTCTTGTGGCAAACTTGATTCAGTGTCTTGACGTGTATACGCTGTTTCGCTGACTTGATTGTCACAAGAAACAAAGTGTGTTTGATAAAATCCGACCATTTTATTACGGGAGGATCAGTATGTATGGATTCTGATGTGACTGATAAACCCATTCGTATCGTAAGCATAATCTAATACGTGAGACAACGCCCTGGCACACAATCAAAAAAAAAAGAGAGAGCGGTTTTGTGTCCCCACAGTCCATAATGTAGAAAAGAGAGAAAAAAGCCTTTCTGATTTGGTGTGTGTGCTCACAGTGCAGAGTGTAGAGAAAAGAGAGAAAAGAAAGCCGTTTTGGTGTCACGGGTGTTGTGACTTACACACACACATTTCTGAATTGAGAAAGGAAATTATTTTAGAGGAAGCACTAGAGTTTAGATCCCACATTTGTTGATAGGCATTCATTTATTTCTTCACTTCTGATGAAGTTTCAACAATAAACAACAAACTTTGTAGAATGAGAAAGAACTTCTTCAGCAATAAGCATCTCTCGACATATGACGAAATACAGATTTTGCTATAAAATTAATTCCTTCTATCAGCCTGACTTAAAACTGTTTGTCCTCCTTATTTATCCACTTCAAATCAAGTTTCAACAATTAAAAAAATGTTGTAGTTTGAGAAAAAACAACTTCATCTTAAGCAATCAGTAGGGTAAGAAAGGGTAAGAAAAGGTGCAAATGCCAACCATACATCACTAAAAGGTGGAGCGGAAGTATTCGGCTGCAAGTAGGTGCGAATGCCTGACAATGTATGATCAAAAGAGGGAGCGGAGGTTTTCGGCTGCAAGGTCTGAATGTCCAACCATAATTTGTAAAAACCGGGGAAGAAAAGGCTCGAAAGCCCGACTATACACCATCAAAAGCGGGAGCGGAGGTGTTCGGCTGCAAGTAGGTGTGAATGTTCGACCATAATTTGTAAAAAGCGGGTAAGAAAAGGTTCGAATGCCCGAACATACACCATCAAAAGAGGGAGCGGAGGTGTTCCACTGTAAGAAGGTGTGAATGTCTGACCATAGTTGGTAAAAAGCGGGTAAGAAAAGGTGAAAATACCCGACTGTACACAATCAATAGCGGGAGCGGAGTTGTTCGGCTACTAAAAGGTGTGAAAGTCCGACCCTGGTTTGTAAAAAGCGGGTAAGAGAAGGTGCGAATGCCCGACAATGTATGATCAAAAGAGGGAGCGGAGGTTTTCGGCTGCAAGAAGGTCTGAATGTCCAACAATAATTTTGTAAAAACCGGGGAAGAAAAGGCTCGAAAGCCCGACTATACATCATCAAAAGCGGGAGCGGAGGTGTTCAGCTGCAAGAAGGTCTGAATGTCCATCAATAATTGCTAGAAAAAAT
The DNA here is from genome assembly GCF_036924035.1 of Leuresthes tenuis. Taxonomy (NCBI): domain Eukaryota; kingdom Metazoa; phylum Chordata; class Actinopteri; order Atheriniformes; family Atherinopsidae; genus Leuresthes; species Leuresthes tenuis. The sequence goes on along the minus strand of NW_027325411.1, from coordinate 331,881 downwards.
GAAAGAAAATTTTCGAATATCAAACCACACATCATCATAAGCGGGAGAGGAGGTGTTCAGCTGCAAGAAGGTGTGAATGTCCGACCATAGTTTGTAAAAAATGGGTAAGAAAAGGTGCGAATGCTCAACCATACATCATCAAAAGCAGGAGTGGATGTGTTCGGCTAAAAGAAGGTTTGAATGTCCGACCATAGTTCGTAAAATGCGGGTAAGAAAAGGTTCGAATGCCCGAACATACACCATCAAAAGAGGGAGCGGAGGTGTTCCGCTGTAAGACGGTGTGAATGTCCAACAATAGTTGGTATAAAGCGGGTAAGAAAAGGTTAAAATACCCGACTGTACACAATCAAAAGCGGAAGCGGAGGTGTTCGGCTGCAAGAAGGTGTGAAAGTCCGACCATGGTTTGTAAAAAGCGGGTAAGAAAAGGTTCGAATGCCCGAATATATACCATCAAAAGCGGAAGCGGAGGTGTTCGGCTGCAAGAAGGTGTGAATGTCCGACCAAAGTTTGTAAAAAGCAGTGAAGAAAAGTTTCGAATATCCAACCAAACATAATCAAAAGCGGAAGTGTTCGGCTGTGAGTAGGTGTGAATGTCAAACCATAATTGCTGAAAAATGTGTTAGAAAAGACTAGAATGCCGGACCATACATCATCAAAAGCGGGAAAAGTGGTGTTCGGCTGCAAGTAGGTGTGAATGTCCAGCCATAATTACTCACAAACCGGTAAGAAAAGGTAGTATTGCCAGACCATACATTATCAAAACAGGGAGCGGAGGTGGTTCAGCTGCAAGGTGTGAATGTCTGACTAAAGTTTATAAAAAGCGGGTAAGACAAGGTGCGAATGCCTGACAATGTATGATCAAATGAGGGAGCGGAGGTTTTCGGCTGCAAGGTCTGAATGTACAACCATAATTTGGAAAAACCGGGGAAGAAAAGGCTCGAAAGCCCGACTATACACCATCAAAAGCGGGAGCGGAGGTGTTCGGCTGCAAGTAGGTGTGAATGTTCGACCATAATTTGTAAAAAGTGGGTAAGACAAGGTGCGAATGCCTGACAATGTATGATCAAAAGCGGGAGCGGAGGTGTTCAGCTGCAAGAAGGTCTACATGTCCATCAATAATTGCTAGAAAACATGAAAGAAACTTTTCGAAAATCAAACCGCACATGATCATAAGTGGGATAGGAGGTGTTCAGCTGCAAGGTGTGAATGTCCACCCATAATTCCTGAAAAATGGGCAAAAAAAAGGTGTGAATGCCCAACCATACATCATCAAAAGCAGGAGTGGAAGTGTTTGGCTACAAGAAGGTGTGAACGTCCAACCAAAATATGTAAAAAGAAGTTAAGAAAAGGTTCGAATATCCAACCAAACATAATCAAAAGCGGGAGCAGAGCTGTTCGACTGCAAGTAGGTGTGAATGTCAGATCATAATTTGCAAAAAGCTGATGAGAAAGGGTGAGAATGCCCGACTATACATCATCAAATGCGGGAGCGGAGTTGTTCGGCTGTGAGTAGGTGTGAATGTCCAGCCATAATTACTCACAAACGGGTAAGAAAAGGTAGTATTGCCAGACCATATATGATCAAAACAGGGAGCGGAGGTGGTTCAGCTGCAAGAAGGTTTGAATGCCCGACTAAAGTTCAAATATATTAACAAAAGCGGGAGGAGAGGTCTTCGGATGAGAGTGGTTGAAAATTTCCAACCATAATGTATAAAATGCGGTGAAAAAAAGGTGTGATAGAACACTAAAAGGTGGAGCGGAAGTGTTCGGCTGCAAGAAGGTGTGAATGTCCGACTATATTTGGTGAAAAGCAGGTGAAGCAAGGTCTGAATGCCCAACCTTACATCATCAAAAGCAAGATCAGAGTTGTTAGGCTGCAAGAAGGCCAAAGTTTGCCAAAAGCGGGTAAGGTGCGAATGTCCGACTAAATATCAACAAAATTTGGGGCGGAGGTTTTCGGATGCAAGTGGTTGTGAATATCCCACCATACAAGTATGGTGGAGAGGATGCTGTGAATAGCCGACCATAGTTTGGAAAAAGCGTGTAAGAAAAGGTTTGAATACCCGAACATACACCATCAAAAGAGGGAGCGGAGGTGTTCCGCTGTACGAAGGTGTGAATGTCCGACCATACTTGGTAAAAAGCGCGTAAGAAAAGGTTAAAATACCCGACTGTACACAATCAATAGCGGGAGCGGATGTGTTCGGCTACAAGAAGGTGTGACAGTCCGACCATGGTTTGTAAAAAGCGGGTAAGAAAAGGTGCGAATGTCCGACAATGTATGATCAAAAGAGAGAGCGGAGGTTTTCGGATACACGAAGGTTTGAATGTCCTACCATAGTTTGTAAAAAGCGGGTAAGAAAAGGTTCGAATGCCCGACTATACACCATAAAAAGCGGGAGCGGAGGTGTTCCGCTGTAAGACGGTGTGAATGTCCGACCATAGTTGGTAAAAAGCGGGTAAGAAAAGGTTAAAATACCCGACTGTACACAATCAATAGCGGGAGCGGAGTTGTTCGGCTACAAGAAGGTGTGAAAGTCCAACCATGGTTTGTAAAAAGCAGTTAAGAAAAGGCTCGAATATCCAACCAAACATAATCAAAAGCGGGAGCAGAGCTGTTCGACTGCAAGTAGGTGTGAATGTCCAGCCACAATTACTCACAAACGGGGGAAGAAAAGGTAGTATTGCCAGACCATACATGATCAAAACAGGGAGCGGAGGTTCAGCTGCAAGGTGTTAATGTCTGACTATAGTTTGTAAAAAGCGGGTAAGACAAGGTGCGAATGCCCAACAATGTATGATCAAAAGAGGGAGTGGAGGTGTTCGGCTGCAAGGTCTGAATGTCCAACCATAATTTGTAAAAACCGGGTAAGAAAAGGCTCGAAAGCCCGACTATACATCATCAAAAGCGGGAGCGGAGGTGTTCAGCTGCAAGAAGGTGTGAATGTTCGACTAAAGTTTGTAAAAAGCTGGTAAGACAAGGAGCGATGTCCCGACATTGTATGATCAAAAGCGGGAGCGGAGGTGTCCGGCTGTGAGTAGGTGTGAATGTCCGACCATAATTGCTGAAAAATGTGTTAGAAAAGGTAAGAATACTGGACCATACATCATCAAAAGCGGGAGAGGTGGTGTTCCGCTGCAAGAAGGTGTGAAAGTCCGACAATGGTTTGTAAAAGGCGGGTAAAAAAAGGTTCAAATGCCCGATCATATTTATTGCTATAAAATGAATTGCTTTGCTCAAACCAAGTTAAAACTGCTTTGTCCTTCCATATTCATCAATGTCTAGATCGACATCAACAAAGAAAAACATTGGACTTTGCAGTAGAAGAAGTTGAAATCCATCTACACATTGATAAATATGAAGGACAAAGCAGTTCCCACTTGCCCATAAGAAAATAAGCTTATTCTCGGATTCCTGATCCTTCAGTGTTGCTCTTTCTTCTACTGCAAAATACAATGTTGTTCTTTGTTGAAGTCGATCTAGACATTGATAAATATGAAGGAAAAAGCAGTTTTAACTTGGTTTGAGTGAATGAATTCATTTTATACATAAAATCCGAAATCGTGCAGAACTCATGAAAATAAGCTTATTGTCGGATTCCTAAAACTTTTGATTGGCTCTTTCTTTTACTGCAAAGTACAACGTTGTTTTTTTTGTTTAAATATATCGAGACATTGATAAATATGAAGGTAAAAGCCGTTTTAACATAGTTTGAGTGAAGGAATTGATTTTATAGATAAAATCCCAAATCATGCAGAACTCCTCAAAAGGGGCGTATGGCTTAATCACAAGTGTGGTTCTTTCTCATTCGGGGTAGTATGAGGAAGTTTATGCTTGAAATATATGTAGAAATGGGTACATATGAAGGACAAAGCAGTGTTAACTTAGTTTGCGTGAAGAAATTCATTTTATACATAAAATCCGAAATCGTGCAGAACTCATGAAAATAAGCTTATTCTCGGATTCCTAAAACTTTTGATTTGCACTTTCTTTTACTGCAAAGTAAAACGTTGTTTTTTGTTGAAATCTATCTAGACATTGATTACATTCACACCTACTTGCAGTCGAACACCTTCTCATCCACTTATGATCATGTGCGGTTGGGCTTTCGCACCTTTTCTTACCCATTTCAGTAATTATGGGTGGACATTCAGACCTTCTTGCAGCCGAAAACCTCCGCTCCTCTTTTGATCATACATTGTCGGGCATTCACACCTTGTCTTACCCGCTTTTTACAAACTTTAGTTGGACATTCAAACCTTCTTGCAGCTGAACCACCTCCGCTCCCTGTTTTGATCATATATGGTCTGGCAATAGTACCTTTTCTTACCCGTTTGTGAGTAATTATGGCTGGACATTCACACCTTCTTGCAGCCGAACACAACCTCTCCCGCTTTTGATGATATATGGTCCGGCCTTCTTACCTTTTCTAACACATTTTTCAGCAATTATGGTTGGACATTCACACCTACTCACAGACGAACACCTCCGCTCCCACATTTGATAGTGTATAGTCGGGCATTCTCACCCTTTCTTATCAGCTTTTTGCAAATTATGATCTGATATTCACACCTACTTGAAGTCGAACAGCTCTGCTCCCGCTTTTGATTATGTTTGGTTGGATATTCGAACATTTTCTTAATGCTTTTTACAAACTTTGGTCGGACGTTCACACCGTCTTGCAGCCGAACACCTCCGCTTCCGCTTTTGATGGTGTATAGTCGGGCATTCGAGCCTTTTCTTACCCACCTATTACTTACTATGGTTGGACATTCAAACCTTCTTGTAGCCGAACACATCCGCTCCTGCTTTTGATGATGTATGATTTGGCATTTGCACCTTTTCTTACCCATTTTTCAGTAATTATTGGTCGGACATTCAGACCTTCTTGCACCTGAACACCTCTGCTCCCGCTTTTGATGGTGTATAGTCGGGCTTTCGAGCCGTTTCTTCCCCGATTTTTACAAATTATGGTTGGACATTCAGACCTTGCAGCCGAAAACCTCCGCTCCCTCTTTTGATCATACATTGTCGGGCATTCGCCCCTTGTCTTACACGGTTTTTACAAACTTTAGTCAGACATTCACACCTTGCAGCTGAACCACCTCCATTCCCTGTTTTGATCATGTGTGGTCTGGAAATACTACCTTTTCTTCCCCCGTTTGTGAGTAATTATGGCTGGACATTCACACCTACTTGCAGCCGAAAAACCACCTCTCCCGCTTTTGATGATGTATTGTCCGGCATTCTAGTCTTTTCTATCACATTTTTCAGCAATTATGATCTGACATTCACACCTACTTGCAGTCGAACAGCTCTGCTCCCGCTTTTGATTATGTTCGGTTGGATATTCAAACCTTTTCTTAACTGCTTTTTACAAACTTTGGTCGGACGTTCACACCTTCTTGCAGCCGAACACCCCCGCTTCCGCTTTTGATGGTATATATTCGGGTATTCTAACCTTCTCTTACCCGCTTTTTACAAACCATGGTTGGACTTTCATACCTTCTTGTAGCTGAACAACTCCACTCCTGCTTTTGATGATTTATGGTTGGACATTTGCATCTTTTCCTACCCATTTTTCAGTAATTATAGGTGGATATTCACATCTTCTTGCAGCTGAACACCTCCTCTCCCGCTAATGATCATGTAAGGTTTGATATTCGAAAATTTTCTTTCATGTTTTAAAGCAATTATTAATGGACATTCACACCTACTTGCAGCCGAACATCACCTCTCCCGCTTTTGATGATGTATGGACCGGCATTCTTACCTTTTCTAACACATTTTTCAGCAATTATGGTTGGAGAATCACACCTACTCACAGCCGAACAACTCCGCTACCGCATTTGATGGTGTATAGTCGGGATTTCTCACCCTTTCTCATCAGCTTTTTGCAAATTATTCTCTGACATTCACACCTACTTCCAGTCGAACAGCTCTGCTCCCGCTTTTGATTATGTTTGGTTAGATATTCGAACATTTTCTTAACTGCTTTTTTACAAACTTTGGTCGGACGTTCACACCTTCTTGCAGCCGAACACCTACACTTCCGGTTTTGATAGTGTATATTAGGGCATACGAACCTTTTCTTACCCGCTTTTTACAAACCATGGTCGGACTTTCACACCTTCTCTTAGCTGAACAACTCCGCTCCCTCTTTTGATTGTGTACAGTCGGGTATTTTAACCTTTTCTTACCTGCTTTTTACCAACTATGATCGGACATTCACACCGTCTTACAGCGGAACACCTCCGCTCCCTCTTTTGATGGTGTATGTTTGGGCATTCGAACCTTTTCTTACCCGCTTTTTACAAACCAGGGTCGGACTTTCACACCTTTTAGTAGCCGAACAACTCCGCTCCCGCTATTGATTGTGTACAGTCGGGTATTTTAACCTTTTCTTACCCGCTTTTTAACAACTATGGTCGGACATTCACACCGTCTTACAGCGGAACACCTCCTCTCCCGCTTATGATCATGTACGGTTTGATATTCGAAAATTTACTTTCTTGTTTTAAAGCAATTATTGATGGACATTCAAACCTTCTTTTTGATGGTGTATAGTCGGGCTTTCGAGCCTTTTCTTCCCGGTTTTTACAAACCATGGTCGGACTTTCACACCTTCTTGTAGCCGAACAACTCCGCTCCTGCTATTGATTGTGTACAGTGGGGTATTTTAACCTTTTCTTACCCGCTTTTTACCAACTATGGTCGGACATTCACACCGTCTTACAGCGGAACACCTCTGCTCCCGCTTTTGATGGTGTATAGTCGGGCATTCGAACCTTTTCTTACCCGCTTTTTACAAACTATGGTGGGACATTCAAACCTTCTTGTATCCGAAAACCTCCGCTCTCTCTTTTGATCATACATTGTCGGACATTCGCACCTTTTCTTACCCGCTTTTTACAAACCATGGTCGGACTTTCACACCTTCTTGTAGCCGAACACATCCGCTCCCGCTATTGATTGTGTACAGTCGGGTATTTTAACCTTTTCTTACCCGCTTTTTACCAACTATGGTCGGACATTCACACCTTCGTACAGCGGAACACCTCCGCTCCCTCTTTTGATGGTGTATGTTCGGGTATTCAAACCTTTTCTTACCCGCTTTTTCCAAACTATGGTCGGCTATTCACAGCTTCCTCTCCACCATACTTGTATGGTTGGATATTCACACCCACTTGCATCCGAAGACCTCTGCCCCAAATTTTTTTGATATTTAGTCGGACATTCGCACCTTACCCGCTTTTGGCAAACTATGGCCTTCTTGCAGCCAAACACCTCTGATCTCGCATTTGATGATGTAAGGTTTGGCATTCAGACCTTGCTTCACCTGCTTTTCACCAAATATAGTCGGACATTCACACCTTCTTGCAGCCGAACACTTCCGCTCCACCTTTTAGTGTTCTATCACACCTTTTTTTCACCGCATTTTATACATTATGGTCGGAAATTTTCAACCACTCTCATCCGAAGACCTCTCCTCCCGCTTTCTTTAATATATTTGAACTTTAGTCGGACATTCAAACCTTCTTGCAGCTGAACCACCTCCGCTCCCTGTTTTGATCATATTATGGTCTGGCAATACTACCTTTTCTTACCCGTTTGTGAGTAATTATGGCTGGACATTCACACCTACTTGCCGCCGAACACAACCCCTCTCGCTTTTGATGATGTATGGACCGGCATTTTTACCTTTTCTAACACATTTTTCAGCAATTATGGTCGGAGATTCACACCTACTCACAGCCGAACAACTCCGCTCCCGCATTTGATGATGTATAGTCGGGCATTCTCACCCTTTCTCATCAGCTTTTTGCAAATTATGATCTGACATTCACACCTACTTGCAGTCGAACAGCTCTGCTCCCGCTTTTGATTATGTTTGGTTGGATATTCGAACCTTTTCTTAACTTCTTTTTACATATTTTGGTTGGACGTTCACACCTTCTTGTAGCCGAACACTTCCACTCCTGCTTTTGATGATGTATGGTTGGGCATTCACACCTTTTTTTTGCCCATTTTTTAGGAATTATGGGTGGACATTCACACCTTGCAGCTGAACACCTCCTATCCCACTTATGATCATGTGCGGTTTGATTTTCGAAAAGTTTCTTTCATGTTTTCTAGCAATTATTGATGGACATGTAGACCTTCTTGCAGCTGAACACCTCCGCTCCTGCTTTTGATCATACATTGTCAGGCATTCGCACCTTGTCTTACCCACTTTTTACAAACTTTAGTCGAACAGTCACACCTACTTGCAGCCGAACACAACCTCTCTCGCTTTTGATGATGTATGGACCGGCATTCTTACCTTTTCTAACACATTTTTCAGCAATTATGGTCAGAGATTCACACCTACTCACAGCCGAACAACTCCGCTCCCGCATTTGAAGGTGTATAGTCGGGCATTCTCACCCTTTCTCATCAGCTTTTTGCAAATTATGATCTGACATTCACACCTACTTCCAGTCGAACAGCTCTGCTCCCGCTTTTGATTATGTTTGGTTGGATATTCGAACCTTTTCTTAACTTCGTTTTACATATTTTGGTTGGACGTTCACACCTTCTTGTTGCCGAACACTTCCACTCCTGCTTTTGATGATGTATGGTTGGGCATTCACACCTTTTTTTTGCCCATTTTTTAGGAATTATGGGTGGACATTCACACCTTGCAGCTGAACACCTCCTGTCCCACTTATGATCATGTGCGGTTTGATTTTCGAAAAGTTTCTTTCATGTTTTCTAGCAATTATTGATGGACATGTAGACCTTCTTGCAGCTGAACACCTCCGCTCCCGCTTTTGATCATACATTGTCAGGCATTCGCACCTTGTCTTACCCACTTTTTACAAACTTTAGTCGAACAGTCACACCTACTTGCAGCCGAACACAACCTCTCTCGCTTTTGATGATGTATGGACCGGCATTCTTACCTTTTCTAACACATTTTTCAGCAATTATGGTCGGAGATTCACACCTACTCACAGCCGAACAACTCCGCTCCCGCATTTGAAGGTGTATAGTCGGGCATTCTCACCCTTTCTCATCAGCTTTTTGCAAATTATGATCTGACATTCACACCTACTTGCAGTCGAACAGCTCTGCTCCTGCTTTTGATTATGTTTGGTTGGATATTCGAACCTTTTCTTAACTGCTTTTTACAAACTTTGGTTGGACGTTCACACCTTCTTGTAGCCGAACACATGCACTCCTGCTTTTGATGATGTATGGTTGGGCATTCGCACCTTTTTTTTACCCATTTTTCAGGTATTATGGGTGGACATTCACACCTTCTTGCAGCTGAACACCTCCTCTCCCACTTATGATCATGTGTGGTTTGATTTTCGAAAATTTTCTTTCATGTTTTCTAGCAATTATTGATGGACATTTAGACCTTCTTGCAGCTGAACACCACCTCTCCCGATTTCGATGATGTATGGACCGGCATTTTTACCTTTTCTAACACATTTTTCAGCAATTATGGTTGGAGATTCACACCTACTCACAGCCGAACAACTCCGCTCCCGCATTTGATGGTGTATAGTCGGGCATTCTCACCCTTTCTCATCAGCTTTTTGCAAATTATGATCTGACATTCACACCTACTTCCAGTCGAACAGCTCTGCTCCCGCTTTTGATTATGTTTGGTTAGATATTCGAACCTTTTCTTAACTGCTTTTTACAAACTTTGGTCGGACGTTCACAATATCTTGCAGCCGAACACCTCCGCTTCCGCTTTTGATGGTGTATATTTGGGCATACGAACCTTTTCTTACCCGCTTTTTACAAACCAAGGTCGGACTTTCACACCTTCTCTTAGCTGAACAACTCCGCTCCCTCTTTTGATTGTGTACAGTCGGGTAATTTAACCTTTTCTTACCCGCTTTTTACCATCTATGGTCGGACATTCACACCGTCTTACAGCGGAACACCTCCGCTCCCTCTTTTGATGATGTATGGTTAGGCATTCGCACCTTTTCTTACCCATTTTTCAGTAATTATGGGTAGACATTCACACCTTCTTGCAGCTGAACACCTCCTCTCCCGCTTATGATCATGTGCAGTTTGATATTCGAACATTTTCTTTCATGTTTTCTAGCAATTATTGATGGACATTCAGACCACCGTCCTGCAGCTGAACACCTCCGCTCCCACTTTTGATGGTGTATAGTCGGGCTTTCGAGCCTTTTCTTCCCCGGTTTTTACAAATTATGGTTGGACATTCAGACCTTCTTGCAGCCGAAAACCTCCACTCCCTCTTTTGATCATACATTGTCGGGCATTCGCACCTTTTCTTACCCGCTTTTTACAAACCATGGTCGGACTTTCACACCTTTTAGTAGCCGAACAACTCCGCTCCCGCTATTGATTGTGTACAGTCGGGTATTTTAACCTTTTCTTACCCGCTTTTTACCAACTATGGTTGGACATTCACACCTTCTTACAGCAGAACACCTCCGCTCCCTGTTTTGATTATGTATGGTTTGACATTCGCACCTTCTCTCACCCGCCTTTTACTATGGTCGGCCATTCACAGCTTCCTCTCCACCATACTTGTATGGTGGGATATTCACACCCACCTGCATCCGAAGACCTCCGCCCCCACTTTTGTTGATATTTAGTCGGTCATTCGCACCTTACCCGCTTTTGGCAAACTATGGCCTTCTTGCAGCCAAACACCTCTGATCTCGCTTTTGATGATGTAAGGTTGGGCATTCAGACCTTGCTTCACCTGCTTTTCACCAAATATAGTCGGACATTCACACCCACTTGCATCCGAAGACCTCCGCCCCAAATTTTGTTGATATTTAGTCGGACATTCGCACCTTACCCGCTTTTGGCAAACTATGGCCTTCTTGCAGCCAAACACCTCTGATCTCGCTTTTGATGATGTAAGGTTGGGCATTCAGACCTTGCTTCACCTGCTTTTCACCAAATATAGTCGGACATTCACACCTTCTTGCAGCCGAACACTTCCGCTCCACCTTTTAGTGTTCTATCACACCTTTTTTTCACCGCATTTTATACATTATGGTCGGAAATTTTCAACCACTCTCATCCGAAGACCTCTCCTCCCGCTTTTGTTAATATATTTGAACTTTAGTCGGGCATTCAAACCTTCTTGCAGCTGAACCACCTCCGCTCCCTGTTTTGATCATATATGGTCTGGCAATACTACCTTTTCTTACCCGTTTGTGAGTAATTATGGCTGGACATTCACACCTACTTGCAGCCGAACACAACCTCTCTCGCTTTTGATGATGTATGGACCGGCATTCTTACCTTTTCTAACACATTTTTCAGCAATTATGGTCGGAGATTCACACCTACTCACAGCCGAACAACTCCGCTCCCGCATTTGATGGTGTATAGTCGGGCATTCTCACCCTTTCTCATGAGCTTTTTGCAAATTATGATCTGACATTCACACCTACTTGCAGTCGAACAGCTCTGCTCCCGCTTTTGATTATGTATGGTTGGATATTCGAACCTTTTCTTAACTGCTTTTTACAAACTTTGGTTGGACGTTCACACCTTCTTGTAGCCGAACACATGCACTCCTGCTTTTGATGATGTATGGGTGGACATTCACACCTTCTTGCAGCTGAACACCACCTCTCCCGATTTTGATTATGTATGGACCGGCATTTTTACCTTTTCTAACACATTTTTCAGCAATTATGGTTGGAGATTCACACCTACTCACAGCCGAACAACTCCGCTTCCGCTTTTGATGGTGTATATTCGGGCATACGAACCTTTTCTTACCCGCTTTTTACAAACCAAGGTCAGACTTTCACACCTTCTCTTAGCTGAACAACTCCGCTCCCTCTTTTGATTGTGTACAGTCGGGTAATTTAACCTTTTCTTACCCGCTTTTTACCATCTATGGTCGGACATTCACACCGTCTTACAGCGGAACACCTCCGCTCCCTCTTTTGATGATGTATGGTTAGGCATTCGCACCTTTTCTTACCCATTTTTCAGTAATTATGGGTAGACATTCACACCTTCTTGCAGCTGAACACCTCCTCTCCCGCTTATGATCATGTGCAGTTTGATATTCGAAAATTTTCTTTCATGTTTTCTAGCAATTATTGATGGACATTCAGACCGTCTTGCAGCTGAACACCTCCGCTCCCACTTTTGATGGTGTATAGTTGGGCTTTCGAGCCTTTTCTTCCCCGGTTTTTACAAATTATGGTTGGACATTCAGACCTTCTTGCAGCCGAAAACCTCCACTCCCTCTTTTGATCATACATTGTCGGGCATTTGCACCTTTTCTTACCAGCTTTTTACAAACCATGGTCGGACTTTCACACCTTTTAGTAGCCGAACAACTCCGCTCCCGCTATTGATTGTGTACAGTCAGGTATTTTAACCTTTTCTTACCCGCTTTTTACCAACTATGGTTGGACATTCACACCTTCTTACAGCAGAACACCTCCGCTCCCTGTTTTGATTATGTATGGTTTGACATTCGCATCTTCTCTCACCCGCCTTTTACTATGGTCGGCCATTCACAGCTTCCTCTCCACCATACTTGTATGGTGGGATATTCACACCCACCTGCATCCGAAGACCTCCGCCCCCACTTTTGTTGATATTTAGTCGGTCATTCGCACCTTACCCGCTTTTGGCAAACTATGGCCTTCTTGCAGCCAAACACCTCTGATCTCGCTTTTGATGATGTAAGGTTGGGCTTTCAGACCTTGCTTCACCTGCTTTTCACCAAATATAGTCGGACATTCACACCCACTTGCATCCGAAGACCTCCGCCCAAAATTTTGTTGATATTTAGTCGGACATTCGCACCTTACCCGCTTTTGGCAAACTATGGCCTTCTTGCAGCCAAACACCTCTGATCTCGCTTTTGATGATGTAAGGTTGGGCATTCAGACCTTGCTTCACCTGCTTTTCACCAAATATAGTCGGACATTCACACCTTCTTGCAGCCGAACACTTCCGCTCCACCTTTTAGTGTTCTATCACACCTTTTTTTCACCGCATTTTATACATTATGGTTGGAAATTTTCAACCACTCTCATCCGAAGACCTCTCCTCCCGCTTTTGTTAATATATTTGAACTTTAGTCGGACATTCAAACCTTCTTGCAGCTGAACCACCTCCGCTCCCTGTTTTGATCATATATGGTCTGGCAATACTACCTTTTCTTACCCGTTTGTGAGTAATTATGGCTGGACATTCACACCTACTTGCAGCCGAACACAACCTCTCTCGCTTTTGATGATGTATGGACCGGCATTCTTACCTTTTCTAACACATTTTTCAGCAATTATGGTCGGAGATTCACACCTACTCACAGCCGAACAACTCCGCTCCCGCATTTGATGGTGTATAGTCGGGCATTCTCACCCTTTCTCATCAGCTTTTTGCAAATTATGATCTGACATTCACACCTACTTGCAGTCGAACAGCTCTGCTCCCGCTTTTGATTATGTATGGTTGGATATTCGAACCTTTTCTTAACTGCTTTTTACAAACTTTGGTTGGACGTTCACACCTTCTTGTAGCCGAACACCTCCGCTCCCTCTTTTGATGATGTATGGTTAGGCATTCGCACCTTTTCTTACCCATTTTTCAGTAATTATGGGTAGACATTCACACCTTCTTGCAGCTGAACACCTCCTCTCCCGCTTATGATCATGTGCAGTTTGATATTCGAACATTTTCTTTCATGTTTTCTAGCAATTATTGATGGACATTCAGACCACCGTCCTGCAGCTGAACACCTCCGCTCCCACTTTTGATGGTGTATAGTCGGGCTTTCGAGCCTTTTCTTCCCCGGTTTTTACAAATTATGGTTGGACATTCAGACCTTCTTGCAGCCGAAAACCTCCACTCCCTCTTTTGATCATACATTGTCGGGCATTCGCACCTTTTCTTACCCGCTTTTTACAAACCATGGTCGGACTTTCACACCTTTTAGTAGCCGAACAACTCCGCTCCCGCTATTGATTGTGTACAGTCGGGTATTTTAACCTTTTCTTACCCGCTTTTTACCAACTATGGTTGGACATTCACACCTTCTTACACCAGAACACCTCCGCTCCCTGTTTTGATTATGTATGGTTTGACATTCGCACCTTCTCTCACCCGCCTTTTACTATGGTCGGCCATTCACAGCTTCCTCTCCACCATACTTGTATGGTGGGATATTCACACCCACCTGCATCCGAAGACCTCCGCCCCCACTTTTGTTGATATTTAGTCGGTCATTCGCACCTTACCCGCTTTTGGCAAACTATGGCCTTCTTGCAGCCAAACACCTCTGATCTCGCTTTTGATGATGTAAGGTTGGGCATTCAGACCTTGCTTCACCTGCTTTTCACCAAATATAGTCGGACATTCACACCCACTTGCATCCGAAGACCTCCGCCCCAAATTTTGTTGATATTTAGTCGGACATTCGCACCTTACCCGCTTTTGGCAAACTATGGCCTTCTTGCAGCCAAACACCTCTGATCTCGCTTTTGATGATGTAAGGTTGGGCATTCAGACCTTGCTTCACCTGCTTTTCACCAAATATAGTCGGACATTCACACCTTCTTGCAGCCGAACACTTCCGCTCCACCTTTTAGTGTTCTATCACACCTTTTTTTCACCGCATTTTATACATTATGGTTGGAAATTTTCAACCACTCTCATCCGAAGACCTCTCCTCCCGCTTTTGTTAATATATTTGAACTTTAGTCGGGCATTCAAACCTTCTTGCAGCTGAACCACCTCCGCTCCCTGTTTTGATCATATATGGTCTGGCAATACTACCTTTTCTTACCCGTTTGTGAGTAATTATGGCTGGACATTCACACCTACTTGCAGCCGAACACAACCTCTCTCGCTTTTGATGATGTATGGACCGGCATTCTTACCTTTTCTAACACATTTTTCAGCAATTATGGTCGGAGATTCACACCTACTCACAGCCGAACAACTCCGCTCCCGCATTTGATGGTGTATAGTCGGGCATTCTCACCCTTTCTCATCAGCTTTTTGCAAATTATGATCTGACATTCACACCTACTTGCAGTCGAACAGCTCTGCTCCCGCTTTTGATTATGTATGGTTGGATATTCGAACCTTTTCTTAACTGCTTTTTACAAACTTTGGTTGGACGTTCACACCTTCTTGTAGCCGAACACATGCACTCCTGCTTTTGATGATGTATGGGTGGACATTCACACCTTCTTGCAGCTGAACACCATCTCTCCCGATTTTGATTATGTATGGACCGGCATTTTTACCTTTTCTAACACATTTTTCAGCAATTATGGTTGGAGATTCACACCTACTCACAGCCGAACAACTCCGCTTCCGCTTTTGATGGTGTATATTCGGGCATACGAACCTTTTCTTACCCGCTTTTTACAAACCAAGGTCAGACTTTCACACCTTCTCTTAGCTGAACAACTCCGCTCCCTCTTTTGATTGTGTACAGTCGGGTAATTTAACCTTTTCTTACCCGCTTTTTACCAACTATGGTTGGACATTCACACCTTCTTACAGCAGAACACCTCCGCTCCCTGTTTTGATTATGTATGGTTTGACATTCGCATCTTCTCTCACCCGCCTTTTACTATGGTCGGCCATTCACAGCTTCCTCTCCACCATACTTGTATGGTGGGATATTCACACCCACCTGCATCCGAAGACCTCCGCCCCCACTTTTGTTGATATTTAGTCGGTCATTCGCACCTTACCCGCTTTTGGCAAACTATGGCCTTCTTGCAGCCAAACACCTCTGATCTCGCTTTTGATGATGTAAGGTTGGGCTTTCAGACCTTGCTTCACCTGCTTTTCACCAAATATAGTCGGACATTCACACCCACTTGCATCCGAAGACCTCCGCCCAAAATTTTGTTGATATTTAGTCGGACATTCGCACCTTACCCGCTTTTGGCAAACTATGGCCTTCTTGCAGCCAAACACCTCTGATCTCGCTTTTGATGATGTAAGGTTGGGCATTCAGACCTTGCTTCACCTGCTTTTCACCAAATATAGTCGGACATTCACACCTTCTTGCAGCCGAACACTTCCGCTCCACCTTTTAGTGTTCTATCACACCTTTTTTTCACCGCATTTTATACATTATGGTTGGAAATTTTCAACCACTCTCATCCGAAGACCTCTCCTCCCGCTTTTGTTAATATATTTGAACTTTAGTCAGACATTCAAACCTTCTTGCAGCTGAACCACCTCCGCTCCCTGTTTTGATCATATATGGTCTGGCAATACTACCTTTTCTTACCCGTTTGTGAGTAATTATGGCTGGACATTCACACCTACTTGCAGCCGAACACAACCTCTCTCGCTTTTGATGATGTATGGACCGGCATTCTTACCTTTTCTAACACATTTTTCAGCAATTATGGTCGGAGATTCACACCTACTCACAGCCGAACAACTCCGCTCCCGCATTTGATGGTGTATAGTCGGGCATTCTCACCCTTTCTCATCAGCTTTTTGCAAATTATGATCTGACATTCACACCTACTTGCAGTCGAACAGCTCTGCTCCCGCTTTTGATTATGTATGGTTGGATATTCGAACCTTTTCTTAACTGCTTTTTACAAACTTTGGTTGGACGTTCACACCTTCTTGTAGCCGAACACCTCCGCTCCCTCTTTTGATGATGTATGGTTAGGCATTCGCACCTTTTCTTACCCATTTTTCAGTAATTATGGGTAGACATTCACACCTTCTTGCAGCTGAACACCTCCTCTCCCGCTTATGATCATGTGCAGTTTGATATTCGAACATTTTCTTTCATGTTTTCTAGCAATTATTGATGGACATTCAGACCACCGTCCTGCAGCTGAACACCTCCGCTCCCACTTTTGATGGTGTATAGTCGGGCTTTCGAGCCTTTTCTTCCCCGGTTTTTACAAATTATGGTTGGACATTCAGACCTTCTTGCAGCCGAAAACCTCCACTCCCTCTTTTGATCATACATTGTCGGGCATTCGCACCTTTTCTTACCCGCTTTTTACAAACCATGGTCGGACTTTCACACCTTTTAGTAGCCGAACAACTCCGCTCCCGCTATTGATTGTGTACAGTCGGGTATTTTAACCTTTTCTTACCCGCTTTTTACCAACTATGGTTGGACATTCACACCTTCTTACACCAGAACACCTCCGCTCCCTGTTTTGATTATGTATGGTTTGACATTCGCACCTTCTCTCACCCGCCTTTTACTATGGTCGGCCATTCACAGCTTCCTCTCCACCATACTTGTATGGTGGGATATTCACACCCACCTGCATCCGAAGACCTCCGCCCCCACTTTTGTTGATATTTAGTCGGTCATTCGCACCTTACCCGCTTTTGGCAAACTATGGCCTTCTTGCAGCCAAACACCTCTGATCTCGCTTTTGATGATGTAAGGTTGGGCATTCAGACCTTGCTTCACCTGCTTTTCACCAAATATAGTCGGACATTCACACCCACTTGCATCCGAAGACCTCCGCCCCAAATTTTGTTGATATTTAGTCGGACATTCGCACCTTACCCGCTTTTGGCAAACTATGGCCTTCTTGCAGCCAAACACCTCTGATCTCGCTTTTGATGATGTAAGGTTGGGCATTCAGACCTTGCTTCACCTGCTTTTCACCAAATATAGTCGGACATTCACACCTTCTTGCAGCCGAACACTTCCGCTCCACCTTTTAGTGTTCTATCACACCTTTTTTTCACCGCATTTTATACATTATGGTTGGAAATTTTCAACCACTCTCATCCGAAGACCTCTCCTCCCGCTTTTGTTAATATATTTGAACTTTAGTCGGGCATTCAAACCTTCTTGCAGCTGAACCACCTCCGCTCCCTGTTTTGATCATATATGGTCTGGCAATACTACCTTTTCTTACCCGTTTGTGAGTAATTATGGCTGGACATTCACACCTACTTGCAGCCGAACACAACCTCTCTCGCTTTTGATGATGTATGGACCGGCATTCTTACCTTTTCTAACACATTTTTCAGCAATTATGGTCGGAGATTCACACCTACTCACAGCCGAACAACTCCGCTCCCGCATTTGATGGTGTATAGTCGGGCATTCTCACCCTTTCTCATGAGCTTTTTGCAAATTATGATCTGACATTCACACCTACTTGCAGTCGAACAGCTCTGCTCCCGCTTTTGATTATGTATGGTTGGATATTCGAACCTTTTCTTAACTGCTTTTTACAAACTTTGGTTGGACGTTCACACCTTCTTGTAGCCGAACACATGCACTCCTGCTTTTGATGATGTATGGGTGGACATTCACACCTTCTTGCAGCTGAACACCACCTCTCCCGATTTTGATTATGTATGGACCGGCATTTTTACCTTTTCTAACACATTTTTCAGCAATTATGGTTGGAGATTCACACCTACTCACAGCCGAACAACTCCGCTTCCGCTTTTGATGGTGTATATTCGGGCATACGAACCTTTTCTTACCCGCTTTTTACAAACCAAGGTCAGACTTTCACACCTTCTCTTAGCTGAACAACTCCGCTCCCTCTTTTGATTGTGTACAGTCGGGTAATTTAACCTTTTCTTACCCGCTTTTTACCATCTATGGTCGGACATTCACACCGTCTTACAGCGGAACACCTCCGCTCCCTCTTTTGATGATGTATGGTTAGGCATTCGCACCTTTTCTTACCCATTTTTCAGTAATTATGGGTAGACATTCACACCTTCTTGCAGCTGAACACCTCCTCTCCCGCTTATGATCATGTGCAGTTTGATATTCGAAAATTTTCTTTCATGTTTTCTAGCAATTATTGATGGACATTCAGACCGTCTTGCAGCTGAACACCTCCGCTCCCACTTTTGATGGTGTATAGTCGGGCTTTCGAGCCTTTTCTTCCCCGGTTTTTACAAATTATGGTTGGACATTCAGACCTTCTTGCAGCCGAAAACCTCCACTCCCTCTTTTGATCATACATTGTCGGGCATTTGCACCTTTTCTTACCAGCTTTTTACAAACCATGGTCGGACTTTCACACCTTTTAGTAGCCGAACAACTCCGCTCCCGCTATTGATTGTGTACAGTCGGGTATTTTAACCTTTTCTTACCCGCTTTTTACCAACTATGGTTGGACATTCACACCTTCTTACAGCAGAACACCTCCGCTCCCTGTTTTGATTATGTATGGTTTGACATTCGCACCTTCTCTCACCCGCCTTTTACTATGGTCGGCCATTCACAGCTTCCTCTCCACCATACTTGTATGGTGGGATATTCACACCCACCTGCATCCGAAGACCTCCGCCCCCACTTTTGTTGATATTTAGTCGGTCATTCGCACCTTACCCGCTTTTGGCAAACTATGGCCTTCTTGCAGCCAAACACCTCTGATCTCGCTTTTGATGATGTAAGGTTGGGCTTTCAGACCTTGCTTCACCTGCTTTTCACCAAATATAGTCGGACATTCACACCCACTTGCATCCGAAGACCTCCGCCCAAAATTTTGTTGATATTTAGTCGGACATTCGCACCTTACCCGCTTTTGGCAAACTATGGCCTTCTTGCAGCCAAACACCTCTGATCTCGCTTTTGATGATGTAAGGTTGGGCATTCAGACCTTGCTTCACCTGCTTTTCACCAAATATAGTCGGACATTCACACCTTCTTGCAGCCGAACACTTCCGCTCCACCTTTTAGTGTTCTATCACACCTTTTTTTCACCGCATTTTATACATTATGGTTGGAAATTTTCAACCACTCTCATCCGAAGACCTCTCCTCCCGCTTTTGTTAATATATTTGAACTTTAGTCGGGCATTCAAACCTTCTTGCAGCTGAACCACCTCCGCTCCCTGTTTTGATCATATATGGTCTGGCAATACTACCTTTTCTTACCCGTTTGTGAGTAATTATGGCTGGACATTCACACCTACTTGCAGCCGAACACAACCTCTCTCGCTTTTGATGATGTATGGACCGGCATTCTTACCTTTTCTAACACATTTTTCAGCAATTATGGTCGGAGATTCACACCTACTCACAGCCGAACAACTCCGCTCCCGCATTTGATGGTGTATAGTCGGGCATTCTCACCCTTTCTCATCAGCTTTTTGCAAATTATGATCTGACATTCACACCTACTTGCAGTCGAACAGCTCTGCTCCCGCTTTTGATTATGTATGGTTGGATATTCGAACCTTTTCTTAACTGCTTTTTACAAACTTTGGTTGGACGTTCACACCTTCTTGTAGCCGAACACATGCACTCCTGCTTTTGATGATGTATGGGTGGACATTCACACCTTCTTGCAGCTGAACACCACCTCTCCCGATTTTGATTATGTATGGACCGGCATTTTTACCTTTTCTAACACATTTTTCAGCAATTATGGTTGGAGATTCACACCTACTCACAGCCGAACAACTCCGCTTCCGCTTTTGATGGTGTATATTCGGGCATACGAACCTTTTCTTACCCGCTTTTTACAAACCAAGGTCAGACTTTCACACCTTCTCTTAGCTGAACAACTCCGCTCCCTCTTTTGATTGTGTACAGTCGGGTAATTTAACCTTTTCTTACCCGCTTTTTACCATCTATGGTCGGACATTCACACCGTCTTACAGCGGAACACCTCCGCTCCCTCTTTTGATGATGTATGGTTAGGCATTCGCACCTTTTCTTACCCATTTTTCAGTAATTATGGGTAGACATTCACACCTTCTTGCAGCTGAACACCTCCTCTCCCGCTTATGATCATGTGCAGTTTGATATTCGAAAATTTTCTTTCATGTTTTCTAGCAATTATTGATGGACATTCAGACCGTCTTGCAGCTGAACACCTCCGCTCCCACTTTTGATGGTGTATAGTCGGGCTTTCGAGCCTTTTCTTCCCCGGTTTTTACAAATTATGGTTGGACATTCAGACCTTCTTGCAGCCGAAAACCTCCACTCCCTCTTTTGATCATACATTGTCGGGCATTTGCACCTTTTCTTACCAGCTTTTTACAAACCATGGTCGGACTTTCACACCTTTTAGTAGCCGAACAACTCCGCTCCCGCTATTGATTGTGTACAGTCGGGTATTTTAACCTTTTCTTACCCGCTTTTTACCAACTATGGTTGGACATTCACACCTTCTTACAGCAGAACACCTCCGCTCCCTGTTTTGATTATGTATGGTTTGACATTCGCACCTTCTCTCACCCGCCTTTTACTATGGTCGGCCATTCACAGCTTCCTCTCCACCATACTTGTATGGTGGGATATTCACACCCACCTGCATCCGAAGACCTCCGCCCCCACTTTTGTTGATATTTAGTCGGTCATTCGCACCTTACCCGCTTTTGGCAAACTATGGCCTTCTTGCAGCCAAACACCTCTGATCTCGCTTTTGATGATGTAAGGTTGGGCTTTCAGACCTTGCTTCACCTGCTTTTCACCAAATATAGTCGGACATTCACACCCACTTGCATCCGAAGACCTCCGCCCAAAATTTTGTTGATATTTAGTCGGACATTCGCACCTTACCCGCTTTTGGCAAACTATGGCCTTCTTGCAGCCAAACACCTCTGATCTCGCTTTTGATGATGTAAGGTTGGGCATTCAGACCTTGCTTCACCTGCTTTTCACCAAATATAGTCGGACATTCACACCTTCTTGCAGCCGAACACTTCCGCTCCACCTTTTAGTGTTCTATCACACCTTTTTTTCACCGCATTTTATACATTATGGTTGGAAATTTTCAACCACTCTCATCCGAAGACCTCTCCTCCCGCTTTTGTTAATATATTTGAACTTTAGTCGGACATTCAAACCTTCTTGCAGCTGAACCACCTCCGCTCCCTGTTTTGATCATATATGGTCTGGCAATACTACCTTTTCTTACCCGTTTGTGAGTAATTATGGCTGGACATTCACACCTACTTGCAGCCGAACACAACCTCTCTCGCTTTTGATGATGTATGGACCGGCATTCTTACCTTTTCTAACACATTTTTCAGCAATTATGGTCGGAGATTCACACCTACTCACAGCCGAACAACTCCGCTCCCGCATTTGATGGTGTATAGTCGGGCATTCTCACCCTTTCTCATCAGCTTTTTGCAAATTATGATCTGACATTCACACCTACTTGCAGTCGAACAGCTCTGCTCCCGCTTTTGATTATGTATGGTTGGATATTCGAACCTTTTCTTAACTGCTTTTTACAAACTTTGGTTGGACGTTCACACCTTCTTGTAGCCGAACACATGCACTCCTGCTTTTGATGATGTATGGTTGGGCATTCGCACCTTTTTTTTTACCCATTTTTCAGGTATTATGGGTGGACATTCACACCTTCTTGCAGCTGAACACCTCCTCTCCCACTTATGATCATGTGTGGTTTGATTTTCGAAAATTTTCTTTCATGTTTTCTAGCAATTATTGATGGACATTTAGACCTTCTTGCAGCTGAACACCACCTCTCCCGATTTTGATTATGTATGGACCGGCATTTTTACCTTTTCTAACACATTTTTCAGCAATTATGGTTGGAGATTCACACCTACTCACAGCCGAACAACTCCGCTACCGCATTTAATGGTGTATAGTCGGGCATTCTCACCCTTTCTCATCAGCTTTTTGCAAATTATGATCTGACATTCACACCTACTTGCAGTCGAACAGCTCTGCTCCCGCTTTTGATTATGTATGGTTGGATATTCGAACCTTTTCTTAACTGCTTTTTACAAACTTTGGTTGGACGTTCACACCTTCTTGTAGCCGAACACATGCACTCCTGCTTTTGATGATGTATGGTTGGGCATTTGCACCTTTTTTTTTACCCATTTTTCAGGTATTATGGGTGGACATTCACACCTTCTTGCAGCTGAACACCTCCTCTCCCACTTATGATCATGTGTGGTTTGATTTTCGAAAATTTTCTTTCATGTTTTCTAGCAATTATTGATGGACAGTTAGACCTTCTTGCAGCTGAACACCACCTCTCCCGATTTTGATTATGTATGGACCGGCATTTTTACCTTTTCTAACACATTTTTCAGCAATTATGGTTGGAGATTCACACCTACTCACAGCCGAACAACTCCGCTACCGCATTTGATGGTGTATAGTCGGGCATTCTCACCCTTTCTCATCAGCTTTTTGCAAATTATGATCTGACATTCACACCTACTTCCAGTCAAACAGCTCTGCTCCCGCTTTTGATTATGTTTGGTTAGATATTCGAACCTTTTCTTAACTGCTTTTTACAAACTTTGGTCGGACGTTCACAATATCTTGCAGCCGAACACCTCCGCTTCCGCTTTTGATGGTGTATATTCGGGCATACGAACCTTTTCTTACCCGCTTTTTACAAACCAAGGTCGGACTTTCACACCTTCTCTTAGCTGAACAACTCCGCTCCCTCTTTTGATTATGTATGGTTGGATATTCGAACCTTTTCTTAACTGCTTTTTACAAACTTTGGTTGGACGTTCACACCTTCTTGTAGCCGAACACATGCACTCCTGCTTTTGATGATGTATGGTTGGGCATTCGCACCTTTTTTTTACCCATTTTTCAGGTATTATGGGTGGACATTCACACCTTCTTGCAGCTGAACACCTCCTCTCCCACTTATGATCATGTGTGGTTTGATTTTCGAAAATTTTCTTTCATGTTTTCTAGCAATTATTGATGGACATTTAGACCTTCTTGCAGCTGAACAGGCTTTGTGCACATGTCTCATGAAAATAAAATGGGTGTATGATTGCTGACGGCAGAGCAATACTGCCAAACTTATGAGTTCTTGTGGCAAACTTGATTCAGTGTCTTGACGTGTATACGCTGTTTCGCTGACTTGTCACAAGAAACAAAGTGTGTTTGATAAGATCCGACCATTTTATTACGGGAGGATCAGTATGTATGGATTCTGATGTGACTGATAAACCCATTCGTATCTTAAGCATAATCTAATACGTGAGACAACGCCCTGGCACACAATCAAAAAAAAAATAGAGAGAGAGCGGTTTTGTGTCCCCACAGTCCATAATGTAGAAAAGAGAGAAAAAAGCCTTTCTGATTTGGTGTGTGTGCTCACAGTGCAGAGTGTAGAGAAAAGAGAGAAAAGAAAGCCGTTTTGGTGTCACGGGTGTTGTGACTTACACACACACATTTCTGAATTGAGAAAGGAAATTATTTTAGAGAAAGCACTAGAGTTTAGATCCCACATTTGTTGATAGGCATTCATTTAATTTTTCTTTTAATCAGTTTTAAAGTGAATACTAACTGAGAAATGAAAAAGGTGAAGAGTTTAGAAGCTTGGTTCAAGAGCAAAACTTGGTTTATGATCAGCTGAGTCTCTAAACAGAACAGCAAAGGGCTTCATCGAACATTTAAAAAAGATTCAGATTGTTAGAATATCCAGAATTTATAGGAATGGTGGTGATTACTCTTATTTTCTAGAATGGAAATAACTGCACCATGTCTGTTTTATGAATTTAAGGGGCTAAAAAGTTTTGTTCTCGTTTTTCTATGATTAACTGAATGTATGTGAGAGTCCAAACAGACAGAAGGGTTACGGCCGAGCGCTGGACCTTCCAAAAAAGATGAGACAGGCTGGACCTGTGCCATACTAGTTAAGACCTGCCTGTGGATAACAGGTTCTTTAAACTCTCACACACACAAACTCACACACGTTCGCACACATACACCCATACACACACACATTCTTGAACTTGCTGCAAGATTAAACATTTGCATTAACTGACTCCAGCAACTCTGAGTCTCATTGAGAGACTTTTCTCAACAATTGGGTCCTCAAACCAGATCTCAACGTTTTTTCCGCTTTCCAGGGTCGGAGCTGAAACCGTGCACGGGGGAGTCCAGTACTCCTAATGAAAGACCCCCTGCTGAATTGCGGTAATTAGGGGCCAGTGTCCACTGAAAGGGGGAAACAGGGACGAGATCGTACTTTTGAATCAATGGCCAGAAGCCATTGGCAGTGCAGGCATCAACAATAATGGTGTTATTTCACCCATTAACACTTAAGGTACCTCATGCAGTGGCTGTGATATGGTTACTTAACAAAATATCTTTACCAGACATCTCTCCTACATAACAGTTCTTCTTTCACAGCCACACCTTGTTGTCGAGAGATGTGCTACACTTAATCCATCCACACTGCTACCTACCCCACAGATGGAAAGCCTCATGATTGCATGTCAGAAATAACCATCAGTGTTTTACCCAGGCCAGACTTAACTGATATACGTTATGAAAATGCAGAAATAACTATATTTATTCAACAGGTCAAGCAAAAAACCCTGATGGCACAAATGCTACAGGATTTGCAGTAGTAACAGAAACTGAAGTTTTCTTAAAACAACCACTACCAAAAAATTACTCTGTTCAAGCAGTCAAATTGGTAGCTTTAACTGAAGCTTGTAAATTAAATAACAAAAAGGTTGTTAACGTTTACACTGACAGTCAGTATGCCTTCTCAACTGTACATGTGTTAACACAGCATTGGAAAAACAGGTATGTTGACATCCACAGCTAAATGTATAAACTACAAATATTTTAGCATTATTAGATGTTATTCAATTGCCATCTACAATAGACTCGTATGAATGACCGGAAGGAAAACCATACTGCCAAAGAATTTGTTTAAATATGCTGCAGTATTGAGCCACGGACCATGTCATGTCTCAACAGGAGGGATGGAAGCAATAATGAACAAGGTTTTTACAGCATATGGTTTTACTAATTATTGAATTTTTTTTTTTAGAATAAATAAATGAATAAAGTTTTGTCTAGCAGGTCAAATATGTGCAAAATACATTCCACAGGGCAATCTAAGACCAAAACGAAGATAATTCCCTAAGCCAGTGTATCTTTTTCAACATATTTGTTTGGATTTCATTATTTCATTATTGTGTAGATTTCATTGAACTAAATTAATGTTAAGGGAAACGATTCTGCTCAGTGACAACAGAGGTTTTTACCAAATGGTCTGAAATATTTCCATGTGCACAAGCAGATGCACTCTCAGTAGCAAAATCACGCGTAAAATAACTCATTTCTAGATTTGAAATTCCTGAAAAGATCTTCAGTGATAATTTGACACACTTTGTAAACTATGTCATCTCACTGATGGCAAAGAACTTAAAATAGATCTTAGAAACCACTGTGATATAGAAGGTTTCGCTAACACATTGGAATTGTTTTACTATTTACATATGCATGTGCAGTGAAGAATTGCTTGCTGCTGATAAATGCAAAGAAGAACAGCTTACACATAGATGCTCACATATAGGCTGCTGAATGCAATGAAGACCTGCTTATCCAGTAAAGTTCAATGTCAATGTGTAATATTCAATTAGGATTTGCAAAACAGTGAAGTTAAACAATGAATGGGTCCATAGTCGGTATGAGAAGACTACAGGAATATTTACCTGGGTGTACGTTCAAACAGAGATGAGAAAATTGCGATAAATTATTGTTTGTTTGTTTGTTAGTATGTATATGAATGTTATGTGTATAAACTGTGTTGAGTTGTAGTTACTCAGTAGTGTCTCAGTGAAACAACCGACGGGGGAAGCCTTGCGGTGACAACAAAAGCAGTGTTTTACTGATCAGTCAAGTTGCTCCAGTGTACTCCATACAAACTGGTTGGCTACTGAAGGGATAGAAAATGGGGAATACTTGTTTTAAAGCAAACAAGGAATTAGATGGGAAAAATACATGTTTTAACGGGACCCAGACAATATTATATAGATGTCGCCACTGAAGTAAAGAACATTTACGTGGGATGGTGTGAGGGTCCTCGTTTGGCTGACGTTCGCCGATATGCTCGCCATGCTCAGAACCAAGTTGAGACGCGTAAGACAACCAAAAGGGACAAGTGTGAAAAGGAGCTGCATTTGGCAACCATGACCATGTATTACGCAGTTGGTGTAAACAGAGGACGAGGCCGAAGTCGAAGACGTGGACGTGTGGGAGAGGAGGTCGAAATGGGCCACGCCAGAGCTATGATCCGAATATTTGTTTTTACTGTGGCCAGACTGGACACTGGAAGAAGGACTGTCCACAGCTAAAAAGTGATGAAATTGGGCAAAAGGCTGACTGAGGGTGGGAGGCAGGTTCTGGACGTCACGCGGCAGCGGAGCCTTCACTAATGGGTGATAGCACAAACACACTCACACATTTTTCCTGCTCTGTGTAGTGAAGCAACGCTTGCCGACTGTGATTCACGTAGTAAAGTTTTGCATGCTATTTCCGTCCTAGAGCAAAGATATTTCTTTCAGAATATAGGAACTTATGTTCATCAGTAGTGACGTCAGGGGAGTTTGATTGTCCTCCAAAGTTAAGTGGAAACCACGTTTACTGTATGTCTGCATCAGGCCAGGTTGTGAAGGAGAAAATGACAATGCCCATTGCGTGTTGTCACTCCCGATGAGCTCTCCTTCAAACACTCATTTTTGTTATCAGAGTTGTGTCCCATTCACCTGATGGGCTGTGATCTCATGTGTAAATTAGGCATTATTTTAACTTCTACACCAGAGGGTGTTAAGGTTATGTTACAGCCTGACAAAGTTTTCACAGCAGTGCAGTTTGATTCATCGGCACTTACATATGCTTATGAGTGGAAACTTCCCAGCTCTCCTTTTTCACAACAACTAGTGGAAGAAGCAAAAGCGTTAGTTTCACCCCTTTCTGATTTCATGCAACCTACTGATTTGCACTGCACATCACACATTTCTTTGGGGCCTGACGATGACTATGAGAAGAAGTGAAAAAATATGTGCGCCTACTTTATTGGCTGTGTCGCTCACTCCAGAGCACTTCGATTTTTTTAATGTTTGTGGTACTCGCCCTCACATTTCCTTGGCCAAACGTACACACTGGCAGTGACAAGGTGTGGGAGAGTTTGTTGCTAAATGTCAGAAAGAAATGGAGTGGACTGTTTCACCTGCTGATCCAAATTTGATGTTTTCTGAACGATTGTCAGCATACAAAAAAACATTTTGGAGTACAATGCATTGTCAAAGAACTGTGGACTTAATTCCTACCACAGAATCACATTTTGAAGCATGTTTTTTATCTGAAACAGATTTGTCTTCGATACCCATGTTGGCTGAAGTGCCCAATGATCTTTGGGCTAAGAGCAAATATGATGTGGGGTTGATAAAAGGCTGTGAACCAGTAATTGTCACCCCTAAATCAGACTTTTGTCCATGTAAAAAACAATACCCTTTTAAGCCTGAAGCAATTAAAGGGATTAAACCTGTTTTTCAATCTTTTCAGAAAACAGGCGTTATTGTTCCTTTTGAAAATTCACCTGTGCTTACTCCATTGTTTCCTGTTAAAAAGATTAAAGATGCTGGCCAGCCAGATGAATGGCGTTTTGTACAGGACCTCCAAGCGGTGAATGCTGCAGTTCAGCCACATGCTCCTACTGTGCCCAACCCACACACTATTTTGTCTCAAATTACATCAGATGCACAGTTTTTCTCAGTGGTTGACTTGTCGCCAGTGCACCCTGATAGCCCATTTTGGTTTGCTTTTTAGTTTGAAGGGAGATCTTGGACTTTTACCCGGTTATGCCAGGGGTACTGTGAAAGTCCCACTATTTACAATGCTGCCCTCAAAGCTAGTCTGGATTCACTTCAATCAACCACAGGCTCTGCTCTTTTGCAGTATGTGGATGACATCCTTTTATGTAGTCCATCTAAACAACAGTGTGAAAAAGACCAAATGACTCAAATAACTTTCTTGCTTTCAAAATCTTTCCTCTAGTGACGCTGACTTAGAGAGGGATGAAGATAATCATGTTTAATTGTTTATGTTTTGATTGTTTATCATTGGACCCTTTATTACTATGATGCCTGCATTTTAAACTCACGTTGTGTGCAAATGCAGGCTGATGTTTTACAGATAAAGTTATTATTTTCCTTGTTTCTTTTGGGTTGATTAATACAATGGTATTATTATAATCAAAAGGGAGGAATGTAATGGAAAATAATTCTTATATGCATTGTATTGAGTGTTACTGTGTATAACCTGCAAATGACCGAGCTGCAAGGTACCACCCTGCCCTGTTTTCTTAAATTCATCTTTACAATGGTGGGCTTGTTATAATGAGATAGCTGCACTTTAGGGGGGACAGGGTTAGGCTGGTATTTACGAGTGTGTCTGGGTAACCTCAACTGATGGTTGGGGAGGAAAGTTAAAAGAACAATCAATTATACCCAAAAACAGATGACGTGATGAGCGGGCAATATAACTGTGTGTTTTTGCTTCAGTGGTCAGAGCAACTCTGTATTCTGTACTGTGTTGTTCTCTCTTGCAAGATATTATTATTAAAGTCTCTTATCTCCTCACAAGAAAATAACTGACTCCCCAAATGCAAGTGTCAGGACAAATGATCAAACTTCTCCAAGCTTCAGTCTGCAGAGAAGTACAAGACAGGGTTGCTCACTTTCTCCCTCACTTTTTGCTATTTTCATCAAACCTTTAGCAGCTGCTATCAGACAAGATAGAAATATTAAAGACATCCAACCCCAAAATATTGAGCATAAAATAAGTCTTTATGCTGATGATGTATTACTTTTCCTTCAGAACTCACAGACGTCTCTCACTCACACGATCACACATAAATAAATTCTCAGCACTTGCTGACTACTCTATCAATTGGTCTAAGACCACAGTTCTGCCCATTAACTGTAGGGTCCAGAATATACCTGCGATCACTTTACAGTCAGGAAATATTAGATATTTAGGCATAAACATTTCCTCCAGGCTCTCAGAGCTAACAAAGCTAATTTATGTGCAATTATTAAAGACAGTAGAGGACAATCTCTCTCGTTGGAAGTCCTTACCTATATCACTTATGGGGAGAGTTACAACCATTAAAATGATGATACTACCAAAAGTTATCTATTTGTTCTCAATGATCCCCATAAAACCAACCTGCTACTTGGTTTAAGTCACTAGATTCATGCATCTCCAAATTTCTGTGGAAAAACAAACCACCACGTATTAGTTTAAAAACTCTACAGAAGACCAAGGACAGTGGTGGATTAGATTTACCTAATTTTCAGCACTATTCCTTAGCCAATAGGTTACGGTATATATCAAAATGGTTTAAACCTAGCCCAATAGATGAACATGGATAAATATAGAACAAGCATTGTGTGATAATCTGGAAATCTCTGACCTGCCACTTATTAGTCAAAACGTAAAAAATCACAAATGTTTCAAAAGCATTAACATCAGCACCTCTCTGACAGCCTGGTGGGAATTTCTTAAAATAACAAAGTCTTCACTTGTCCCGTGTAAGCTTACACCCATCTGGAACAATCCTGACATCCTGCAAAACAAAAAAATGCTAAACTTTACTCTCTGGAAGATCAAAGGAATCAAACATCTGGAACATATAATCCAAAATGGACATTTTATTTCATTTGATGAGCTCATATCACAACATGAGATAGGCAGCAATAAATTCCTAGAATATCAACAACTTAAGTCTATAATAACAAAGAAATATATCCTCCACCAACCAGACTTACAACTCCCGATTAGGGTAGCAGAATTTCTAAGCATCTGCACCCCAAAACTACTATCAAAAATATATAAATTATTGTCTAAGATAGATGACACAATGTCTCTACCGTCCTCAAAATGGGAGGCAGATTTATCCATCAGTTCTAGTCATAGCTTCTGGCCACAAATATGTTTGAACACCTTCAGAATGACTCAAAATCCTAATTTACAGCTCATACAATACAAAATTCTTCATAGAACACACTATACAGGACAAAGGATGTTCAGGATGGGTCTAACACACTCAAACATCTGCTCACATTGCACAGATAACACACCTGATGATTATGCACACGCTTTGTGGTTTTGTGCGCCTGTCCAGAAGTTCTGGCTTGAAGTCTGTGCGGACCTATCAACATGGCTAAAGTGTAGCATTCCTGCATGCCCCACACTGTGCATACTGGGTGACTTAGACAACATCAACGTGGAATTTAGCTTAGCACACATGATCCTCACAGTGTTATGTATAGCAAAGAAAACTATTCTCATGAACTGGAAAGCGAAGAACAATCTGTGTATTAACCAGTTTAGAAATTTTCTTTTAGATTATATTAGCATGGAAACAATGTCTGCCTCCTCAAAACATCAATTGGCTGAATTTAATTCTCTCTGGTCCCCTCTGATTAGCTTGATCACATAGTGTTGGTGGTGGGTTGCTGTCCCGTCGCTCTGGGCGGTTGGGTGTGTGCTGGGGGGGGCTGTGTGGCTTCGGGCGTCTGGTGGTCTCTCGGGTCGTTGGGACCGGGTTGGTCATTGCTGGGGGGGACTGTGTGTCGGGCTTGGAGGGCAGTTTTGGGGGCTTGCGGGTGGGGCTGTCTTGCGGTGTGGGGCGGGGTCCCTTAGGGGCCTTGGGGTGGTGGCTGCTGGCTCTGTACCGGGTGACCGGGCCGCTCTGGCGTGTGTGGTGGAGCTGGGCCTGGACCTGGTGGCTTGCCGCTGCCTTGCGCCCGGGGCGGGGCCCTGCCTGTGCCTGGGGGGTCTGGGTTGCCCTGGACATGCCACAATATGCGTGGGTTGGTGCAGGTCCTGGTGCCGGCCTTGTTGCTCTGGGAACTCCAAGGTGTCCGCAGGTGGTTATTTTCTTTAGGGTGTTGGGGCGTGCGGTGAGGGGGAGGGGGTATGTGTGGGGGTGTGCTTTTCCCCTGTTGGGGGGGGCCTGGGGGGGCCTGGGTGATGGTGGGTCTCGCTGCTGCGACTGGTGTGACCGGGTGATTTGTTTGTTTGTTTGTTTGATTTTTGTTGTTGTTTGTTTGTTTTTGTAGAGGTCCTCCGGGGTGGGGTTGGGTTGAGTGGGGTGGGGCGGGATGGGTTCCTTCTGGGGGTACAGTAGCTCCCGGAATATGGTGACTGCAGGCCCCGAGCCTGGTGGACATCAGGCCCTCCTGCCCTGTGTTGGGTCCCAGGTAGCGGGGATGCCTATTGCAGCCAGTCTCTGGCTGCCCTCTCCGGGGTGGGAGGGACCAGGAGGATGAATTAATTATTCTGCTAGTTTATATATTGTAAACATAAACAATAAACATTTATAAAACTTCCCTTGGCAAAGCAAATCTGTTTGGCATAAAGGTATTCAGATTACAATTCTGCTGACATAATGCACAATTCCGGATTTTGATATAAAATGAATTCCTTCACTCAAACCAAGTTAAAACTGCTTTTTCCTTCATATTTATCCATGTCTAAATAGCTTTAAACAAAAACGAACGTAGTACTTTTCAGGATAGGAAACAACAACACTAAATTTTTTCAGGAATCCAAGAATAAGCTTCTTTTCACGAGTTCTACACAATTCCGGATTTTGATATAAAATGAATTCCTTCACTCAAACCAAGTTAAAACTGCTTTGTCCTTCATATTTTTGCATGTCTAAATAGGTTTCAGGCATAATATTCTTCATATTACCCTGTATGTGAAAGAAGCATACTTGTGATGGAGCAATACACTCCTTTTGGGTAACCTAAACTGATGGTTGGGGAGGAAAGTTAGAAGAACAATCAACTATCAACCAAAGACAGATGACGTGATGAGCGGGCAATATAACTGTGTGTTTTTGCTTCAGTGGTCAGAGCAACTCTGTATTCTGTACTGTGTTGTTCTCTCTTTCAAGATATTATTATTAAAGCCTCTTATCTCCTCAGAAGAAAATAACTGACTCTGTGCGTTACTAAATTTCCACCACAATTTTGGCTTCACGAACAGGATCCCTCGACTGGTGTCTCTGGACCGGATCGCAGTGCATGGCCAGCCTGGACTGAAGTAGCTGTTCCAGCCTCATACCTCCAAGGCCTTTTCTGAGAGAGAGGACTGGCAGGTCCTTTTCTTGAATACCAGCGCTGGGATCATTTTTGAAATATGATAGTCTGAGACGATAGGACTGCTTTTTAGTTTTTATTTGAATAAAAGAGTGTTTCCCGGTTGTGTCATTAGTGAGACAGAGATTTCATGGGTAAGTGAAACTTTTGAAGCAGTCCGAAGAAGTGTGAAGTACTCCGAAGAAGTGTGAGTACAGATTAAGGTCCTCATTGGAGACGTCCTTTGAGTGAAGGAATATATTTCCCCATTCCAAGTCTGAGAATGGGAAACAGTAGGTCTCAGACTTTTGACCCTACCGGGGGACCTAAGCATGATGAAATGAAAAAGACATATGGTCCAGAGGTTTTCCACCAGAAGGTTCTTTTAGTATGTTAGAAATAAGAAAATTAGAAGAAAAGTTTTGCAAATATGAGAAAGAGATGAAGCAAAAAAAAAAGAAAATTAAGTTTAAATAAGAAGTAAGAAAGGTATAGAATTTTGGAAAAAATAAAGTGTATTAAGAGAAAGAAAGGAAAATGTTAAACAAATGCCATGACGGAATGATGATAATAATTTAGTATTAGCTGTGCCGGATCCAGACCTGGACTCCTGCCCTGCAACAACAACAGCCAGCCCTGCCACAAGCCTCTGGCTCTCGGGAAGAAGGGACTTCTTCCATCCTCCCTCGGGAAGAAATTCCATCATTCTCACAACATCAGTTACATAGGTCTGATGATGAGGAAAAGGAAGACGTTTGGTTCTCCAGTGTACCTGCCCAAGAACTTTTAACGCAAGTGACAAAAATCCTTTACCCACAATCTGGACTTCAGAGATCTAAACGTGAGAAAAAACAAAACCAGATTCAAACCATGCCTATGGTTAAAGTTGCAGTTCCCACTGGACCATTACTGGTTTATCGACCCTGGACTGAGACTGACATCATGGAAGCATAACAATGCTTACCAGATCCAGAGATTTCTGGACCCCATTTTGCTGACGAGTTGCGAGATTTCTGCGCGCAATCTGCCCGACTGGGGTTGAATTGCGTCGCATATTGGCAAAAAAGTTCAAACCGACCGACCTCTGCAAAATAGAGGCCAGTATGCTACAACTGGATTTGCGACCTACCAACAGTGAACGAGGACATAATGATAACGCTCAATATGAAGCAGCCATCCAAAGACTGTGTCAAACCATCACCACTCAATTTCCAACCAAAATCAATATGTCCCACATTTACACCTGCAAACAGAAACCCGGTGAAGGGACTGATGATTTTGTACACCGCATCCTTGAGGAAGTCAGCAAGCACAGCGGTCATCAGAGACCAAGGGATTTGGGTAATGAATCAGGACCATGGGAGAGTATTGCATGCAATGCAATAATTAAAGGCCTCATGCCAGATGTCGCCACTGAAGTAAAGAACATTTACGTGGGATGGTGTGAGGGTCCTCGTTTGGCTGACGTTCGCCGATATGTTTGCCATGCTCATAACCAAGTTGAGACGCGTAAGACAACCAAAAGGGACAAGTGTGAAAAGGAGCTGCATTTGGCAGCCATGACCATGTATTACGCAGTTGGTGTAAAAAGAGGACGAGGCCGAAGTTGAAAGAGAGGAGGGAGAGGAGGTCGAAAATGGGCCACGCCAGAGCTATGATCCGAATATTTGTTTTTACTGTGGCCAGACTGGACACTGGAAGAAGGACTGTCCACAGCTGAAAAGTGATGAAATTGGGCAAAAGGCTGACTGAGGGTGGGAGGCAGGTTCTGGACGTCACGCGGCAGCGGAGCCTCCACTGATGGGTGATAGCACAAACACACTCACACATTTTTCCTGCTCTGTGTAGTGAAGAAACGCTTGCTGACTGTGATTCACGTAGTAAAGTTTTGCATGCTATTTCCGTCCTAGAGCAAAGATATTTCTTTCAGAATATAGGAACTTATGTTCATCAGTAGTGACGTCAGGGGAGTTTGATTGTCCTCCAAAGTTAAGTGGAAACCACGTTTACTGTATGTCTGCCTCAGGCCAGGTTGTGAAGGAGAAAATGACAATGCCCATTGCGTGTTGTCACTCCCGATGAGCTCTCCTTCAAACACTCATTTTTGTTATCAGAGTTGTGTCCCATTCACCTGATGGGCTGTGATCTCATGTGTAAATTAGGCATTATTTTAACTTCTACACCAGAGGGTGTTAAGGTTATGTTACAGCCTGACAAAGTTTTCACAGCAGTGCAGTTTGATTCATCGGCACTTACATATGCTTATGAGTGGAAACTTCCCAGCTCTCCTTTTTCACAACAACTAGTGGAAGAAGCAAAAGTGTTAGTTTCACCCCTTTCTGATTTCATGCAACCTACTGATTTGCACTGCACATCACACATTTCTTTGGGGCCTGACAATGACTATGAGAAGAAGTGAAAAAATATGTGCGCCTACTTTATTGGCTGTGTCGCTCACTCCAGAGCACTTCGATTTTTTTAATGTTTGTGGTACTCGCCCTCACATTTCCTTGGCCAAACGTACACACTGGCAGTGACAAGGTGTGGGAGAGTTTGTTGCTACATGTCAGAAAGAAATGGAGTGGACTGTTTCACCTGCTGATCCAAATTTGATGTTTTCTGAACGATTGTCAGCATACAAAAAAACATTTTTGAGTACAATGCATTGTCAAAGAACTGTGGACTTAATTCCTACCACAGAATCACATTTTGAAGCATGTTTTTTATCTGAAACAGATTTGTCTTCGATACCCATGTTGGCTGAAGTATCCAATGATCTTTGGGCTAAGAGCAAATATGATGTGGGGTTGATAAAAGGCTGTGAACCAGTAATTGTCACCCCTAAATCAGACTTTTGTCCATGTAAAAAACAATACCCTTTTAAACCTGAAGCAATTAAAGGGATTAAACCTGTTTTTCAATCTTTTCAGAAAACAGGCGTTATTGTTCCTTTTGAAAATTCACCTGTGCTTACTCCATTGTTTCCTGTTAAAAAGATTAAAGATGCTGGCCAGCCAGATGAATGGCGTTTTGTACAGGACCTCCAAGCGGTGAATGCTGCAGTTCAGCCACATGCTCCTACTGTGCCCAACCCACACACTATTTTGTCTCAAATTACATCAGATGCACAGTTTTTCTCAGTGGTTGACTTGTCGCCAGTGCACCCTGATAGCCCATTTTGGTTTGCTTTTTAGTTTGAAGGGAGATCTTGGACTTTTACCCGGTTATGCCAGGGGTACTGTGAAAGTCCCACTATTTACAATGCTGCCCTCAAAGCTAGTCTGGATTAACTTCAATCAACCACAGGCTCTGCTCTTTTGCAGTATGTGGATGACATCCTTTTATGTAGTCCATCTAAACAACAGTGTGAAAAAGACCAAATGACTCAAATAACTTTCTTGCTTTCAAAATTTGAATCTGTTGAAACATCTTCATTCTTATGGCCATAAAGCCAGCCTTTCTAATTTACAGTTTGTACAGGACGAAGTCACCTTTTTGGGTCATGTGATTTCTAAGGATGGGCGCTCACTTTCTCCTAAACGTGTTGCTGCAGTTCAGATCATTCCTAAACCGGTTACTAAAAAACAGCTTATGTCATTCTTAGGTATAACATCTTACTGCAGGAACTTTATTCCTAACTACTCTTTTCTCGAAGCTCTCTTAGGTGCTCTTATCCATGGTAAAGGCCTCCAGTCAGCTGATCGTGTTCCATGGACTCCTGAGGCTGAATCAGCCTTTAGTCAGCTTAAGCTGGCTCTTCAAACAGCACCAACACTTGGCATTCCAGATCCTCATAAACCTTTCATACAGGCAGTTGATGAGAAGCATGACATCTGTTCTTATGCAGGAACATGGGGCAGGCAAAGGCCAGTGGCTCATTTCTCAGCAAAACTGGACTCTGTGGCTGCAGGCCTGCCTGGTTGTCTTCGTGTTGTTGCAGCTGCAGAGAAAGCTGTCCTGGCCTCCCAAGATATTTTGGGCTACGCTAATTTGACTGTTTTGGTTCCTCATGCTGTTGCCATTATTCTTCTCGAGCAGAAAACTTCACATCTTTCAACTGCTCGTTGGCTCAGATACACCTCTGTGATATGCCAAATGTCACTGTTAAACGTTGTACTGTTCTGAATCCTGCTACTTTGCTTCCGACTCCTGAGGATGGGGAGCCTCATGACTGTGAAGCTGTTTTGGAACAAGTTTGTACACCCCGACCTGATCTTTTAGAGACTCCTCTTCCAAACTCTGACATGATTCTTTTTGTAGATGGATCAGCTTTGCGTGATCCAGCCACAGGTACTAACTGTGTTTGGTTTGCAGTATGTTCTTCACATGACACTTTGTTGTCTGGTTCTCTTCCTAAACATTTCTCTGCTCAAACTACTGAGCTTATTGCACTTACTGAAGCTTGTAAGTTGGCAGCTGGTAAGTCTGTCACTATTTACACAGATTCCAGATATGCTTTTGGTGTTGTTCATGACTTTGGTGCGCTGTGGAAACACAGGCATTTCCTTAAATCAGATGGTAAAACTATTCTGAACTCCAAGCAGGTTTCTGATCTTCTTGATGTGATCCTTTTGCCTACAGCAATCTCGGTCTGTAAGTGTGCGGCTCACACTAACTCAGACGATCCTGTTGCTTGTGGCAATGCCAGAGCTGATGCTGCAGCTAAGCAAGCAGCTAAATCTTTTCCTGTTTTCGCTTCCCTCTCTTTGCAGGCAGAAGACTCCCTCACAGATCTCCATGCTTTGCAAACTTTTGCCTCTGCAGATGAAATTTGGTCCTCTGGACGCATTTGGTCCTCTGTGGGTGCAACTCATATGGATGGTGTTTGGATGGGACCTGATGGTAAACCCTGTCTACCTAAACATTTTTTTCCTCATTTTTCAAAATTGACACATGGGTTGGACCATGTGTCAAAAGGGGGGATGCTGAATGCACTCACTGCTCAGTGGTTCACAAAAGGGTTCAGTTCACATGCGCAAAAATACTGTCAGTCATGTATGGTTTGTGCCACACATAATGTAGGAAAGGCATTACACACATCGCAAGTTGCACACCCTCCACCAGAGAAACCTT
The DNA here is from genome assembly GCF_036924035.1 of Leuresthes tenuis. Taxonomy (NCBI): domain Eukaryota; kingdom Metazoa; phylum Chordata; class Actinopteri; order Atheriniformes; family Atherinopsidae; genus Leuresthes; species Leuresthes tenuis. The sequence continues at coordinate 293,931 of NW_027325411.1, read as the reverse complement.
TTGAACATTTGATGATGGATTTTGTTGAACTCACACCAGCTGAAGGAAAGAAATATGCACTAGTAATAGTGGACGTGTTTAGTAAATGGGTTGAAGTTTTCCCTGCAAAACACGCAAACAGTAATGCAGTGACTAAAGCACTGCTAAACAGAAATCATTCCTAGATGGGGCATTCCAGAGAAGATCAGCAGTGATAATGGCACACATTTTGTAAACACTGCATTGACTGAGGTTGGTAAATTCCTGGGAATAACCTTGCGCACACATTGTGCTTATCATCCACAGAGTGGAGGTGCTGTGGAAAGAGAAAATGGTACATTAAAGTCCAAGTTAGCCAAATGTTGTGAAGAAACAGGTCTGCCATGGACAAAAGCATTACCTATTGTGCTTACCCCTAATGTTGTCTTACTGTCGAAACCTTTCCACTGTTCTATCTCAAGTTTCACAGACAGTAAAAGCAGCCCTTCCAGCCACAGAAAACACACCACTCCAACCAGATGACAGGTGGTGAAGGAACTTCGCAGGAAACATTGGAAGTCCAAACGTTGGCAAGGCCCGTTCCAGGTGCTACTGGTCACTCATACAGCTGTTAAAGTTGCAGAGAGAGCAACCTGGATTCATGCCAGTCACTGTAAGAAGGTACCAGAACCAGTAGATGACTTCCACCCTGACATACATCAGCCTAACCAACACGCCCGGAAGGACAAAGATAAGAGTCAGCAGTAAAAGCTGTACTCCACCGGTGTGTTAAGTGCTAGTAACCTCTGACACCGAAGATTGAAACATCCTTACTGAGACCAGCGATGAAGATGATCATACACATGCTGTGAACCATGGTTCAAACTGTTTGTTGTTTGTATTTTCTTATTTGTAACCAGCATGTGCACATTGTATCTTGATTTCACAGGAAGCAATAATACAGGGCTGCTGTATTTCCCCACGACCCGAGAGACCACCAGACGCCCGAAGCCACACAGCCCCCCCCAGCACACACCCAACCGCCCAGAGCGACGGGACAGCAACCCACCACCACCACTATGTGATCAAGCTAATCAGAAGGGACCAGAGAGAATTAAATTCAGCCAATTGATGTTTTGAGGAAGCAGACATTGTTTCCATGCTAATATAATCTAAAAGAAAATTTCTAAACTGGTTAATACACAGATTGTTCTTCGCTTTCCAGTTCATGAGAATAGTTTTCTTTGCTATACATAACACTGTGAGGATCATGTGTGCTAAGCTAAATTCCACATTGATGTTGTCTAAGTCACCCAGTATGTACAGTGTGGGGCATGCAGGAATGCTACACTTTAGTCATGTTGATAGGTCCGCAAAGACTTCAAGCCAGAACCTCTGGACAGGCGCACAAAACCACAAAGCGTGTGCATAATCATCAGGTGTGTTATCTGTGCAATGTGAGCAGATGTTTGAGTGTGTTAGACCCATCCTGAACATCCTTTGTCCTGTATAGTGTGTTCTATGAAGAATTTTGTATTGTATGAGCTGTAAATTAGGATTTCGAGTCATTCTGAAGGTGTTCAAACATATATGTGGCCAGAAGCTATGACTAGAACTGATGGATAAATCTGCCTCCCATTTTGAGGACGGTAGAGACATTGTGTCATCTATCTTAGACAATAATTTATATATTTTTGATAGTAGTTTTGGGGTGCAGATGCTTAGAAATTCTACTACCCTAATCGGGAGTTGTAAGTCTGGTTGGTGGAGGATATATTTCTTTGTTATTATAGACTTAAGTTGTTGATATTCTAGGAATTTATTGCTGCCTATCTCATGTTGTGATATGAGCTCATCAAATGAAATAAAATGTCCATTATGGATTATATGTTCCAGATGTTTGATTGCTTTGATCTTCCAGAGAGTAAAGTTTAGCATTTTTTTGTTTTGCAGGATGTCAGGATTGTTCCAGATGGGTGTAAGCTTACACGGGACAAGTGAAGACTTTGTTATTTTAAGAAATTCCCACCAGGCTGTCAGAGAGGTGCTGATGTTAATGCTCTTGAAACATTTGTGATTTTTTACGTTTTGACTAATAAGTGGCAGGTCAGAGATTTCCAGATTATCACACAATGCTTGTTCTATATTTATCCATGGTTCATCTATTGGGCTAGGTTTAAACCATTTTGATATATACTGTAACCTATTGGCTAAGGAATAGTGCTGAAAATTAGGTAAATCTAATCCACCACTGTCCTTGGTCTTCTGTAGGGTTTTTAAACTAATACGTGGTGGTTTGTTTTTCCACAGAAATTTGGAGATGCATGAACCTAGTGACTTAAACCAAGTAGCAGATGGTTTTATGGGGATCATTGAGAACAAATAGTTAACTTTTGGTAGTATCATCATTTTAATGGTTGTAACTCTCCCCATAAGTGATATAGGTAAGGACTTCAAACGAGAGAGATCGTCCTCTACTGTGTTTAATAATTGCACATAATTTAGCTTTGTTAGCTCTGAGAGCCTGGAGGAAATGTTTATGCCTAAATATCTAATATTTCCTGACTGTAAAGTGATCGCAGGTATATTCTGGTCCCTATAGTTAATGGGCAGAACTGTGGTCTTAGACCAATTGATAGAGTAGTCAGAAAGTGCTGAGAATTTATTTATGAGTGTGATCGTGTGAGTGAGAGACGTCTGTGAGTTCTGAAGGAAAAGTAATACATCATCAGCATAAAGACTTATTTTTTGCTCAATATTTTGGGGTTGGATGCCTTTAATATTTCTATCTTGTCTGATAGCAGCTGCTAAAGGTTCGATGAAAATAGCAAAAAGTGAGGGCGAAAGGGGGCAACCCTGTCTTGTACCTCTCTGCAGACTGAAGCTTGGAGAAGTTTGATCATTTGTCCTGACACTTGCACTTGGGGAGTCAGTTATTTTCTTTTGAGGAGATAAGAGGCTTTAATAATAATATCTTGCAAGAGAGAACAACACAGTACAGAATACAGAGTTGCTCTGACCACTGAAGCAAAAACACACAGTTATATTGCCCACTCATCACGTCATCTGTTTTTGGGTATAGTTGATTGTTCTTCTAACTTTCCTCCCCAACCATTAGTTGAGGTTACCCAGACACACTCGTAAATACCAGCCTAACCCTGTCCCCCCTAAAGTGCAGCTATCTCATAATAACAAGCCCACCATTGTAAAGAGGAATTTAAGAAAACAGGGCAGGGTGGTACCTTGCAGCTCAGTCATTTGCAGGTTATACACAGTAACACTCAATACAATGCATATAAGAATTATTTTCCATTACATTCCTCCCTTTTGATTATAATAATACCATTATATTAATCAACCCAAAAGAAACAAGGAAAATAATAACTTTATCTGTAAAACATCAGCCTGCATTTGCACACAACGTGAGTTTAAAATGCAGGCATCGTAGTGATAAAGGGTCCAATGATAAACAATCAAAACATGAACAATTAAATATGATTATCTTCATCCCTCTCTAAGTCAGCGTCACTAGAGGAAAAATTTTGAAAGCAAAAAAGTTCTTTGAGTCATTTGAATCATTTGGTGAGATACATACAATGAGGCCTTTCACACAGGGAAAAATACAGCAGCCCTGTATTATTGCTTCCTGTGAAATCAAGATACAATGTGCACATGCTGGTTACAAATAAGAAAATACAAACAACAAACAGTTTCTTCCATGGTTCACAGCATGTGTATGATCATCTTCATCGCAGGTCTCAGTAAGGATGTTTCAATCTTCGGTGTCAGAGGTTACTAGCACTTAACACACCGGTGGAGTACAGCTTTTACTGCTGACTCTTATCTTTGTCCTTCCGGGCGTGTTGGTTAGGCTGATGTATGTCAGGGTGGAAGTCATCTACTGGTTCTGGTACCTTCTTACAGTGACTGGCATGAATCCACGTTGCTCTCTCTGCAACTTTAACAGCTGTGTGAGTGACCAGTAGCACCTGGAACGGGCCTTGCCAACGTTTGGACTTCCAATGTTTCCTGCGAAGTTCCTTCACCACCTGTCATCTGGTTGGAGTGGTGTGTTTTCTGTGGCTGGAAGGGCTGCTTTTACTGTCTGTGAAACTTGAGATAGAACAGTGGAAAGGTTTCGACAGTAAGACAACATTAGGGGTAAGCACAATAGGTAATGCTTTTGTCCATGGCAGACCTGTTTCTTCACAACATTTGGCTAACTTGGACTTTAATGTACCATTTTCTCTTTCCACAGCACCTCCACTCTGTGGATGATAAGCACAATGTGTGCGCAAGGTTATTCCCAGGAATTTACCAACCTCAGTCAATGCAGTGTTTACAAAATGTGTGCCATTATCACTGCTGATCTTCTCTGGAATGCCCCATCTAGGAATGATTTCTGTTTAGCAGTGCTTTAGTCACTGCATTACTGTTTGCATGTTTTGCAGGGAAAACTTCAACCCATTTACTAAACACGTCCACTATTACTAGTGCATATTTCTTTCCTTCAGCTGGTGTGAGTTCAACAAAATCCATCATCAAATGTTCAAAAGGTTTCTCTGGTGGAGGGTGTGCAACTTGCGATGTGTGTAATGCCTTTCCTACATTATGTGTGGCACAAACCATACATGACTGACAGTATTTTTGCGCATATGAACTGAACCCTTTTGTGAACCACTGAGCAGTGAGTGCATTCAGCATCCCCCCTTTTGACACATGGTTCAACCCATGTGTCAATTTTGAAAAATGAGGAAAAAAATGTTTAGGTAGACAGGGTTTACCATCAGGTCCCATCCAAACACCATCCGTATGAGTTGCACCCACAGAGGACCAAATGCGTCCAGAGGACCAAATTTCATCTGCAGAGGCAAAAGTTTGCAAAGCATGGAGATCTGTGAGGGAGTCTTCTGCCTGCAAAGAGAGGGAAGCGAAAACAGGAAAAAAATTAGCTGCTTGCTTAGCTGCAGCATCAGCTCTGGCATTGCCACAAGCAACAGGATCGTCTGAGTTAGTGTGAGCCGCACACTTACAGACCGAGATTGCTGTAGGCAAAAGGATCGCATCAAGAAGATCAGAAACCTGCTTGGAGTTCAGAATAGTTTTACCATCTGATTTAAGGAAATGCCTGTGTTTCCACAGCGCACCAAAGTCATGAACAACACCAAAAGCATATCTGGAATCTGTGTAAATAGTGACAGACTTACCAGCTGCCAACTTACAAGCTTCAGTAAGTGCAATAAGCTCAGTAGTTTGAGCAGAGAAATGTTTAGGAAGAGAACCAGACAACAAAGTGTCATGTGAAGAAAATACTGCAAACCAAACACAGTTAGGACCTGTGGCTGGATCACGCAAAGCTGATCCATCTACAAAAAGAATCATGTCAGAGTTTGGAAGAGGAGTCTCTAAAAGATCAGGTCGGGGTGTACAAACTTGTTCCAAAACAGCTTCACAGTCATGAGGCTCCCCATCCTCAGGAGTCGGAAGCAAAGTAGCAGGATTCAGAACAGTACAACGTTTAACAGTGACATTTGGCATATCAAGGAGCACAGAGGTGTATCTGAGCCAACAAGATGTTGAAAGATGGGAAGTTTTCTGCTCGAGAAGAATAATGGCAACAGCATGAGGAACCAAAACAGTCAAATTAGCGTAGCCCACAATATCTTGGGAGGCCAGGACAGCTTTCTCTGCAGCTGCAACAGCACGAAGACAACCAGGCAGGCCTGCAGCCACAGAGTCCAGTTTTGCTGAGAAATGAGCCACTGGCCTTTGCCTGCCCCATGTTCCTGCATAAGAACAGATGTCATACAACCATGCTTCTCATCAACTGCCTGTATGAAAGGTTTATGAGGATCTGGAATGCCAAGTGTTGGTGCTGTTTGAAGAGCCAGCTTAAGCTGACTAAAGGCTGATTCAGCCTCAGGAGTCCATGGAACACGATCAGCTGACTGGAGCTGCATGTCAGAACTGCAGCTGCCTTTACCATGGATAAGAGCACCTAAGAGAGCTTCGAGAAAAGAGTAGTTAGGAATAAAGTTCCTGCAGTAAGATGTTATACCTAAGAATGACATAAGCGGTTTTTTAGTAACCGGTTTAGGAATGATCTGAACTGCAGCAACACGTTTAGGAGAAAGTGAGCGCCCATCCTTAGAAATCACATGACCCAAAAAGGTGACTTCGTCCTGTACAAACTGTAACTTAGAAAGGCTGGCTTTATGGTCATAAGAAGGAAGATGTTTCAACAGATTCACTGTCTTTTTCACACTGTTGTTTAGATGGACCACATAAAAGGATGTCATCCACATACTGCAAAAGAGCAGAGCCTGTGGTTGATTGAAGTTAATCCAGACTAGCTTTGAGGGCAGCATTGTAAATAGTGGGACTTTCACAGTACCCCTGGCATAACCGGGTAAAAGTCCAAGATCTCCCTTCAAACTAAAAAGCAAACCAAAATGGGCTATCAGGGTGCACTGGCGACAAGTCAACCACTGAGAAAAACTGTGCATCTGATGTAATTTGAGACAAAATAGTGTGTGGGTTGGGCACAGTAGGAGCATGTGGCTGAACTGCAGCATTCACCGCTTGGAGGTCCTGTACAAAACGCCATTCATCTGGCTGGCCAGCATCTTTAATCTTTTTAACAGGAAACAATGGAGTAAGCACAGGTGAATTTTCAAAAGGAACAATAACGCCTGTTTTCTGAAAAGATTGAAAAACAGGTTTAATCCCTTTAATTGCTTCAGGCTTAAAAGGGTATTGTTTTTTACATGGACAAAAGTCTGATTTAGGGGTGACAATTACTGGTTCACAGCCTTTTATCAACCCCACATCATATTTGCTCTTAGCCCAAAGATCATTGGGCACTTCAGCCAACATGGGTATCGAAGACAGATCTGTTTCAGATAAAAAACATGCTTCAAAATGTGATTCTGTGGTAGGAATTAAGTCCACAGTTCTTTGACAATGCATTGTACTCAAAAATGTTTTTTTGTATGCTGACAATCGTTCAGAAAACATCAAATTTGGATCAGCAGGTGAAACGGTCCACTCCATTTCTTTCTGACATGTAGCAACAAACTCTCCCACACCTTGTCACTGCCAGTGTGTACGTTTGGCCAAGGAAATGTGAGGGCGAGTACCACAAACATTAAAAAAATCGAAGTGCTCTGGAGTGAGCGACACAGCCAATAAAGTAGGCGCACATATTTTTTCACTTCTTCTCATAGTCATTGTCAGGCCCCAAAGAAATGTGTGATGTGCAGTGCAAATCAGTAGGTTGCTTGAAATCAGAAAGGGGTGAAACTAACACTTTTGCTTCTTCCACTAGTTGTTGTGAAAAAGGAGAGCTGGGAAGTTTCCACTCATAAGCATATGTAAGTGCCGATGAATCAAACTGCACTGCTGTGAAAACTTTGTCAGGCTGTAACATAACCTTAACACCCTCTGGTGTAGAAGTTAAAATAATGCCTAATTTACACATGCGATCACAGCCCATCAGGTTAATGGGACACAACTCTGATAACAAAAATGAGTGTTTGAAGGAGAGCTCATCGGGAGTGACAACACGCAATGGGCATTGTCATTTTCTCCTTCACAACCTGGCCTGAGGCAGACATACAGTAAACGTGGTTTCCACTTAACTTTGGAGGACAATCAAACTCCCCTGACGTCACTACTGATGAACATAAGTTCCCATATTCTGAGAGAAATATCTTTGCTCTAGGACGGAAATAGCATGCAAAACTTTACTACGTGAATCACAGTCGGCAAGCGTTTCTTCACTACACAGAGCAGGAAAAATGTGTGAGTGTGTTTGTGCTATCACCCATTAGTGGAGGCTCCGCTGCCGCGTGACGTCCAGAACCTGCCTCCCACCCTCAGTTAGCCTTTTGCCCAATTTCATCACTTTTCAGCTGTGGACAGTCCTTCTTCCAGTGTCCAGTCTGGCCACAGTAAAAACAAATATTCGGATCATAGCTCTGATCCCACACGTCCACGTCTTCGACTTTGGCCTCGTCCTCTGTTTACACCAACTGCGTAATACATGGTCATGGCTGCCAAATGCAGCTCCTTTTCACACTTGTCCCTTTTGGTTGTCTTACGCGTCTCAACTTGGTTATGAGCATGGCGAGCATATCGGCGAACGTCAGCCAAACGAGGACCCTCACACCATCCCACGTAAATGTTCTTTACTTCAGTGGCGACATCTATATAATATTTTCTGGGTCTCGTTAAAACATGTATTTTTCCCATCTAATTCCTTTTTTGCTTTAAAACAAGTATTCCCCATTTTCTATCCCTTCAGTAGCCAACCAGTTTGTATGGAGTACACTGGAGCAACTTGACTGATCAGTAAAACACTGCTTTTGTTGTCACCGCAAGGCTTCCCCCGTCGGTTGTTTCACTGAGACACTACTGAGTAACTACAACTCAACACAGTTTATACACATAACATTCATATACATACTAACAAACAAACAAACAATAATTTATCGCAATTTTCTCATCTCTGTTTGAACGTACACCCAGGTAAATATTCCTGTAGTCTTCTCATACCGACTATGGACCCATTCATTGTTTAACTTCACTGTTTTGCAAATCCTAATTGAATATTACACATTGACATTGAAATTTAGTGGTTAAGCAGGTCTTCATTGCATTCAGCAGCCTATATGTGAGCATCTATGTGTAAGCTGTTCTTCTTTGCATTTATCAGCAGCAAGCAATTCTTCACTGCACATGCATATGTAAATAGTAAAACAATTCCAATGTGTTAGCGAAACCTTCTATATCACAGTGGTTTCTAAGATCTATTTTAAGTTCTTTGCCATCAGTGAGATGACATAGTTTACAAAGTGTGTCAAATTATCACTGAAGATCTTTTCAGGAATTTCAAATCTAGAAATGAGTTATTTTACGCGTGATTTTGCTACTGAGAGTGCATCTGCTTGTGCACATGGAAATATTTCAGACCATTTGGTAAAAACCTCTGTTGTCACTGAGCAGAATCGTTTCCCTTAACATTAATTTAGTTCAATGAAATCTACACAATAATGAAATAATGAAATCCAAATAAATATGTTGAAAAAGATACACTGGCTTAGGGAATTATCTTCGTTTTGGTCTTAGATTGCCCTGTGGAATGTATTTTGCACATATTTGACCTGCTAGACAAAACTTTATTCATTTATTTATTCTAAAAAAGAAAATTCAATAATTAGTAAAACCATATGCTGTAAAAACCTTGTTCATTATTGCTTCCATCCCTCCTGTTGAGACATGACATGGTCCGTGGCTCAATACTGCAGCATATTTAAACAAATTCTTTGGCAGTATGGTTTTCCTTCCGGTCATTCATACGAGTCTATTGTAGATGGCAATTGAATAACATCTAATAATGCTAAAATATTTGTAGTTTATACATTTAGCTGTGGATGTCAACATACCTGTTTTTCCAATGCTGTGTTAACACATGTACAGTTGAGAAGGCATACTGACTGTCAGTGTAAACGTTAACAACCTTTTTGTTATTTAATTTACAAGCTTCAGTTAAAGCTACCAATTCGACTGCTTGAACAGAGTAATTTTTTGGTAGTGGTTGTTTTAAGAAAACTTCAGTTTCTGTTACTACTGCAAATCCTGTAGCATTTGTGCCATCAGGGTTTTTTGCTTGACCTGTTGAATAAATATAGTTATTTCTGCATTTTCATAACGTATATCAGTTAAGTCTGGCCTGGGTAAAACACTGATGGTTATTTCTGACATGCAATCATGAGGCTTTCCATCTGTGGGGTAGGTAGCAGTGTGGATGGATTAAGTGTAGCACATCTCTCGACAACAAGGTGTGGCTGTGAAAGAAGAACTGTTATGTAGGAGAGATGTCTGGTAAAGATATTTTGTTAAGTAACCATATCACAGCCACTGCATGAGGTACCTTAAGTGTTAATGGGTGAAATAACACCATTATTGTTGATGCCTGCACTGCCAATGGCTTCTGGCCATTGATTCAAAAGTACGATCTCGTCCCTTTTTCCCCCTTTCAGTGGACACTGGCCCCTAATTACCGCAATTCAGCAGGGGGTCTTTCATTAGGAGTACTGGACTCCCCTGTGCACGGTTTCAGCTCCGACCCTGGAAAGCGGAAAAAACGTTGAGATCTGGTTTGAGGACCCAATTGTTGAGAAAAGTCTCTCAATGAGACTCAGAGTTGCTGGAGTCAGTTAATGCAAATGTTTAATCTTGCAGCAAGTTCAAGAATGTGTGTGTATGGGTGTATGTGTGCGAACGTGTGTGAGTTTGTGTGTGTGAGAGTTTAAAGAACCTGTTATCCACAGGCAGGTCTTAACTAGTATGGCACAGGTCCAGCCTGTCTCATCTTTTTTGGAAGGTCCAGCGCTCGGCCGTAACCCTTCTGTCTGTTTGGACTCTCACATACATTCGGTTAATCATAGAAAAACGAGAACAAAACTTTTTAGCCCCTTAAATTCATAAAACAGACATGGTGCAGTTATTTCCATTCTAGAAAATAAGAGTAATCACCACCATTCCTATAAATTCTGGATATTCTAACAATCTGAATCTTTTTTAAATGTTCGATGAAGCCCTTTGCTGTTCTGTTTAGAGACTCAGCTGATCATAAACCAAGTTTTGCTCTTGAACCAAGCTTCTAAACTCTTCACCTTTTTCATTTCTCAGTTAGTATTCACTTTAAAACTGATTAAAAGAAAAATTAAATGAATGCCTATCAACAAATGTGGGATCTAAACTCGTGTTTTCTCTAAAATAATTTCCTTTCTCAATTCAGAAATGTGTGTGTGTAAGTCACAACACCCGTGACACCAAAACGGCTTTCTTTTCTCTCTTTTCTCTACACTCTGCACTGTGAGCACACACACCAAATCAGAAAGGCTTTTTTCTCTCTTTTCTACATTATGGACTGTGGGGACACAAAACCGCTCTCTCTCTTTTTTTATTTGATTGTTTGCCAGGGCGTTGTCTCACGTATTAGATTATGCTTAAGATACGAATGGGTTTATTCTCTGACTCAGTCACATCAGAATCCATACATACTGATCCTCCCGTAATAAAATGGTCGGATCTTATCAAACACACTTTGTTTCTTGTGACAAGTCAGCGAAACAGCGTATACACGTCAAGACACGAAGATACGAAGGTGTGAATGTCCGACCATACTTGGTAAAAAGCGGGTAAGAAAGGGTTAAAATACCCGACTGTACACAATCAATAGCGGGAGCGGATGTGTTCGGCTACAAGAAGGTGTGACAGTCCGACCATGGTTTGTAAAAAGCGGGTAAGAAAAGGTGCGAATGTCCGACAATGTATGATCAAAAGAGAGAGCGGAGGTTTTCGGATACACGAAGGTTTGAATGTCCTACCAAAGTTTGTAAAAAGCGGGTAAGAAAAGGTTCGAATGCCCGACTATACACCATAAAAAGCGGGAGCGGAGTTGTTCGGCTACAAGAAGGTGTGAAAGTCCGACCATGGTTTGTAAAAAGCAGTTAAGAAAAGGTTCGAATATCCAACCAAACATAATCAAAAGCGGGAGCAGAGCTGTTCGACTGCAAGTAAGTGTGAATGTCCAGCCATAATTACTCACAAACGGGGGAAGAAAAGGTAGTATTGCCAGACCATACATGATCAAAACAGGGAGCGGAGGTTCAGTGTTAACTTAGTTTGAGTGAAGGAATTAATTTTATACATAAAATCCCAAATCATGCAGAACGTATGAAAAGAAGCTTATTCTCGGATTCCTGATCCTTCAGTTTTGCTCTTTCTTCTACTGCAAAATACAATGTTGTTCTTTGTTGAAGTCGATCTAGACATTGATAAATATGAAGGAAAAAGCAGTTTTAACTTGGTTTGAGTGAATGAATTCATTTTATACATAAAATCCGAAATCGTGCAGAACTCATGAAAATAAGCTTATTCTCGGATTCCTAAAACTTTTGATTAGCTCTTTCTTTTATTGCAAAGTACGTTGTTTTTTTTGTTTAAATCTATCGAGACATTGATATATATGAAGGTAAAAGCCGTTTTAACATAGTTTGAGTGAAGGAATTAATTTTATAGATAAAATCCCAAATCATGCAGAACTCCTCAAAAGGGAGGTATGGCTTAATCACAAGTGTGGCTCTTTCTCATTCAGGGTAATATGAGGAAGTTTATGCTTGAAATATATGTAGAAATGGGTACATATGAAGGACAAAGCAGTGTTAACTTAGTTTGCATGAAGAAATTCATTTTATACATAAAATCCGAAATCGTGCAGAACTCATGAAAATAAGCTTATTCTCGGATTCCTAAAACTTTTGATTTGCACTTTCTTTTACTGCAAAGTACAACGTTGTTTTTTGTTGAAATCTATCTAGACATTGATTACATTCACACCTACTTGCAGTCGAACACCTTCTCATCCACTTATGATCATGTGCGGTTGGGCTTTCGCACCTTTTCTTACCCATTTTTCAGTAATTATGGGTGGACATTCAGACCTTCTTGCAGCCGAAAACCTCCGCTCCTCTTTTGATCATACATTGTCGGGCATTCACACCTTGTCTTACCCGCTTTTTACAAACTTTAGTCGGACATTCAAACCTTCTTGCAGCTGAACCACCTCCGCTCCCTGTTTTGATCATATATGGTCTGGCAATAGTACCTTTTCTTACCCGTTTGTGAGTAATTATGGCTGGACATTCACACCTTCTTGCAGCCGAACACAACCTCTCCCGCTTTTGATGATATATGGTCCGGCCTTCTTACCTTTTCTAACACATTTTTCAGCAATTATGGTCGGACATTCACACCTACTCACAGACGAACACCTCCGCTCCCACATTTGATAGTGTATAGTCGGGCATTCTCACCCTTTCTCATCAGCTTTTTGCATATTATGATCTGATATTCACACCTACTTGAAGTCGAACAGCTCTGCTCCCGCTTTTGATTATGTTTGGTTGGATATTCGAACATTTTCTTAATGCTTTTTACAAACTTTGGTCGGACGTTCACACCGTCTTGCAGCCGAACACCTCCGCTTCCGCTTTTGATGGTGTATAGTCGGGCATTCGAGCCTTTTCTTACCCACCTATTACTTACTATGGTTGGACATTCAAACCTTCTTGTAGCCGAACACATCCGCTCCTGCTTTTGATGATATATGATTTGGCATTCGCACCTTTTCTTACCCATTTTTCAGTAATTATTGGTCGGACATTCAGACCTTCTTGCACCTGAACACCTCTGCTCCCGCTTTTGATGGTGTATAGTCGGGCTTTCGAGCCTTTTCTTCCCCGATTTTTACAAATTATGGTTGGACATTCAGACCTTGCAGCCGAAAACCTCCGCTCCCTCTTTTGATCATAAATTGTCGGGCATTCGCCCCTTGTCTTACACGGTTTTTACAAACTTTAGTCAGACATTCACACCTTGCAGCTGAACCACCTCCATTCCCTGTTTTGATCATGTGTGGTCTGGAAATACTACCTTTTCTTCCCCCGTTTGTGAGTAATTATGGCTGGACATTCACACCTACTTGCAGCCGAAAAACCACCTCTCCCGCTTTTGATGATGTATTGTCCGGCATTCTAGTCTTTTCTATCACATTTTTCAGCAATTATGATCTGACATTCACACCTACTTGAGAATGCCCGACTATACACCATCAAATGCGGGAGCGGAGTTGTTCGGCTGTGAGTAGGTGTGAATCTCCGACCATAATTGCTGAAAAATGTGTTAGAAAAGGTAAGAATGCCGGTCCATACATCATCAAAAGCGAGAGAGGTTGTGTTCGGCTGCAAGTAGGTGTGACTGTTCGACTAAAGTTTGTAAAAAGTGGGTAAGACAAGGTGCGAATGCCTGACAATGTATGATCAAAAGCGGGAGCGGAGGTGTTCAGCTGCTAATCAGTTTTAAAGTGAATACTAACTGAGAAATGAAAAAGGTGAAGAGTTTAGAAGCTTGGTTCAAGAGCAAAACTTGGTTTATGATCAGCTGAGTCTCTAAACAGAACAGCAAAGGGCTTCATCGAACATTTAAAAAAGATTCAGATTGTTAGAATATCCAGAATTTATAGGAATGGTGGTGATTACTCTTATTTTCTAGAATGGAAATAACTGCACCATGTCTGTTTTATGAATTTAAGGGGCTAAAAAGTTTTGTTCTCGTTTTTCTATGATTAACTGAATGTATGTGAGAGTCCAAACAGACAGAAGGGTTACGGCCGAGCGCTGGACCTTCCAAAAAAGATGAGACAGGCTGGACCTGTGCCATACTAGTTAAGACCTGCCTGTGGATAACAGGTTCTTTAAACTCTCACACACACAAACTCACACACGTTCGCACACATACACCCATACACACACATTCTTGAACTTGCTGCAAGATTAAACATTTGCATTAACTGACTCCAGCAACTCTGAGTCTCATTGAGAGACTTTTCTCAACAATTGGGTCCTCAAACCAGATCTCAACGTTTTTTCCGCTTTCCAGGGTCGGAGCTGAAACCGTGCACAGGGGAGTCCAGTACTCCTAATGAAAGACCCCCTGCTGAATTGCGGTAATTAGGGGCCAGTGTCCACTGAAAGGGGGAAAAAGGGACGAGATCGTACTTTTGAATCAATGGCCAGAAGCCATTGGCAGTGCAGGCATCAACAATAATGGTGTTATTTCACCCATTAACACTTAAGGTACCTCATGCAGTGGCTGTGATATGGTTACTTAACAAAATATCTTTACCAGACATCTCTCCTACATAACAGTTCTTCTTTCACAGCCACACCTTGTTGTCGAGAGATGTGCTACACTTAATCCATCCACACTGCTACCTACCCCACAGATGGAAAGCCTCATGATTGCATGTCAGAAATAACCATCAGTGTTTTACCCAGGCCAGACTTAACTGATATACGTTATGAAAATGCAGAAATAACTATATTTATTCAACAGGTCAAGCAAAAAACCCTGATGGCACAAATGCTACAGGATTTGCAGTAGTAACAGAAACTGAAGTTTTCATAAAACAACCACTACCAAAAAATTACTCTGTTCAAGCAGTCGAATTGGTAGCTTTAACTGAAGCTTGTAAATTAAATAACAAAAAGGTTGTTAACGTTTACACTGACAGTCAGTATGCCTTCTCAACTGTACATGTGTTAACACAGCATTGGAAAAACAGGTATGTTGACATCCACAGCTAAATGTATAAACTACAAATATTTTAGCATTATTAGATGTTATTCAATTGCCATCTATAATAGACTCGTATGAATGACCGGAAGGAAAACCATACTGCCAAAGAATTTGTTTAAATATGCTGCAGTATTGAGCCACGGACCATGTCATGTCTCAACAGGAGGGATGGAAGCAATAATGAACAAGGTTTTTACAGCATATGGTTTTACTAATTATTGAATTTTTTTTTTTAGAATAAATAAATTAATAAAGTTTTGTCTAGCAGGTCAAATATGTGCAAAATACATTCCACAGGGCAATCTAAGACCAAAACGAAGATAATTCCCTAAGCCAGTGTATCTTTTTCAACATATTTGTTTGTATTTCATTATTTCATTATTGTGTAGATTTCATTGAACTAAATTAATGTTAAGGGAAACGATTCTGCTCAGTGACAACAGAGGTTTTTACCAAATGGTCTGAAATATTTCCATGTGCACAAGCAGATGCACTCTCAGTAGCAAAATCACGCGTAAAATAACTCATTTCTAGATTTGAAATTCCTGAAAAGATCTTCAGTGATAATTTGACACACTTTGTAAACTATGTCATCTCACTGATGGCAAAGAACTTAAAATAGATCTTAGAAACCACTGTGATATAGAAGGTTTCGCTAACACATTGGAATTGTTTTACTATTTACATATGCATGTGCAGTGAAGAATTGCTTGCTGCTGATAAATGCAAAGAAGAACAGCTTACACATAGATGCTCACATATAGGCTGCTGAATGCAATGAAGACCTGCTTAACCACTAAATTTCAATGTCAATGTGTAATATTCAATTAGGATTTGCAAAACAGTGAAGTTAAACAATGAATGGGTCCATAGTCGGTATGAGAAGACTACAGGAATATTTACCTGGGTGTACGTTCAAACAGAGATGAGAAAATTGCGATAAATTATTGTTTGTTTGTTTGTTAGTATGTATATGAATGTTATGTGTATAAACTGTGTTGAGTTGTAGTTACTCAGTAGTGTCTCAGTGAAACAACCGACGGGGGAAGCCTTGCGGTGACAACAAAAGCAGTGTTTTACTGATCAGTCAAGTTGCTCCAGTGTACTCCATACAAACTGGTTGGCTACTGAAGGGATAGAAAATGGGGAATACTTGTTTTAAAGCAAAAAAGGAATTAGATGGGAAAAATACATGTTTTAACGGGACCCAGAAAATATTATATAGATGTCGCCACTGAAGTAAAGAACATTTACGTGGGATGGTGTGAGGGTCCTCGTTTGGCTGACGTTCGCCGATATGCTCGCCATGCTCAGAACCAACTTGAGACGCGTAAGACAACCAAAAGGGACAAGTGTGAAAAGGAGCTGCATTTGGCAACCATGACCATGTATTACGCAGTGGGTGTAAACAGAGGACGAGGCCGAAGTCGAAGACGTGGACGTGTGGGAGAGGAGGTCGAAATGGGCCACGCCAGAGCTATGATCCGAATATTTGTTTTTACTGTGGCCAGACTGGACACTGGAAGAAGGACTGTCCACAGCTAAAAAGTGATGAAATTGGGCAAAAGGCTGACTGAGGGTGGGAGGCAGGTTCTGGACGTCACGCGGCAGCGGAGCCTCCACTAATGGGTGATAGCACAAACACACTCACACATTTTTCCTGCTCTGTGTAGTGAAGCAACGCTTGCCGACTGTGATTCACGTAGTAAAGTTTTGCATGCAATTTCAGTCCTGGAGCAAAGATATTTCTCTCAGAATATAGGAACTTATGTTCATCAGTAGTGACGTCAGGGGAGTTTGATTGTCCTCCAAAGTTAAGTGGAAACCACGTTTACTGTATGTCTGCATCAGGCCAGGTTGTGAAGGAGAAAATGACAATGCCCATTGCGTGTTGTCACTCCAGATGGGCTCTCCTTCAAACACTCATTTTTGTTATCAGAGTTGTGTCCCATTAACCTGATGGGCTGTGATCTCATGTGTAAATTAGGCATTATTTTAACTTCTACACCAGAGGGTGTTAAGGTTATGTTACAGCCTGACAAAGTTTTCACAGCAGTGCAGTTTGATTCATCGGCACACTTATGAGTGGAAACTTCCCAGCTCTCCTTTTTCACAACAACTAGTGGAAGAAGCAAAAGCGTTAGTTTCACCCCTTTCTGATTTCATGCAACCTACTGATTTGCACTGCACATCACACATTTCTTTGGGGCCTGACAATGACTATGAGAAGAAGTGAAAAAATATGTGCGCCTACTTTATTGGCTGTGTCGCTCACTCCAGAGCACTTCGATTTTTTTAATGTTTGTGGTACTCGCCCTCACATTTCCTTGGCCAAACGTACACACTGGCAGTGACAAGGTGTGGGAGAGTTTGTTGCTACATGTCAGAAAGAAATGGAGTGGACTGTTTCACCTGCTGATCCAAATTTGATGTTTTCTGAACGATTGTCAGCATACAAAAAAACATTTTTGAGTACAATGCATTGTCAAAGAACTGTGGACTTAATTCCTACCACAGAATCACATTTTGAAGCATGTTTTTTATCTGAAACAGATTTGTCTTCGATACCCATGTTGGCTGAAGTGCCCAATGATCTTTGGGCTAAGAGCAAATATGATGTGGGGTTGATAAAAGGCTGTGAACCAGTAATTGTCACCCCTAAATCAGACTTTTGTCCATGTAAAAAACAATACCCTTTTAAGCCTGAAGCAATTAAAGGGATTAAACCTGTTTTTCAATCTTTTCAGAAAACAGGCGTTATTGTTCCTTTTGAAAATTCACCTGTGCTTACTCCATTGTTTCCTGTTAAAAAGATTAAAGATGCTGGCCAGCCAGATGAATGGCGTTTTGTACAGGACCTCCAAGCGGTGAATGCTGCAGTTCAGCCACATGCTCCTACTGTGCCCAACCCACACACTATTTTGTCTCAAATTACATCAGATGCACAGTTTTTCTCAGTGGTTGACTTGTCGCCAGTGCACCCTGATAGCCCATTTTGGTTTGCTTTTTAGTTTGAAGGGAGATCTTGGACTTTTACCCGGTTATGCCAGGGGTACTATGAAAGTCCCACTATTTACAATGCTGCCCTCAAAGCTAGTCTGGATTAACTTCAATCAACCACAGGCTCTGCTCTTTTGCAGTATGTGGATGACATCCTTTTATGTAGTCCATCTAAACAACAGTGTGAAAAAGACCAAATGACTCAAATAACTTTCTTGCTTTCAAAATTTTTCCTCTAGTGACGCTGACTTAGAGAGGGATGAAGATAATCATGTTTAATTGTTCATGTTTTGATTGTTTATCATTGGACCCTTTATTACTATGATGCCTGCATTTTAAACTCACGTTGTGTGCAAATGCAGGCTGATGTTTTACAGATAAAGTTATTATTTTCCTTGTTTCTTTTGGGTTGATTAATATAATGGTATTATTATAATCAAAAGGGAGGAATGTAATGGAAAATAATTCTTATATGCATTGTATTGAGTGTTACTGTGTATAACCTGCAAATGACCGAGCTGCAAGGTACCACCCTGCCCTGTTTTCTTAAATTCCTCTTTACAATGGTGGGCTTGTTATAATGAGATAGCTGCACTTTAGGGGGGACAGGGTTAGGCTGGTATTTACGAGTGTGTCTGGGTAACCTCAACTGATGGTTGGGGAGGAAAGTTAGAAGAACAATCAATTATACCCAAAAACAGATGACGTGATGAGCGGGCAATATAACTGTGTGTTTTTGCTTCAGTGGTCAGAGCAACTCTGTATTCTGTACTGTGTTGTTCTCTCTTGCAAGATATTATTATTAAAGCCTCTTATCTCCTCACAAGAAAATAACTGACTCCCCAAATGCAAGTGTCAGGACAAATGATCAAACTTCTCCAAGCTTCAGTCTGCAGAGAGGTACAAGACAGGGTTGCTCACTTTCTCCCTCACTTTTTGCTATTTTCATCAAACCTTTAGCAGCTGCTATCAGACAAGATAGAAATATTAAAGACATCCAACCCCAAAATATTGAGCATAAAATAAGTCTTTATGCTGATGATGTATTACTTTTCCTTCAGAACTCACAGACGTCTCTCACTCACACGATCACACTCATAAATAAATTCTCAGCACTTTCTGACTACTCTATCAATTTGTCTAAGACCACAGTTCTGCCCATTATCTGTAGGGTCCAGAATATACCTGCGATCACTTTACAGTCAGGAAATATTAGATATTTAGGCATAAACATTTCCTCCAGGCTCTCAGAGCTAACAAAGCTAATTTATGTGCAATTATTAATGACAGTAGAGGACAATCTATCTCGTTGGAAGTCCTTACCTATATCACTTATGGGGAGAGTTACAACCATTAAAATGATGATACTACCAAAAGTTAACTATTTGTTCTCAATGATCCCCATAAAACCAACCTGCTACTTGGTTTAAGTCACTAGATTCATGCATCTCCAAATTTCTGTGGAAAAACAAACCACCACGTATTAGTTTAAAAACCCTACAGAAGACCAAGGACAGTGGTGGATTAGATTTACCTAATTTTCAGCACTATTCCTTAGCCAATAGGTTACGGTATATATCAAAATGGTTTAAACCTAGCCCAATAGATGAACATGGATAAACATAGAACAAGCATTGTGTGATAATCTGGAAATCTCTGACCTGCCACTTATTAGTCAAAACGTAAAAAATCACAAATGTTTCAAAAGCATTAACATCAGCACCTCTCTGACAGCCTGGTGGGAATTTCTTAAAATAACAAAGTCTTCACTTGGAACAATCCTGACATCCTGCAAAACAAAAAAATGCTAAACTTTACTCTGTGGAAGATCAAAGGAATCAAACATCTGGAACATATAATCCAAAATGGACATTTTATTTCATTTGATGAGCTCATATCACAACATGAGATAGGCAGCAATAAATTCCTAGAAAATCAACAACTTAAGTCTATAATAACAAAGAAATATATCCTCCACCAACCAGACTTACAACTCCCGATTAGGGTAGCAGAATTTCTAAGCATCTGCACCCCAAAACTACTATCAAAAATATATAAATTATTGTCTAAGATAGATGACACAATGTCTCTACCGTCCTCAAAATGGGAGGCAGATTTATCCATCAGTTCTAGTTATAGCTTCTGGCCACAAATATGTTTGAACACCTTCAGAATGACTCAAAATCCTAATTTACAGCTCACACAATACAAAATTCTTCATAGAACACACTATACAGGACAAAGGATGTTCAGGATGGGTCTAACACACTCAAACATCTGCTCACATTGCACAGATAACACACCTGATGATTATGCACACGCTTTGTGGTTTTGTGCGCCTGTCCAGAAGTTCTGGCTTGAAGTCTGTGCGGACCTATCAACATGGCTAAAGTGTAGCATTCCTGCATGCCCCACACTGTGCATACTGGGTGACTTAGACAACATCAACGTGGAATTTAGCTTAGCACACATGATCCTCACAGTGTTATGTATAGCAAAGAAAACTATTCTCATGAACTGGAAAGCGAAGAACAATCTGTGTATTAACCAGTTTAGAAATTTTCTTTTAGATTATATTAGCATGGAAACAATGTCTGCTTCCTCAAAACATCAATTGGCTGAATTTAATTCTCTCTGGTCCCTTCTGATTAGCTTGATCACATAGTGGTGGTGGTGGGTTGCTGTCCCGTCGCTCTGGGCGGTTGGGTGTGTGCTGGGGGGGGCTGTGTGGCTTCGGGCGTCTGGTGGTCTCTCGGGTCGTGGGGAAATACAGCAGCCCTGTATTATTGCTTCCTGTGAAATCAAGATACAATGTGCACATGCTGGTTACAAATAAGAAAATACAAACAACAAACAGTTTCTTCCATGGTTCACAGCATGTGTATGATCATCTTCATCGCTGGTCCCAGTAAGGATGTTTCAATCTTCGGTGTCAGAGGTTACTAGCACTTAACACACCGTTGGAGTACAGCTTTTACTGCTGACTCTTATCTTTGTCCTTCCGGGCGTGTTGGTTAGGCTGATGTATTTCAGGGTGGAAGTCATCTACTGGTTCTGGTACCTTCTTACAGTGACTGGCATGAATCCAGGTTGCTCTCTCTGCAACTTTAACAGCTGTGTGAGTGACCAGTGGCACCTGGAACGGGCCTTGCCAACGTTTGGACTTCCAATGTTTCCTGCGAAGTTCCTTCACCACCTGTCATCTGGTTGGAGTGGTGTGTTTTCTGTGGCTGGAAGGGCTGCTTTTACTGTCTGTGAAACTTGAGATAGAACAGTGGAAAGGTTTCGACAGTAAGACAACATAGCATCATCACAAACAGTTGTGGAAGGGAGGGGTCTGGTTACAGGTCCCAATCCCAGGTTAGGAGGTCTACCAAATAAAATTTCAAATGGGCTGAGATTCACTTGAGCTCTGATTCTCATTCTCATGTAGGTAAGCACAATAGGTAATGCTTTTGTCCATGGCAGACCTGTTTCTTCACAACATTTGGCTAACTTGGACTTTAATGTACCATTTTCTCTTTCCACAGCACCTCCACTCTGTGGATGATAAGCACAATGTGTGCGCAAGGTTATTCCCAGGAATTTACCAACCTCAGTCAATGCAGTGTTTACAAAATGTGTGCCATTATCACTGCTGATCTTCTCTGGAATGCCCCATCTAGGAATGATTTCTGTTTAGCAGTGCTTTAGTCACTGCATTACTGTTTGCATGTTTTGCAGGGAAAACTTCAACCCATTTACTAAACACGTCCACTATTACTAGTGCATATTTCTTTCCTTCAGCTGGTGTGAGTTCAACAAAATCCATCATCAAATGTTCAAAAGGTTTCTCTGTTGGAGGGTGTGCAACTTGCGATGTGTGTAATGCCTTTCCTACATTATGTGTGGCACAAACCATACATGACTGACAGTATTTTTGCGCATATGAACTGAACCCTTTTGTGAACCACTGAGCAGTGAGTGCATTCAGCATCCCCCCTTTTGACACATGGTTCAACCCATGTGTCAATTTTGAAAAATGAGGAAAAAAATGTTTAGGTAGACAGGGTTTACCATCAGGTCCCATCCAAACACCATCCGTATGAGTTGCACCCACAGAGGACCAAATGCGTCCAGAGGACCAAATTTCATCTGCAGAGGCAAAAGTTTGCAAAGCATGGAGATCTGTGAGGGAGTCTTCTGCCTGCAAAGAGAGGGAAGCGAAAACAGGAAAAAAATTAGCTGCTTGCTTAGCTGCAGCATCAGCTCTGGCATTGCCACAAGCAACAGGATCGTCTGAGTTAGTGTGAGCCGCACACTTACAGACCGAGATTGCTGTAGGCAAAAGGATCACATCAAGAAGATCAGAAACCTGCTTGGAGTTCAGAATAGTTTTACCATCTGATTTAAGGAAATGCCTGTGTTTCCACAGCGCACCAAAGTCATGAACAACACCAAAAGCATATCTGGAATCTGTGTAAATAGTGACAGACTTACCAGCTGCCAACTTACAAGCTTCAGTAAGTGCAATAAGCTCAGTAGTGTGAGCAGAGAAATGTTTAGGAAGAGAACCAGACAACAAAGTGTCATGTGAAGAACATACTGCAAACCAAACACAGTTAGTACCTGTGGCTGGATCACGCAAAGCTGATCCATCTACAAAAAGAATCAAGTCAGAGTTTGGAAGAGGAGTCTCTAAAAGATCAGGTCGGGGTGTACAAACTTGTTCCAAAACAGCTTCACAGTCATGAGGCTCCCCATCCTCAGGAGTCGGAAGCAAAGTAGCAGGATTCAGAACAGTACAACGTTTAACAGTGACATTTGGCATATCACGGAGCACAGAGGTGTATCTGAGCCAACAAGCAGTTGAAAGATGTGAAGTTTTCTGCTCGAGAAGAATAATGGCAACAGCATGAGGAACCAAAACAGTCAAATTAGCGTAGCCCACAATATCTTGGGAGGCCAGGACAGCTTTCTCTGCAGCTGCAACAGCACGAAGACAACCAGGCAGGCCTGCAGCCACAGAGTCCAGTTTTGCTGAGAAATGAGCCACTGGCCTTTGCCTGCCCCATGTTCCTGCATAAGAACAGATGTCATACAACCATGCTTCTCATCAACTGCCTGTATGAAAGGTTTATGAGGATCTGGAATGCCAAGTGTTGGTGCTGTTTGAAGAGCCAGCTTAAGCTGACTAAAGGCTGATTCAGCCTCAGGAGTCCATGGAACACGATCAGCTGACTGGAGCTGCATGTCAGAACTGCAGCTGCCTTTACCATGGATAAGAGCACCTAAGAGAGCTTCGAGAAAAGAGTAGTTAGGAATAAAGTTCCTGCAGTAAGATGTTATACCTAAGAATGACATAAGCTGTTTTTTAGTAACCGGTTTAGGAATGATCTGAACTGCAGCAACATGTTTAGGAGAAAGTGAGCGCCCATCCTTAGAAATCACATGACCCAAAAAGGTGACTTCGTCCTGTACAAACTGTAACTTAGAAAGGCTGGCTTTATGGCCATAAGAAGGAAGATGTTTCAACAGATTCACTGTCTTTTTCACACTGTTGTTTAGATGGACCACATAAAAGGATGTCATCCACATACTGCAAAAGAGCAGAGCCTGTGGTTGATTGAAGTTAATCCAGACTAGCTTTGAGGGCAGCATTGTAAATAGTGGGACTTTCACAGTACCCCTGGCATAACCGGGTAAAAGTCCAAGATCTCCCTTCAAACTAAAAAGCAAACCAAAATGGGCTATCAGGGTGCACTGGCGACAAGTCAACCACTGAGAAAAACTGTGCATCTGATGTAATTTGAGACAAAATAGTGTGTGGGTTGGGCACAGTAGGAGCATGTGGCTGAACTGCAGCATTCACCGCTTGAAGGTCCTGTACAAAACGCCATTCATCTGGCTGGCCAGCATCTTTAATCTTTTTAACAGGAAACAATGGAGTAAGCACAGGTGAATTTTCAAAAGGAACAATAACGCCTGTTTTCTGAAAAGATTGAAAAACAGGTTTAATCCCTTTAATTGCTTCAGGCTTAAAAGGGTATTGTTTTTTACATGGACAAAAGTCTGATTTAGGGGTGACAATTACTGGTTCACAGCCTTTTATCAACCCCACATCATATTTGCTCTTAGCCCAAAGATCATTGGGCACTTCAGCCAACATGGGTATCGAAGACAAATCTGTTTCAGATAAAAAACATGCTTCAAAATGTGATTCTGTGGTAGGAATTAAGTCCACAGTTCTTTGACAATGCATTGTACTCAAAAATGTTTTTTTGTATGCTGACAATCGTTCAGAAAACATCAAATTTGGATCAGCAGGTGAAACGGTCCACTCCATTTCTTTCTGACATGTAGCAACAAACTCTTCCACACCTTGTCACTGCCAGTGTGTACGTTTGGCCAAGGAAATGTGAGGGCGAGTACCACAAACATTAAAAAATCGAAGTGCTCTGGAGTGAGCGACACAGCCAATAAAGTAGGCGCACATATTTTTTCACTTCTTCTCATAGCCCCAAAGAAATGTGTGATGTGCAGTGCAAATCAGTAGGTTGCATGAAATCAGAAAGGGGTGAAACTAACGCTTTTGCTTCTTCCACTAGTTGTTGTGAAAAAGGAGAGCTGGGAAGTTTCCACTCATAAGCATATGTAAGTGCCGATGAATCAAACTGCACTGCTGTGAAAACTTTGTCAGGCTGTAACATAACCTTAACACCCTCTGGTGTAGAAGTTAAAATAATGCCTAATTTACACATGAGATCACAGCCCATCAGGTTAATGGGACACAACTCTGATAACAAAAATGAGTGTTTGAAGGAGAGCTCATCGGGAGTGACAACACGCAATGGGCATTGTCATTTTCTCCTTCACAACCTGGCCTGATGCAGACATACAGTAAACGTGGTTTCCACTTAACTTTGGAGGACAATCAAACTCCCCTGACGTCACTACTGATGAACATAATTTCCTATATTCTGAGAGAAATATCTTTGCTCTAGGACGGAAATAGCATGCAAAACTTTACTACGTGAATCACAGTCGGCAAGCGTTTCTTCACTACACAGAGCAGGAAAAATGTGTGAGTGTGTTTGTGCTATCACCCATTAGTGGAGGCTCCGCTGCCGCGTGACGTCCAGAACCTGCCTCCCACCCTCAGTCAGCCTTTTGCCCAATTTCATCACTTTTCAGCTGTGGACAGTCCTTCTTCCAGTGTCCAGTCTGGCCACAGTAAAAACAAATATTCGGATCATAGCTCTGGCGTGGCCCATTTCGACCTCCTCTCCCACATGTCCACGTCTTCGACTTCGGCCTCGTCCTCTGTTTACACACACTGCGTAATACATGGTCATGGCTGCCAAATGCAGCTCCTTTTCACACTTGTCCCTTTTGGTTGTCTTACGCGTCTCAACTTGGTTATGAGCATGGCGAGCATATCGGCGAACGTCAGCCAAACGAGGACCCTCACACCATCCCACGTAAATATTCTTTACTTCAGTGGCGACATCTGGCATGAGGCCTTTAATTATTGCATCGCAAACTGTGGCCTTCTCTCAGCCAAACACCTCTGATCTCGCTTTTCATGATGTAAGTTCCTGCGTATGCTGCCGCTTACCTGGATGACGTCATCATCCATAGCAACAGCTGGGCGGAGCATGTTCAGCAGATGGCGGCAGTGCTGGAGTCACTGCGGCAGGCGGGGCTCACGGCCAACCCAAAGAAGTGTGCAGTTGGATGGAGGGAGGTACGGTATCTGGGGTACCACTTGGGCGGCGGACAGGTGCGTCCACAGGTAGACAAGACAGCAGCGATTGCAGCCTGCCCAAAACCTAAGATCAAGAAAGAGGTGAGGCGGTTTTTGGGGCTGGCCGGATATTACCGGCGATTTATTCCCAACTTCGCGAAAAGGTGCATCTGATCCGGTCCGGTGGACGAAGCAGTGCCAGGTGTCACTTGAGAGGGTAAAGCAGACCCTCTGTGGGGAGCCTCTTCTCCACACACCTAACTCCTTTCTCCCATTTGTCCTGCAGACTGATGCATCGGGAAGGGGGTCGGGGGCTGTTCTGTCCCAGCAGGTGCGGGGCGTTCACCGCCCAGTGCTTTACATCAGCCAGAAACTATCTGAGAGGGAGACCAGATACAACACGGTGGAGAGGGAATGCCTGGCCATCCGGTGGGTGGTCGGCGCTCTGCGGTATTACTTGCTGGGGCGCCCATTCACCCTTTGCTCGGACCTTGCTCCCCTCCAGTGGCTCCACCGAATGAAAAATGTCAATGCACGGATCACCCGCTGGTATCTGGCACTACAGCCTTTTAAATTCAAAGTGGTCCATAGGCCGGGGGCACCGATTAGCGGTAGCCGACTTCCTTTACAGCTCGCATGGCGAGGTGGGGGGGGGAGAGAGTAGGTTAGGCCGGACCGCTCCCCGGCCAAGGTCAGGCGGTGGAGGTATGTGGAGGGGGCGTGGTGCATCAGCTGCAGGAGAGAGCTGTGGAGAGAGCTCTGGGGAGCAGGACTAGGTGAGTGATTAGTACACCGGCAGTCACTTGTCTAATCACTCTCCTCTTTAAAAAACTCAGAGCTGTAAGGAGGATTGAAGTGGAGTCGGCAGCACGAACCGGGAGGGAAGGCCTGCGAACGACTCCACATTCATGAAAAAGGGTTAAATAAACTATACGTTGAACCGTCCTCTGTCTCTGTGTCTCTCTGAAAGAACCCGCAGTGGCAACAGGCCGCCTCAATGTGCAATTATTAAAGACAGTAAAGGACGATCTCTCTCGTTTGAAGTCCTTACCTATATCACTTATGGGGAGAGTTACAACCATTAAAATGATGATACTACCAAAAGTTAACTATCTGTTCTCAATGATCCCCATAAAACCACCTGCTACTTGGTTTAAGTCACTAGATTCATGCATCTCTAAATTTCTGTGGAAAAACAAACCACCACGTATTAGTTTAAAAACCCTACAGAAGACCAAGGACAGGGTGGATTAGATTTACCTAATTTTCAGCACTATTCCTTAGCCAATAGGTTACAGTATATATCAAAATGGTTTAAACCTAGCCCAATACATGAACATGGATAAGTATAGAACAAGCATTGTGTGATAATCTGGAAATCTCGGACCTGCCACTTATTAGTCAAAACGTGAAAAATCACAAATGTTTCAAAAGCATTAACATCAGCACCTCTCTGACAGCCTGGTGGGAATTTCTTAAAATAACAAAGTCTTCACTTGTCCCGTGTAAGCTTACACCCATCTGGAACAATCCTGACATCCTGCAAAACAAAAAAATGCTAAACATTACTCTCTGGAAGATCAAAGCAATCAAACATCTGGAACATATAATCCATAATGGACATTTTATTTCATTTGATGAGCTCATATCACAACATGAGATAGGCAGCAATAAATTCCTAGAATATCAACAACTTAAGTCTATAATAACAAAGAAATATATCCTCCACCAACCAGACTTACAACTCCCGATTAGGGAAGCAGAATTTCTAAGCATCTGCACCCCAAAACTACTATCAAAAATATATAAATTATTGTCTAAGATAGATGACACAATGTCTCTACCGTCCTCAAAATGGGAGGCAGATTTATCCATCAGTTCTAGTCATAGCTTCTGGCCACAAATATGTTTGAACACCTTCACAATGACTCGAAATCCTAATTTACAGCTCATACAATACAAAATTCTTCATAGAACACACTATACAGGACAAAGGATGTTCAGGATGGGTCTAACACACTCAAACATCTGCTCACATTGCACAGATAACACACCTGATGATTATGCACACGCTTTGTGGTTTTGTGCGCCTGTCCAGAAGTTCTGGCTTGAAGTCTGTGCGGACCTATCAACATGGCTAAAGTGTAGCATTCCTGCATGCCCCACACTGTGCATACTGGGTGACTTAGACAACATCAACGTGGAATTTAGCTTAGCACACATGATCCTCACAGTGTTATGTATAGCAAAGAAAACTATTCTCATGAACTGGAAAGCGAAGAACAATCTGTGTATTAACCAGTTTAGAAATTTTCTTTTAGATTATATTAGCATGGAAACAATGTCTGCCTCCTCAAAACATCAATTGGCTGAATTTAATTCTCTCTGGTCCCCTCTGATTAGCTTGATCACATAGTGTTGGTGGTGGGTTGCTGTCCCGTCGCTCTGGGCGGTTGGTCATTGCTGGGGGGACTGTGTGTCGGGCTTGGAGGGCAGTTTTGGGGGCTTGCGGGTGGGGCTGTCTTGTGGTGTGGGGCGGGGTCCCTTATGGGCCTTGGGGTGGTGGCTGCTGGCTCTGTACCGGGTGACGGGGCCGCTCTGGCGTGGGTGGTGGAGCTGGGCCTGGACCTGGTGGCTTGCCGCTGCCTTGTGCCCGGGGCGGGGCCCTGCCTGTGCCTGGAGGGTCTGGGTTGCCCTGGACATGCCACAGCATGCGTGGGTTGGTGCAGGTCCTGGTGCCGGCCTTGTTGCTCTGGGAACTCCAAGGTGTCCGCAGGTGGTTATTTTTTTTAGGGTGTTGGGGCGTGCGGTGAGGAGGAGGGGGTCTGTATGGGGGTGTGCTTTTCCCCTGTTGGGGGGGGCCTGGAGGGGCCTGGGTGATGGTGGGTCTCAGGCCCGGGCTGCTGCGACTGGTGTAACCGGGTGATTTGTTTGTTTGTTTGTTTGATTTTTGTTGTTGTTTGTTTGTTTTTGTAGAGGTCCTCCGGGGTGGGGTTGGGTTGAGTGGGGTGGGGCGGGATGGGTTCCTTCTGGGGGTACAGTAGCTCCCGGAATATGGTGACTGCAGGCCCCGAGCCTGGTGGACATCAGGCCCTCCTGCCCTGTGTTGGGTCCCAGGTAGCGGGGATGCCTATTGCAGCCAGTCTCTGGCTGCCCTCTCCGGGGTGGGAGGGACCAGGAGGATGAATTAATTACTCTGCTAGTTTATATATTATAAACATAAACAATAAACAATTATAAAACTTCCCTTGGCAAAGCAAATCTGTTTGGCATAAAGGTATTCAGACTACAATTCTGCTGCCATAATGCACAATTCCGGATTTTGATATAAAATGAATTCCTTCACTCAAACCAAGTTAAAACTGCTTTTCCTTCATATTTATCCATGTCTAAATAGCTTTAAACAAAAAAGACAGTTGTACTTTGCAGGATAGGAAACAACAACACTAAACCTTTAGGAATCCGAGAATAAGCTTATTTTCACGAGTTCTACACAATTTCGGATTTTGATATAAAATGAATTCCTTCACTCAAACTAAGTTAAAACTGCTTTGTCCTTCATATTTATCCATGTCCAAATAGCTTTAAACAAAAAAGAACGTTGTACTTTGCAGGATAGGAAAGAACAACACTAAACCTTTTCAGGAATCCGAGAATAAGCGTCGTTTGACGAGTTCTACACAATATCGGATTTTGATATAAAATTAATTCCTTCACTCAAACCAAGTTAAAACTGCTTTGTCCTTCATATTTATCCATGTCTAAATACCTTTAAACAAAAACGAACGTAGTACTTTTCAGGATAGGAAACAACAACACTAAATTTTTTCAGGAATCCAAGAATAAGCTTCTTTTCACGAGTTCTACACAATTCCGGATTTTGATATAAAATATAAAAAAAAAGAAGCATACTTGTGATGGAGCAATACACTCCTTTTGGGTAACCTAAACTGATGGTTGGGGAGGAAAGTTAGAAGAACAATCAACTATCAACCAAAGACAGATGACGTGATGAGCGGGCAATATAACTGTGTTTTTGCTTCAGAGCAACTCTGTATTCTGTACTGTGTTGTTCTCTCTTTCAAGATATTATTATTAAAGCCTCTTATCTCCTCAGAAGAAAATAACTGACTCTGTGCGTTACTAAATTTCCACCACAATTTTGGCGTCACGAACAGGATCCCTCGACTGGTGTCTCTGGACCGGATCGCAGTGCATGGCCAGCCTGGACTGAAGTAGCTGTTCCAGCCTCATACCTCCAAGGCCTTTTCTGAGAGAGAGGACTGGCAGGTCCTTTTCTTGAATACCAGCGCGATCTTTTTGAAATATGATAGTCTGAGACGATAGGACTGCTTTTTAGTTTTTATTTGAATAAAAGAGGGTTTCCCGGTTGTGTCATTAGTGAGACAGAGATTTCATGGGTAAGTGAAACTTTTGAAGCAGTCCGAAGAAGTGTGAAGTACTCCGAAGAAGTGTGAGTACAGATTAAGGTCCTCATTGGAGACGTCCTTTGAGTGAAGGAATATATTTCCCCATTCCAAGTCTGAGAATGGGAAACAGTAGGTCTCAGACTTTTGACCCTACCGGGGGACCTAAGCATGATGAAATGAAAAAGACATATGGTCCAGAGGTTTTCCACCAGAAGGTTCTTTTAGTATGTTAGAAATAAGAAAATTAGAAGAAAAGTTTTGCAAATATGAGAAAGAGATGAAGCAAAAAAAAAGAAAATTAAGTTTAAATAAGAAGTAAGAAAGGTATAGAATTTTGGAAAAAATAAAGTGTATTAAGAGAAAGAAAGGAAAATGTTAAACAAATGCCATGACGGAATGATGATAATAATTTAGTATTAGCTGTGCCGGATCCAGACCTGGACTCCTGCCCTCCACGACGCCTGCAACAACAACAGCCAGCCCTGCCACAAGCCTCTGGCTCTCGGGAAGAAGGGACTTCTTCCATCCTCCCTCGGGAAGAAATTCCATCATTCTCACAACATCAGCTACATAGGTCTGATGATGAGGAAAAGGAAGACGTTTGGTTCTCCAGCGTACCTGCCCAAGAACTTTTAACGCAAGTGACAAAAATCCTTTACCCACAATCTGGACTTCAGAGATCTAAACGTGAGAAAAAACAAAACCAGATTCAAACCATGCCTATGGTTAAAGTTGCAGTTCCCACTGGACCATTACTGGTTTATCGACCCTGGACTGAGACTGACATCATGGAAGCATAACAATGCTTACCAGATCCAGAGATTTCTGGACCCCATTTTGCTGACGAGTTGCGAGATTTCTGCGCACAATTCTGCCCGACTGGGGTTGAATTGCGTCGCATATTAGCAAAAAAGTTCAAACCGTCCGACCTCTGCAAAATAGAGGCCAGTATGCTACAACTGGATTTGCGACCTACCAACAGTGAACGAGGACATAATGATAACGCTCAATATGAAGCAGCCAACCAAAGACTGTGTCAAGCCATCACCACTCAATTTCCAACCAAAATCAATATGTCCCACATTTACACCTGCAAACAGAAACCCGGTGAAGTGACTGATGATTTTATACAAAGCATCCTTGAGGAAGTCAGCAAGCACAGCGGTCATCAGAGACCAAGGGATTTGGGTAATGAATCAGGACCATGGGAGAGTATTGCATGCAATGCAATAATTAAAGGCCTCATGCCAGATGTCGCCACTGAAGTAAAGAACATTTACGTGGGATGGTGTGAGGGTCCTCGTTTGGCTGACGTTCGCCGATATGCTCGCCATGCTCATAACCAAGTTGAGACGCGTAAGACAACCAAAAGGGACAAGTGTGAAAAGGAGCTGCATTTGGCAGCCATGACCATGTATTACGCAGTTGGTGTAAAAAGAGGACGAGGCCGAAGTCGAAGACGTGGACGTGTGGGATCAGAGCTATGATCCGAATATTTGTTTTTACTGTGGCCAGACTGGACACTGGAAGAAGGACTGTCCACAGCTGAAAAGTGATGAAATTGGGCAAAAGGCTAACTGAGGGTGGGAGGCAGGTTCTGGACGTCACGCGGCAGCGGAGCCTCCACTAATGGGTGATAGCACAAACACACTCACACATTTTTCCTGCTCTGTGTAGTGAAGAAACGCTTGCCGACTGTGATTCACGTAGTAAAGTTTTGCATGCTATTTCCGTCCTAGAGCAAAGATATTTCTCTCAGAATATGGGAACATGTTCATCAGTAGTGACGTCAGGGGAGTTTGATTGTCCTCCAAAGTTAAGTGGAAACCACGTTTACTGTATGTCTGCCTCAGGCCAGGTTGTGAAGGAGAAAATGACAATGCCCATTGCGTGTTGTCACTCCCAATGAGCTCTCCTTCAAACACTCATTTTTGTTATCAGAGTTGTGTCCCATTAACCTGATGGGCTGTGATCGCATGTGTAAATTAGGCATTATTTTAACTTCTACACCAGAGGGTGTTAAGGTTATGTTACAGCCTGACAAAGTTTTCACAGCAGTGCAGTTTGATTCATCGGCACTTACATATGCTTATGAGTGGAAACTTCCCAGCTCTCCTTTTTCACAACAACTAGTGGAAGAAGCAAAAGTGTTAGTTTCACCCCTTTCTGATTTCAAGCAACCTACTGATTGCACTGCACATCACACATTTCTTTGGGGCCTGACAATGACTATGAGAAGAAGTGAAAAAATATGTGCGCCTACTTTATTGGCTGTGTCGCTCACTCCAGAGCACTTCGATTTTTTTAATGTTTGTGGTACTCGCCCTCACATTTCCTTGGCCAAACGTACACACTGGCAGTGACAAGGTGTGGGAGAGTTTGTTGCTACATGTCAGAAAGAAATGGAGTGGACCGTTTCACCTGCTGATCCAAATTTGATGTTTTCTGAACGATTGTCAGCATACAAAAAAACATTTTTGAGTACAATGCATTGTCAAAGAACTGTGGACTTAATTCCTACCACAGAATCACATTTTGAAGCATGTTTTTTATCTGAAACAGATCTGTCTTCGATACCCATGTTGGCTGAAGTGCCCAATGATCTTTGGGCTAAGAGCAAATATGATGTGGGGTTGATAAAAGGCTGTGAACCAGTAATTGTCACCCCTAAATCAGACTTTTGTCCATGTAAAAAACAATACCCTTTTAAGCCTGAAGCAATTAAAGGGATTAAACCTGTTTTTCAATCTTTTCAGAAAACAGGCGTTATTGTTCCTTTTGAAAATTCACCTGTGCTTACTCCATTGTTTCCTGTTAAAAAGATTAAAGATGCTGGCCAGCCAGATGAATGGCGTTTTGTACAGGACCTCCAAGCGGTGAATGCTGCAGTTCAGCCACATGCTCCTACTGTGCCCAACCCACACACTATTTTGTCTCAAATTACATCAGATGCACAGTTTTTCTCAGTGGTTGACTTGTCGCCAGTGCACCCTGATAGCCCATTTTGGTTTGCTTTTTAGTTTGAAGGGAGATCTTGGACTTTTACCCGGTTATGCCAGGGGTACTGTGAAAGTCCCACTATTTACAATGCTGCCCTCAAAGCTAGTCTGGATTAACTTCAATCAACCACAGGCTCTGCTCTTTTGCAGTATGTGGATGACATCCTTTTATGTGGTCCATCTAAACAACAGTGTGAAAAAGACAGTGAATCTGTTGAAACATCTTCCTTCTTATGACCATAAAGCCAGCCTTTCTAAGTTACAGTTTGTACAGGACGAAGTCACCTTTTTGGGTCATGTGATTTCTAAGGATGGGCGCTCACTTTCTCCTAAACGTGTTGCTGCAGTTCAGATCATTCCTAAACCGGTTACTAAAAAACAGCTTATGTCATTCTTAGGTATAACATCTTACTGCAGGAACTTTATTCCTAACTACTCTTTTCTCGAAGCTCTCTTAGGTGCTCTTATCCATGGTAAAGGCAGCTGCAGTTCTGACATGCAGCTCCAGTCAGCTGATCGTGTTCCATGGACTCCTGAGGCTGAATCAGCCTTTAGTCAGCTTAAGCTGGCTCTTCAAACAGCACCAACACTTGGCATTCCAGATCCTCATAAACCTTTCATACAGGCAGTTGATGAGAAGCATGGTTGTATGACATCTGTTCTTATGCAGGAACATGGGGCAGGCAAAGGCCAGTGGCTCATTTCTCAGCAAAACTGGACTCTGTGGCTGCAGGCCTGCCTGGTTGTCTTCGTGCTGTTGCAGCTGCAGAGAAAGCTGTCCTGGCCTCCCAAGATATTGTGGGCTACGCTAATTTGACTGTTTTGGTTCCTCATGCTGTTGCCATTATTCTTCTCGAGCAGAAAACTTCCCATCTTTCAACATCTTGTTGGCTCAGATACACCTCTGTGCTCCTTGATATGCCAAATGTCACTGTTAAACGTTGTACTGTTCTGAATCCTGCTACTTTGCTTCCGACTCCTGAGGATGGGGAGCCTCATGACTGTGAAGCTGTTTTGGAACAAGTTTGTACACCCCGACCTGATCTTTTAGAGACTCCTCTTCCAAACTCTGACATGATTCTTTTTGTAGATGGATCAGCTTTGCGTGATCCAGCCACAGGTCCTAACTGTGTTTGGTTTGCAGTATGTTCTTCACATGACACTTTGTTGTCTGGTTCTCTTCCTAAACATTTCTCTGCTCAAACTACTGAGCTTATTGCACTTACTGAAGCTTGTAAGTTGGCAGCTGGTAAGTCTGTCACTATTTACACAGATTCCAGATATGCTTTTGGTGTTGTTCATGACTTTGGTGCGCTGTGGAAACACAGGCATTTCCTTAAATCAGATGGTAAAACTTGTTAGAGTTTTTAATTGTTATCTCATGATATA
This sequence comes from Leuresthes tenuis, assembly GCF_036924035.1. NCBI lineage: Eukaryota > Metazoa > Chordata > Actinopteri > Atheriniformes > Atherinopsidae > Leuresthes > Leuresthes tenuis. The sequence continues at coordinate 259,222 of NW_027325411.1, read as the reverse complement.
CCCTGTTTTACAATTATATTCCTGTGCTTTAATTGCACTTATATGCTATACCATAAAAATCATATGTGTGATGTATGGATCTTATACTACATTAGTTCTAATCATGTGATGATGAAATGTGTGTGTGAGTATGAACAAAGGGAGATGCTTCAGGACAGAGCCTTCCGGAGGTCAACTGAGTTTAACTGAGTTCAAACTACAACGCACAATGCCTGATTCAAACTAGTTTGTAGATGTATCTCTTTGAATGATTATCGTCAAGGTCTCACACTCTGAAGTTACAGATGTGTCTCCATACCTAAATGTTAGACAGAGTCACACGCTCTGAAATTTCTATGCAGCCTTTTGTTTTGTAAAACTCTTCCCCTTTTCTAATCTTTGAATAAAACCAGGCTGCTGCAAGGAGAGAGTCGGAGATTGTTGTAGGTTGCTTAGACACATACACCTGTGGCTGAAGCAGCGACGGCTCTCCCCTTTTGCAAAAGCTGAACTTTATATTGATCTCTTGTGTGGTTCTTTCTGTTTAAGGTGGGACTTCGTTAGTAAGAACGAAAAACCCCATCAACTTGGTGCCGTGACCCGGATCCCAACATACCTGACCGCTGGCGGACGGAGGACGACGCGCTGAAATCCGTGCACGGCCAGTGTCAACAGGACCTGGAAGAAAGTCCTGGGGGGTAAATTCTTCGCTGGGCCAGCGTCATAGGTCCGACTTCGTCTGCCAACGGTGGATTGACGGGATCCGGACGGAGTGAAACGAACCAACAGAGAAGATCAAGTAAGTGAAAAGCGCTGTGTTACGGGTCAGAGGCTCTGTAAGAAGAGAGGCCTTGAGTCCCAAAGAGTACAGGGTCAGAGGCTAAAAACCTTGAGTCCCAGAAAGTAAAGGGTCAGAGGCTCTGTACGCAGTGGCCTTGAGTCCCAAGTGAGAGAGACTGCTGCAGAAGTCTGCTCTTTGTCAGAAGTAGTTCCTTGTCGAAGGTTTGCTTCTGAGTAGCAGGGAAAGAATTTGTGCTTTGTGCTGTACAAAATACTTGCTGCTGTGTAAATACGAGTGAATGAGAGTGTGAATGACAGAGTACACTGACTGAATCAGCATTACTGGTGGAAACCTAACGGTGTTAACACAAACCAGTAGTTTGTTGAAGTAGGTCAGTTTAATCTGTATTAAGGACATATATTAATAAAAATATACGCAGAGTACTAAATTAAGTTAAAATAAAAAATGGGTAATCAAACCAGTAAATCCTCCCCCAGAGGTGCCGAAGGTGATGAAAAATATATGGTTGGCAAATTTCCTGGTTGTCTACGTTATATGTCAAAGTGGCAGAAGAAGTTTGGTGTTGACAAAAAGTTGAAAGTTGATCAGTGGAAAGGAGTGGTTGTGATGCTGGAAGGAAGCGTAGCTGCAAAGCGTGGAGCAAAGAGGGAGAGAAAGGAAAAAGAGTTGCAGTACGCTAACTTGTGGTTGAAGGCATCTGAAGAAAGGAGAGAGCAGATTCAGAAGGCAAAACAGAGAAATTCGGGAGATAATAAAACAGCAAGCTTGTTTGTAAGACCAGAAGATAATGAAACACAGGCTAGCAAGCGCCCACCTCAAGCTGCAGTACCCCCAACACCGGCTGACGGGTGCTCGCCCCCTGCAGGGGCAGAGGCTATTTCTCCCACTGCACCCCCTACTCAGTTAGCGAATACCTCTGATTTGTATCCTAATCTGAGCAAACCTGTGCCTGATTTCACGTTTTACCCAAGTCCCACAAACCCCTTCGTCTCCCCTATGTGGCTTAGAAGTCATTCTAAAAAAGAAACAATGCCTCCTCAGAACACAGTCGAACATTATCCAATGATTCAAGTGGCCAATCCTAACCCTGGTGAAGGACAGGCTGCTCACATGTATGTGTACAGGCCGTGGACTTTAGAAGAAGCCAGAAGAGCTGTGGAAGGATGCACACCTGCAAAAGAGGATCCTGCCCAGTGGGCTGAGGACATGCTAGGAATCATCCTTTCATATAGATTAAATGGGCTTGAAGCAGGCCAAGCAGCCATGACTTCACTCGGGAAGGATTGGGCCCGAGTCAGAGGAGATTTTACTGGCGCACGTGATAATCACGTGCCCTTTCCTGCCCCAAATGATGAGCCAGCCACACTCGGTGCTGAGTTTCAGGTTCAGTGGAACGCTCTCACAGGAAGAGTGGCAACATTGTACCGCAGACGGGCAGATTATGGCTGCCTGGCGGGAATAAAACAGAAAAGTGATGAAGATGTTGAAGATTTCCGTTTGAGATTTGAAAAAGAATTCAGAATACATAGCGGTATCGAGGTTAATATTAACGATCGTTCTACTTATCAGCAACAGCTGAAAAATGGTCTCCTCACAGGATTCCGCCCTGAGATTGGAAATTGGATAAGAAAACATCATGTTGAATCCGCTGAAAGCACAGTCGGCCAGACCATGCAATGGGCCAGACATGCTGAGAGAGTGGTAAATGAGAAAGAAGGAAATTCAGATGTGTTTTACACCGATGGTTTGGAATCCAGCAGCTCCACTGTTTTCTTCCGCGGCAGCCAGAGAGGTGGCGGTCGAGGAAAAAACAGAGGGAGGGGAAGAGGCCAAAGGCCCTTCCAATCTGGATCTGATAGAAATTCTGACGAATGCTGGAACTGTGGAGAACAGGGACATTGGTCCAGAAATTGTCCAAAGAAAAAACAAGATGATCACAAAGGAGGAAGAGGAGACAGAGGAAGGTCTAACTCCTGACTAGACATGAAAACCTCTGACTCCTCTAATCCTACAGATGAGATGGTTGTTGATGTCCATGCAGCTTGGGACGTTTTGAATGCACTCAAAGAGAAACCCTATATAGTGTTGAAAATAAATAGTAAACCTACAGAGTTTCTATGTGACAGTGGTGCATGCAAAACAGTTCTTAAAACACATGTCCCAGGTTTAAAACAGTCTCAAAATAGCATTTGGGTTAAATCAGCAGATGGGCAAACACACAAAGAGTATTTTTCTAAAGCTTTGACTGTTGCAGATGAAGAAGCTAAACTCACTATCTCAGCCTCTGTAGTGATTTCACCAAAATGCCCCGTTAACCTGTTGGGAAGAGACTTGATGACCCGGCTGGGCATCGCCATCGTCCCAATTAAAAACGGCATGAAGGCTTGCAGAGTCAGAGATGTTGACGTTTATGCATCCTGCACAGATGACAACAGTGTGTATTGTTCATATGATTTGAGCCCAAAGTTTGATTCTCACCTTCCTAGCAGAATGCTACAAGAAGCACGTGAACAACTACTAAATCCAGAGACAGAAATGACGCATAGTCAATTACATGTCACCATGAATGTTTTGACTGATCCCCATGACACATACGTCAAAGAATTTGGCAAAATGTCTCCTGTTGTAGTGGGATTGCTTCACATGTACACTGACCGAAGGTCATTTGCTGCTGTGACTGTACTCCTCCCTGTGGATCGAGCATCCAGCTACAGGTTATCAGCTACCCCTCATATCTCTCTGTTCAAGCCTGAGAACATAACTTGGACAGATGCTGGCATGAGAACGAAAATGGCAGCAGTTGCAAATGATTATGAGAGCAGTGATGGAAACTGGAGTTACAGTCCCAGCTGTGACATGTGGAGACAACCTTTCGGTGGTGCAGCAACGTGCGAAGCACAAGTGCACCCCCTCCCAAGACAAACTGACGTTTTTCTAACTGCCAAAGAAGAAGCTGAATTGGCAGAGATCCCAGAAAAACTGTGGTCAAAGGGTCCTTCTGATGTTGGACTTTTAACATCCATACCTCCAGTACAAATTAAACCTCGATCAGACTGGAGGCCCAGAGTAAAACAATACCCTCTGAAACATGAGGCAGTGAAGGGCATCTCACCAGTGGTAACAGACCTTAACAAAGGGGAAATAATCAGACCATGCCCAGATTCCCCATGTAATACACCAATCTTTCCAGTGCAAAAAGCAAATGGTAAAGACTGGCGTATGATTCAAGATCTACGTGCTGTAAATGAAGCAGTTGAAACAAGAGCTCCAAATGTACCTGATCCACACACATTGTTGAACTCTCTAAAGCCTGATAAAAAGTTCTTTACTGTAGTTGACCTCAGTAACGCCTTTTTCTCAGTCCCAATTCACCCAGACTCTCAGTTCTGGTTTGCATTCACATATGAGGGTCAAGGATACACCTACACCAGATTGCCACAAGGGTTTGCTGACAGCCCCACTATCTTTACCCAAGCAATAATGGCCTGTTTGGCAGATTTTCACATGCCCGAGCGAAGCCAGTTGCTTGTGTATGTGGATGACATTTTGGTGGCATCAGAAACAGAGGAAGCATGCAGAGAAGACTCTCTTGCCCTGTTGCAGCACCTCTGCAGAACTGGAAACAAAGTATCAAAAGATAAGCTCCAGTGGGTGAGAAAAGAGGTGAACTATTTGGGCCACACACTGTCAGCCGCAGGCAGGCAGATACAAACAGCTAGAAAACAAACTATAGCTGACGTGCCTAAACCAGAGACAAAGAAACAAATGATGTCCTTCCTAGGACTTTGCAACTACTGCAGAGCGTGGATTCCACATTATGCAGAAAAAACTCACACTTTGCAGAATCTCATTTACGGTGTCCCCATGACAATGTCTGATAAAATCAAGTGGACCCCTGAAACTGAGACAGCATTTGTAGTTTTAAAACAAGCTTTGATGGAAACCACAACTCTCGTGTTACCAGACTACAGTAAAACCTTCGTTCAGACAGTGGACTGCAAAAATGGCTACATGACTTCAGTGTTGTTGCAGAACCATGGTGGCAGATTGAAACCTGTAGCTTTCTACTCAAAGAAGTTGGACCCAGTGGCCCAAGCTTTACCTGAGTGTGTCCAAGCTGTTTGTGCAGCTGCTCTTGCAGTCACCCAATCAGCAGATGTCGTGTTGTTTCATAAAATGGAACTTTTGGTCCCACATGCTGTGGACGTGCTGTTGTTGCAAAGCAAAATGAATTTCCTTTCACCAGCCAGACATCTATCATACACAGCCACACTGCTGTCTCAGCCCCATCTGGTGGTGAAAAGATGTACTGTCTTAAACCCTGCAACATTGATTCCATTACCTGAAGATGGTACACCACACAACTGTCTGGAAACAACAGAACATTTGCAGTTACCAAGACCAGACCTCAGTGATACACCTCTCACTGTAGGAGAAAAATGGTTTGTTGATGGGTCATGTTCCAAAGACCCACAAGGTAACAATCGAAGTGGCTATGCAATAGTCCAACTGCCCTCCAGAGTGGTAGAGGCAGCCAAACTCCCTAGCCAAATGTCAGCACAAGCTGCTGAGCTTATTGCACTGACTAGAGCATGCAAATTAGCAGAAGGACATGAGGTAACAATCTACACTGACAGCCAATATGCTTTCTCAACCTTGTTTTATTTTGCAAAACAATGGGAACGCAGAGGCATGACAACATCTACAGGTAAACCTGTAACACATGCCTCCCTTCTGACTGATCTCCTTCAAGCTATACAGTTGCCAGCCAAATTAGCAGTGTGCAAGTGTGCTGCACACACTACAGGCAAAGATGAAGTCTCCAATGGCAACAGATTTGCAGACCAAGTAGCAAAAGAAGCAGCTACAGGAAAACATGGACATGACAAATTTTTATCACACACCGATGATAAACAACTTATTGACCAAACTGTACTAACAGATATGCAACAAAATGCATCAGTACAAGAAAAACAGATGTGGGCCACAAAAGGTGCCACACAAAACTCTGATGGGATTTTTCAAGTGAATGAAAAACCAGTTCTGCCTAAATCTCTTTTCAAAGCAGCAGCAATTGTGACACATGGGCCTTGCCATGTGTCAACAGGAGGGATGAGTGCTATCATACAACAACACTTTACAACGTACGGATTAAATTCCTACTTAAAAAATTTTTGTAAAGCATGTCTTGTGTGTGTGAAGCATAACCCCCAAGGAAACATGAGACCAAAAAGAGGCTCTTTTCCAAAACCCTCTTACCCGTTTCAAACAATGCACATGGACTTCATTGAACTTACACAAAGTGGACCTCACAAGTACTGTTTAGTGATGGTCGATGCTTTTTCCAAATGGGTTGAGATAGTTCCATCAAAGCTAGCTGATGCACTAACAGTAGCTAAGGCTATTTGCAAAACTATCATCCCAGCCCACGGCATCCCACAAACCATTTACAGTGACAATGGACCACACTTTGTGAATAAAGTAGTTCAGAAAATGGCAGAGCATTTGGGAATGGATTTGAAAAATCATTGTGCCTACCACCCTCAAAGTGCAGGCCTTGTGGAAAGAACAAACGGCACTATCAAAATCAGATTGAAAAAGTGCATGGAAACTACTGGCCGTCCATGGCCAGAATGCTTGGACCTGGTGAAACTCTATATGAGAATCACTCCCACATCAGAAGGATTAACTCCGTTTGAGATAGTCCATGGGAGACCATATAGGTTACCAGTGTTTTCATCAGACTTACAGAAAGCAGAGGAAGAACAGACTCTGGCAGATTATATGATCAGGACACTAAACCAGAAAGACGTGTCCTATGCAAATTTACTGCCTTCTGATTCCTCTCTTCCACAGGTTGACAGTCCCATCAAAGCAGGTGACTGGGTGTACATCAAAGTCATCAAAAGGAAGAACTGGGCCAGCCCACGGTGGGAAGGACCATACCAAGTGCTCCTGACCACACCCACTGCAGTGAAGATTGCTGAAAGACCCAGCTGGATCCACCTCAGCCACTGTAAGTTACAGAGAGTGTTGGACCCCTAATTTCAGAGTGGTGGGGAAGCCTGACTACAAAGGGACCTCATTGTTTAGAGTGAGGTGTCTCAACGTCAGTGAAGAAACCAACTGATCCTCACTCTGATAGGCCAAGGGTGCACCTGCATCTCTGATAACTGAGCAGCAATGGGAACACAAAAGGTGTTACTCAGCTGCGCTGCGGCTGTAGCGTGTGTATTGTCTGTATTCATCCTAGGTGTCCAAAGTAATCCCAAACCAAACCGGGAAAAGAGATGGACCCATGATGTGGACTACAAGGACTGGACATGGGACCCGAAACATCCATTCGACACAAATACCTGGTACAGGTATGTGAAATCCACAGTGGGACAACCTGACGGAGCTGAGGGATGTTATGTGTGATCCAAACTTCCCCCTTCCTCTACGCAGACCCATCTTGCAGCCAAGTGGATGAATGAAACTGAAGCGAAATGTATGGCCTCAATGGCAGGTATTGGGTTTCAACATGGTAACATTGTGATCAATGACTCTGATTCCCATTGGGGAGTAGAAAACAGGACATGCAGTACATTGTTCTGGGCTAGCATGAACATTACAATCAAAGGAAAACCCACACCACAAGTAGCATATCTCCACATTCCCAAAGGGCAGAACTTCACTTGCTTCACTCAAGGAAATGAGACGCATCTGTGCAAAAGCAAGGGCTGCCCACAGGGAGGAGCCTGGATGGGAGCTCTAAACATCACTTCTGAGTGCCAAGACGGGATTGCCACAGCAACTGGAGAAGGCTCCCCAACCAACATGTCCGCACCATCGAACGGGACGTACCTCATCCAGAACGGGTGGTGGTTATGCGGACATAATGTATATCCGATGTTGCCCATGAACTGGACGGGAGTCTGTGCACCGGTGTGGGTCACCGACCACACCTATAAGATCTACCGTGGCCAACTGCCCTCCCTTCATAAGCGACAACAGAGAAGTGTCGCAATCTTCAAACCACACAATCCTATCTGGGGCTCAGATGTCCCATACGACATCTGGTTTGGATGTCGTATGGGATGTTTGGAGCACAGGCTCAAAAGTTATACATTCCCTCTTCCCTTGGGATGGTATTGGAAAACATGCACTGTATATTGAAACTCTGAATTATCGCTTCCAGTCTTTTGTCAACTTTTCTTTGCAGGTAGAAAATGGCCAGAATCGTGAACTCCAAGCCACACGGCTGATGGTTCTCCAGAACAGAATGGCTCTGGACTTGCTCACCGCAGCACAAGGTGGTGTGTGTCACATTATAGGTACTTCTTGCTGTACCTATATCCCTGGAGAAAATGACACCCACATAAACGAAGCAATGGCCTCCCTGCTCAACCTGCAACAAACCATGTCACAAGAGAAAGCGCAACAACAATGGAACTTTCTCGCATGGCTGATGACCGGCACCTGGTGGCAACCAATATTAAAGATCGTGACCCCCCTCTTTGGTGTATTGATCTTATTCTGTGTGTTTACGACTTGTGTGATTCCCTGTTTCAAGTCTGTGATCACTAAGACGGCTACTTCCACCATGGTGAACCTACAACTGCTCCGCCAACCCACAGAAGATGCTGATGATGATGATGCTTTTAGTGATGATTTTAGTGATGACTCTGATAACTGTTCTTCACATGTGTAAAGCATAAAGAAACTAACAATGACCTCTACATTGAAAATGTCCAAAACAAGTGATGTAGACTGATGTACTGTTTCTGCCTACCACAGTGAACCACAAGAAACTTTGCTTGCTTCGCATTAAAATTATTGCATATGTTTTTGTTTTTTGTATCTCATTCGATAAACAGGAGGGAAATGTTAGAGTTTTTAATTGTTATCTCATGATATACCCTGTTTTACAATTATATTCCTGTGCTTTAATTGCACTTATATGCTATACCATAAAAATCATATGTGTGATGTATGGATCTTATACTACATTAGTTCTAATCATGTGATGATGAAATGTGTGTGTGAGTATGAACAAAGGGAGATGCTTCAGGACAGAGCCTTCCGGAGGTCAACTGAGTTTAACTGAGTTCAAACTACAACGCACAATGCCTGATTCAAACTAGTTTGTAGATGTATCTCTTTGAATGATTATCGTCAAGGTCTCACACTCTGAAGTTACAGATGTGTCTCCATACCTAAATGTTAGACAGAGTCACACGCTCTGAAATTTCTATGCAGCCTTTTGTTTTGTAAAACTCTTCCCCTTTTCTAATCTTTGAATAAAACCAGGCTGCTGCAAGGAGAGAGTCGGAGATTGTTGTAGGTTGCTTAGACACATACACCTGTGGCTGAAGCAGCGACGGCTCTCCCCTTTTGCAAAAGCTGAACTTTATATTGATCTCTTGTGTGGTTCTTTCTGTTTAAGGTGGGACTTCGTTAGTAAGAACGAAAAACCCCATCAAAACTATTCTGAACTCCAAGCAGGTTTCTGATCTTCTTGATGCGATCCTTTTGCCTACAGCAATCTCGGTCTGTAAGTGTGCGGCTCACACTAACTCAGACGATCCTGTTGCTTGTGGCAATGCCAGAGCTGATGCTGCAGCTAAGCAAGCAGCTAATTTTTTTCCTGTTTTCGCTTCCCTCTCTTTGCAGGCAGAAGACTCCCTCACAGATCTCCATGCTTTGCAAACTTTTGCCTCTGCAGATGAAATTTGGTCCTCTGGACGCATTTGGTCCTCTGTGGGTGCAACTCATACGGATGGTGTTTGGATGGGACCTGATGGTAAACCCTGTCTACCTAAACATTTTTTTCCTCATTTTTCAAAATTGACACATGGGTTGAACCATGTGTCAAAAGGGGGGATGCTGAATGCACTCACTGCTCAGTGGTTCACAAAAGGGTTCAGTTCATATGCGCAAAAATACTGTCAGTCATGTATGGTTTGTGCCACACATAATGTAGGAAAGGCATTACACACATCGCAAGTTGCACACCCTCCACCAGAGAAACCTTTTGAACATTTGATGATGGATTTTGTTGAACTCACACCAGCTGAAGGAAAGAAATATGCACTAGTAATAGTGGACGTGTTTAGTAAATGGGTTGAAGTTTTCCCTGCAAAACATGCAAACAGTAATGCAGTGACTAAAGCACTGCTAAACAGAAATCATTCCTAGATGGGGCATTCCAGAGAAGATCAGCAGTGATAATGGCACACATTTTGTAAACACTGCATTGACTGAGGTTGGTAAATTCCTGGGAATAACCTTGCGCACACATTGTGCTTATCATCCACAGAGTGGAGGTGCTGTGGAAAGAGAAAATGGTACATTAAAGTCCAAGTTAGCCAAATGTTGTGAAGAAACAGGTCTGCCATGGACAAAAGCATTACCTATTGTGCTTACCCCTAATGTTGTCTTACTGTCGAAACCTTTCCACTGTTCTATCTCAAGTTTCACAGACAGTAAAAGCAGCCCTTCCAGCCACAGAAAACACACCACTCCAACCAGATGACAGGTGGTGAAGGAACTTCGCAGGAAACATTGGAAGTCCAAACGTTGGCAAGGCCCGTTCCAGGTGCTACTGGTCACTCACACAGCTGTTAAAGTTGCAGAGAGAGCAACGTGGATTCATGCCAGTCACTGTAAGAAGGTACCAGAACCAGTAGATGACTTCCACCCTGACATACATCAGCCTAACCAACACGCCTGGAAGGACAAAGATAAGAGTCAGCAGTAAAAGCTGTACTCCACCGGTGTGTTAAGTGCTAGTAACCTCTGACACCGAAGATTGAAACATCCTTACTGAGACCTGCGATGAAGATGATCATACACATGCTGTGAACCATGGAAGAAACTGTTTGTTGTTTGTATTTTCTTATTTGTAACCAGCATGTGCACATTGTATCTTGATTTCACAGGAAGCAATAATACAGGGCTGCTGTATTTTTCCCTGTGTGAAAGGCCTCATTGTATGTATCTCACCAAATGATTCAAATGACTCAAAGAACTTTTTTGCTTTCAAAATTTTTCCTCTAGTGACGCTGACTTAGAGAGGGATGAAGATAATCATATTTAATTGTTCATGTTTTGATTGTTTATCATTGGACCCTTTATCACTATGATGCCTGCATTTTAAACTCACGTTGTGTGCAAATGCAGGCTGATGTTTTACAGATAAAGTTATTATTTTCCTTGTTTCTTTTGGGTTGATTAATATAATGGTATTATTATAATCAAAAGGGAGGAATGTAATGGAAAATAATTCTTATATGCATTGTATTGAGTGTTACTGTGTATAACCTGCAAATGACTGAGCTGCAAGGTACCACCCTGCCCTGTTTTCTTAAATTCCTCTTTACAATGGTGGGCTTGTTATTATGAGATAGCTGCACTTTAGGGGGGACAGGGTTAGGCTGGTATTTACGAGTGTGTCTGGGTAACCTCAACTAATGGTTGGGGAGGAAAGTTAGAAGAACAATCAACTATACCCAAAAACAGATGACGTGATGAGTGGGCAATATAACTGTGTGTTTTTGCTTCAGTGGTCAGAGCAACTCTGTATTCTGTACTGTGTTGTTCTCTCTTGCAAGATATTATTATTAAAGTCTCTTATCTCCTCACAAGAAAATAACTGACTCCCCAAGTGCAAGTGTCAGGACAAATGATCAAACTTCTCCAAGCTTCAGTCTGCAGAGAGGTACAAGACAGGGTTGCCCCCTTTCGCCCTCACTTTTTGCTATTTTCATCGAACCTTTAGCAGCTGCTATCAGACAAGATAGAAATATTAAAGGCATCCAACCCCAAAATATTGAGCAAAAAATAAGTCTTTATGCTGATGATGTATTACTTTTCCTTCAGAACTCACAGACGTCTCTCACTCACACGATCACACTCATAAATAAATTCTCAGCACTTTCTGACTACTCTATCAATTGGTCTAAGACCACAGTTCTGCCCATTAACTATAGGGACCAGAATATACCTGCGATCACTTTACAGTCAGGAAATATTAGATATTTAGGCATAAACATTTCCTCCAGGCTCTCAGAGCTAACAAAGCTAAATTATGTGCAATTATTAAACACAGTAGAGGACGATCTCTCTCGTTTGAAGTCCTTACCTATATCACTTATGGGGAGAGTTACAACCATTAAAATGATGATACTACCAAAAGTTAACTATTTGTTCTCAATGATCCCCATAAAACCATCTGCTACTTGGTTTAAGTCACTAGGTTCATGCATCTCCAAATTTCTGTGGAAAAACAAACCACCACGTATTAGTTTAAAAACCCTACAGAAGACCAAGGACAGTGGTGGATTAGATTTACCTAATTTTCAGCACTATTCCTTAGCCAATAGGTTACAGTATATATCAAAATGGTTTAAACCTAGCCCAATAGATGAACCATGGATAAATATAGAACAAGCATTGTGTGATAATCTGGAAATCTCTGACCTGCCACTTATTAGTCAAAACGTAAAAAATCACAAATGTTTCAAGAGCATTAACATCAGCACCTCTCTGACAGCCTGGTGGGAATTTCTTAAAATAACAAAGTCTTCACTTGTCCCGTGTAAGCTTACACCCATCTGGAACAATCCTGACATCCTGCAAAACAAAAAAATGCTAAACTTTACTCTCTGGAAGATCAAAGCAATCAAACATCTGGAACATATAATCCATAATGGACATTTTATTTCATTTGATGAGCTCATATCACAACATGAGATAGGCAGCAATACATTCCTAGAATATCAACAACTTAAGTCTATAATAACAAAGAAATATATCCTCCACCAACCAGACTTACAACTCCCGATTAGGGTAGTAGAATTTCTAAGCATCTGCACCCCAAAACTACTATCAAAAATATATAAATTATTGTCTAAGATAGATGACACAATGTCTCTACCGTCCTCAAAATGGGAGGCAGATTTATCCATCACTTCTAGTCATAGCTTCTGGCCACATATATGTTTGAACACCTTCAGAATGACTCGAAATCCTAATTTACAGCTCATACAATACAAAATTCTTCATAGAACACACTATAATGGACAAAGGATGTTCAGGATGGGTCTAACACACTCAAACATCTGCTCACATTGCACAGATAACACACCTGATGATTATGCACACGCTTTGTGGTTTTGTGCGCCTGTCCAGAGGTTCTGGCTTGAAGTCTTTGCGGACCTATCAACATGACTAAAGTGTAGCATTCCTGCATGCCCCACACTGTACATACTGGGTGACTTAGACAACATCAATGTGGAATTTAGCTTAGCACACATGATCCTCACAGTGTTATGTATAGCAAAGAAAACTATTCTCATGAACTGGAAAGCGAAGAACAATCTGTGTATTAACCAGTTTAGAAATTTTCTTTTAGATTATATTAGCATGGAAACAATGTCTGCTTCCTCAAAACATCAATTGGCTGAATTTAATTCTCTCTGGTCCCTTCTGATTAGCTTGATCACATAGTGGTGGTGGTGGGTTGCTGTCCCGTCGCTCTGGGCGGTTGGGTGTGTGCTGGGGGGGGCTGTGTGGCTCCGGGCGTCTGGTGGTCTCTCGGGTCGTGGGGAAATACAGCAGCCCTGTATTATTGCTTCCTGTGAAATCAAGATACAATGTGCACATGCTGGTTACAAATAAGAAAATACAAACAACAAACAGTTTGAACCATGGTTCACAGCATGTGTATGATCATCTTCATCGCTGGTCTCAGTAAGGATGTTTCAATCTTCGGTGTCAGAGGTTACTAGCACTTAACACACCGGTGGAGTACAGCTTTTACTGCTGACTCTTATCTTTGTCCTTCCGGGCGTGTTGGTTAGGCTGATGTATGTCAGGGTGGAAGTCATCTACTGGTTCTGGTACCTTCTTACAGTGACTGGCATGAATCCAGGTTGCTCTCTCTGCAACTTTAACAGCTGTATGAGTGACCAGTAGCACCTGGAACGGGCCTTGCCAACGTTTGGACTTCCAATGTTTCCTGCGAAGTTCCTTCACCACCTGTCATCTGGTTGGAGTGGTGTGTTTTCTGTGGCTGGAAGGGCTGCTTTTACTGTCTGTGAAACTTGAGATAGAACAGTGGAAAGGTTTCGACAGTAAGACAACATAGCATCATCACAAACAGTTGTGGAAGGGAGGGGTCTGGTTACAGGTCCCAATCCCAGGTTAGGAGGTCTGCCAAATAAAATTTCAAATGGGCTGAGATTCACTTGAGCTCTGATTCTCATTCTCATGTAGGTAAGCACAATAGGTAATACTTTTGTCCATGGCAGACCTGTTTCTTCACAACATTTGGCTAACTTGGACTTTAATGTACCATTTTCTCTTTCCACAGCACCTCCACTCTGTGGATGATAAGCACAATGTGTGCGCAAGGTTATTCCCAGGAATTTACCAACCTCAGTCAATGCAGTGTTTACAAAATGTGTGCCATTATCACTGCTGATCTTCTCTGGAATGCCCCATCTAGGAATGATTTCTGTTTAGCAGTGCTTTAGTCACTGCATTACTGTTTGCGTGTTTTGCAGGGAAAACTTCAACCCATTTACTAAACACGTCCACTATTACTAGTGCATATTTCTTTCCTTCAGCTGGTGTGAGTTCAACAAAATCCATCATCAAATGTTCAAAAGGTTTCTCTGGTGGAGGGTGTGCAACTTGCGATGTGTGTAATGCCTTTCCTACATTATGTGTGGCACAAACCATACATGACTGACAGTATTTTTGCGCATATGAACTGAACCCTTTTGTGAACCACTGAGCAGTGAGTGCATTCAGCATCCCCCCTTTTGACACATGGTCCAACCCATGTGTCAATTTTGAAAAATGAGGAAAAAAATGTTTAGGTAGACAGGGTTTACCATCAGGTCCCATCCAAACACCATCCATATGAGTTGCACCCACAGAGGACCAAATGCGTCCAGAGGACCAAATTTCATCTGCAGAGGCAAAAGTTTGCAAAGCATGGAGATCTGTGAGGGAGTCTTCTGCCTGCAAAGAGAGGGAAGCGAAAACAGGAAAAGATTTAGCTGCTTGCTTAGCTGCAGCATCAGCTCTGGCATTGCCACAAGCAACAGGATCGTCTGAGTTAGTGTGAGCCGCACACTTACAGACCGAGATTGCTGTAGGCAAAAGGATCACATCAAGAAGATCAGAAACCTGCTTGGAGTTCAGAATAGTTTTACCATCTGATTTAAGGAAATGCCTGTGTTTCCACAGCGCACCAAAGTCATGAACAACACCAAAAGCATATCTGGAATCTGTGTAAATAGTGACAGACTTACCAGCTGCCAACTTACAAGCTTCAGTAAGTGCAATAAGCTCAGTAGTTTGAGCAGAGAAATGTTTAGGAAGAGAACCAGACAACAAAGTGTCATGTGAAGAACATACTGCAAACCAAACACAGTTAGTACCTGTGGCTGGATCACGCAAAGCTGATCCATCTACAAAAAGAATCATGTCAGAGTTTGGAAGAGGAGTCTCTAAAAGATCAGGTCGGGGTGTACAAACTTGTTCCAAAACAGCTTCACAGTCATGAGGCTCCCCATCCTCAGGAGTCGGAAGCAAAGTAGCAGGATTCAGAACAGTACAACGTTTAACAGTGACATTTGGCATATCACAGAGGTGTATCTGAGCCAACGAGCAGTTGAAAGATGTGAAGTTTTCTGCTCGAGAAGAATAATGGCAATAGCATGAGGAACCAAAACAGTCAAATTAGCGTAGCCCACAATATCTTGGGAGGCCAGGACAGCTTTCTCTGCAGCTGCAACAACACGAAGACAACCAGGCAGGCCTGCAGCCACAGAGTCCAGTTTTGCTGAGAAATGAGCCACTGGCCTTTGCCTGCCCCATGTTCCTGCATAAGAACAGATGTCATGCTTCTCATCAACTGCCTGTATGAAAGGTTTATGAGGATCTGGAATGCCAAGTGTTGGTGCTGTTTGAAGAGCCAGCTTAAGTTGACTAAAGGCTGATTCAGCCTCAGGAGTCCATGGAACACGATCAGCTGACTGGAGGCCTTTACCATGGATAAGAGCACCTAAGAGAGCTTCGAGAAAAGAGTAGTTAGGAATAAAGTTCCTGCAGTAAGATGTTATACCTAAGAATGACATAAGCTGTTTTTTAGTAACCGGTTTAGGAATGATCTGAACTGCAGCAACACGTTTAGGAGAAAGTGAGCGCCCATCCTTAGAAATCACATGACCCAAAAAGGTGACTTCGTCCTGTACAAACTGTAAATTAGAAAGGCTGGCTTTATGGCCATAAGAATGAAGATGTTTCAACAGATTCACTGTCTTTTTCACACTGTTGTTTAGATGGACTACATAAAAGGATGTCATCCACATACTGCAAAAGAGCAGAGCCTGTGGTTGATTGAAGTTAATCCAGACTAGCTTTGAGGGCAGCATTGTAAATAGTGGGACTTTCACAGTACCCCTGGCATAACCGGGTAAAAGTCCAAGATCTCCCTTCAAACTAAAAAGCAAACCAAAATGGGCTATCAGGGTGCACTGGCGACAAGTCAACCACTGAGAAAAACTGTGCATCTGATGTAATTTGAGACAAAATAGTGTGTGGGTTGGGCACAGTAGGAGCATGTGGCTGAACTGCAGCATTCACCGCTTGGAGGTCCTGTACAAAACGCCATTCATCTGGCTGGCCAGCATCTTTAATCTTTTTAACAGGAAACAATGGAGTAAGCACAGGTGAATTTTCAAAAGGAACAATAACGCCTGTTTTCTGAAAAGATTGAAAAACAGGTTTAATCCCTTTAATTGCTTCAGGTTTAAAAGGGTATTGTTTTTTACATGGACAAAAGTCTGATTTAGGGGTGACAATTACTGGTTCACAGCCTTTTATCAACCCCACATCATATTTGCTCTTAGCCCAAAGATCATTGGATACTTCAGCCAACATGGGTATCGAAGACAAATCTGTTTCAGATAAAAAACATGCTTCAAAATGTGATTCTGTGGTAGGAATTAAGTCCACAGTTCTTTGACAATGCATTGTACTCAAAAATGTTTTTTTGTATGCTGACAATCGTTCAGAAAACATCAAATTTGGATCAGCAGGTGAAACGGTCCACTCCATTTATTTCTGACATGTAGCAACAAACTCTCCCACACCTTGACACTGCCAGTGTGTACATTTGGCCAAGGAAATGTGAGGGCGAGTACCACAAACATTAAAAAAATCGAAGTGCTCTGGAGTGAGCGACACAGCCAATAAAGTAGGCGCACATATTTTTTCACTTCTTCTCATAGTCATTGTCAGGCCCCAAAGAAATGTGTGATGTGCAGTGCAAATCAGTAGGTTGCATGAAATCAGAAAGGGGTGAAACTAACACTTTTGCTTCTTCCACTAGTTGTTGTGAAAAAGGAGAGCTGGGAAGTTTCCACTCATAAGCATATGTAAGTGCCGATGAATCAAACTGCACTGCTGTGAAAACTTTGTCAGGCTGTAACATAACCTTAACACCCTCTGGTGTAGAAGTTAAAATAATGCCTAATTTACACATGAGATCACAGCCCATCAGGTTAATGGGACACAACTCTGATAACAAAAATGAGTGTTTGAAGGAGAGCTCATCCGGAGTGACAACACGCAATGGGCATTGTCATTTTCTCCTTCACAACCTGGCCTGATGCAGACATACAGTAAACGTGGTTTCCACTTAACTTTGGAGGACAATCAAACTCCCCTGACGTCACTACTGATGAACATAAGTTCCTATATTCTGAGAGAAATATCTTTGCTCTAGGACGGAAATAGCATGCAAAACTTTACTACGTGAATCATATTCGGCAAGCGTTTCTTCACTACACAGAGCAGGAAAAATGTGTGAGTGTGTTTGTGCTATCACCCATTAGTGGAGGCTCCGCTGCCGCGTGACGTCCAGAACCTGCCTCCCACCCTCAGTCAGTCTTTTGCCCAATTTCATCACTTTTCAGCTGTGGACAGTCCTTCTTCCAGTGTCCAGTCTGGCCACAGTAAAAACAAATATTCGGATCATAGCTCTGGCGTGGCCCATTTCGACCTCCTCTCCCACACGTCCACGTCTTCGACTTCGGCCTCGTCCTCTGTTTACACCAACTGCGTAATACATGGTCATGGCTGCCAAATGCCAAAAACCATCCCACGTAAATGTTCTTTACTTCAGTGGCGACATCTGGCATGAGGCCTTTAATTATTGCATCGCAGACTGTGGCCTTCTCTCAGCCAAACACCTCTGATCTCGCTTTTCATGATGTAAGGTTGGGCATTCAGACCTTGCTTCACCTGCTTTTCACCAAATATAGTCGGACATTCACACCTTCTTGCAGCCGAACACTTCCGCTCCACCTTTTAGTGTTCTATCACACCTTTTTTTTCACCGCATTTTATAGATTATGGTTGGAAATTCTCAACCACTCTCATCCGAAGACCTCTCCTTCCGCTTTTGTTAATATATTTGAACTTTAGTCGGACATTCACACCTTCTTGCAGCCGAACCACCTCCGCTCCCTGTTTTGATCATGTATGGTCTGGCAATACTACCTTTTCTTACCCGTTTGTGAGTAATTATGGCTGGACATTCACACCTACTTGCAGCCGAACACCACCTCTCCCGCTTTTGATGATGTATGGTCCGGCATTCTTACCTTTTCTAACACATTTTTCAGCAATTATGGTCGGAGATTCATACCTCCTTACAGCTGAACACCTCCGCTCCTGCATTTGATGGTGTATAGTTGGGCATTCTCACCCTTTCTCATCAGCTTTTTGCAAATTATGATCTAACATTCACACCTGCTTTTGATGATGTATAGTTGGACATTCACACCTTTTCTTACCCATTTTTCAGGAATTTTTCATTTTTCAGGAATTATGGACATTCAAACCTTCCTGCAGCTGAACACCTCCTCTCCCGCTTATGATCATGTGCGGTTTGATATTCGAAAATTTTCTTTCATGTTTTCTAGCAATTTTTGATGGACATTCAGACCTTCTTGCAGCTGAACACCTCCGCTCCCGCTTTTGATGGTGTATAGTCGGGCTTTCGATTATTTTCTTCCCCGTTTTTAAAAAAATTATGGTTGGACATTCAGACCTTCTTGCAGCCGAAAACCTCCGCTCCCTCTTTTGATCATACATTGTCGGGCATTTGCACCTTTTCTTACCCGCTTTTTACAAACCATGGTCGGACTTTCACACCTTCTTGTAGCCGAACACATACGCTCCCACTATTGATTGTGTACAGTCGGGTATTTTAACCTTTTCTTACCCGCTTTTTACCAACTATGGTCGGACATTCCATTGCATGCAATACTCTCCCATGGTCCTGATTCATTACCCAAATCCCTTGGTCTCTGATGACCGCTGTGCTTGCTGACTTTCTCAAGGATGCGGTGTACAAAATCATCAGTCCCTTCACCAGGTTTCTGTTTGCAGGTGTAAATGTGGGACATATTGATTTTGGTTGGAAATTGAGTGGTGATGGCTTGACACAGTCTTTGGATGGCTGCTTCATATTGAGCGTTATCATTATGTCCTCGTTCACTGTTGGTAGGTCGCAAATCCAGTTGTAGCATACTGGCCTCTATTTTGCAGAGGTCGGTCAGTTTGAACTTTTTTGCCAATATGCGACGCAATTCAACCCCAGTCAGGCAGAATTGTGCGCAGAAATCTCGCAACTCGTCAGCAAAATGGGGTCCAGAAATCTCTGGATCTGGTAAGCATTGTTATGCTTCCATGATGTCAGTCTCAGTCCAGGGTCGATAAACCAGTAATGGTCCAGTGGGAACTGCAACTTTAACCATAGGCATGGTTTGAATCTGGTTTTGTTTTTTCTCAAGTTTAGATCTCTGAAGTCCAGATTGTGGGTAAAGGATTTTTGTCACTTGCGTTAAAAGTTCTTGGGCAGGTACGCTGGAGAACCAAACGTCTTCCTTTTCCTCATCATCAGACCTATGTAACTGATGTTGTGAGAATGATGGAATTTCTTCCCGAGGGAGGATGGAAGAAGTCCCTTCTTTCCGAGAGCCAGAGGCTTGTGGCAGGGCTGGCTGTTGTTGTTGCAGGCGTCGTGGAGGGCAGGAGTCCAGGTCTGGATCCGGCACAGCTAATACTAAATTATTATCATCATTCCGTCATGGCATTTGTTTAACATTTTCCTTTCTTTCTCTTAATACACTTTATTTTTTCCAAAATTCTATACCTTTCTTACTTCTTATTTAAACTTAATTTTCTTTTTTTTGCTTCATCTCTTTCTCATATTTGCAAAACTTTCTTATTTCTAACATACTAAAAGAACCTTCAGGTGGAAAACCTCTGGACCATATGTCTTTTTCATTTCATCATGCTCAGGTCCCCCGGTAGGGTCAAAAGTCTGAGACCTACTGTTTCCCATTCTCAGACTTGGAATGGGGAAATATATTCCTTCACTCAAAGGACGTCTCCAATGAGGACCTTAATCTGTACTCACACTTCTTCGGAGTACTTCACACTTCTTCGGACTGCTTCAAAAGTTTCACTTACCCATGAAATCTCTGTCTCACTAATGACACAACCGGGAAACCCTCTTTTATTCAAATAAAAACTAAAAAGCAGTCCTATCGTCTCAGACTATCATATTTCAAAAATGATCCCAGCGCTGGTATTCAGGAAAAGGACCTGCCAGTCCTCTCTCTCAGAAAAGGCCTTGGAGGTATGAGGCTGGAACAGCTACTTCAGTCCAGGCTGGCCATGCACTGCGATCCGGTCCAGAGACACCAGTCGAGGGATCCTGTTCGTGACGCCAAAATTGTGGTGGAAATTTAGTAACGCACAGAGTCAGTTATTTTCTTCTGAGGAGATAAGAGGCTTTAATAATAATATCTTGAAAGAGAGAACAGCACAGTACAGAATACAGAGTTGCACTGACCACTGAAGTAAAAACACACAGTTATATTGCCCGCTCATCACGTCATCTGTCTTTGGTTGATAGTTGATTGTTCTTCTAACTTTCCTCCCCAACCATCAGTTTAGGTTACCCAAAAGGAGTGTATTGCTCCATCACAAGTATGCTTCTTTCACAAACAGGGTAATATGAAGAATTTTATGCCTGAAACCTATTTAGACATGCAAAAATATGAAGGACAAAGTAGTTTTAACTTGGTTTGAGTGAAGGAATTCATTTTATAACAAAATCTGAAATTGTGTAGAACTCGTGAAAATAAGCTTATTCTCGGATTCCTAAAGGTTTAGTGTTGTTCTTTCCTATCCTGCAAAGTACAACGTTCTTTTTTGTTTAAAGCTATTTAGACATGGATAAATATGAAGGACAAAGCAGTTTTAACTTGGTTTGAGTGAAGGAATTAATTTTATATCAAAATCCGGAATTGTGTAGAACTCGTGAAAAGAAGCTTATTCTTATTACACCAGTCGCAGCAGCCCGGGCCTGACACCCACCATCACCCAGGCCCCCCCAGGCCCCTCCCAATAGGGGAAAAGCACACCCCCACACAGACCCCCTCCCCCTCACCGCACGCCCCAACACCCTAAAAAAACCAACCACCTGCGGACACCTTCGAGTTCCCAGAGCAACAAGCCCGGCACCAGGACCTGCACCAACCCACGCATACTGTGGCATGTCCAGGGCAACCCAGACCCCCCAGGCACAGGCAGGGCCCCGCCCCGGGCACAAGGCAGCGGCAAGCCACCAGGTCAAGGCCCAGCCCCACCACCCACGCCAGAGCGGCCCGGTCACCCGGTACAGAGCCAGCAGCCACCACCCCAAGGCCCCTAAGGGACCCCGCCCCACACCGCAAGACAACCCAACCCGCAAGCCCCCAAAACTGCCCTCCAAGCCCGACACACAGTCCCCCCCAGCAATGACCAACCCGGTCCCCACGACCCGAGAGACCACCAGACGCCCGAAGCCACACAGCTCCCCCCAGCACACACCCAACCGCCCAGAGCGATTTCTAAACTGGTTAATACACAGATTGTTCTTCGCTTT
The DNA here is from genome assembly GCF_036924035.1 of Leuresthes tenuis. NCBI lineage: Eukaryota > Metazoa > Chordata > Actinopteri > Atheriniformes > Atherinopsidae > Leuresthes > Leuresthes tenuis. Next base: position 237,437 of record NW_027325411.1, on the reverse strand, counting down.
CCAGTTCATGAGAATAGTTTTCTTTGCTATACATAACACTGTGAGGATCATGTGTGCTAAGCTAAATTCCACGTTGATGTTGTCTAAGTCACCCAGTATGCACAGTGTGGGGCATGCAGGAATGCTACACTTTAGTCATGTTGATAGGTCCGCACAGACTTCAAGCCAGAACTTCTGGACAGGCGCACAAAACCACAAAGCGTGTGCAAAATCATCAGGTGTGTTATCTGTGCAATGTGAGCAGATGTTTGAGTGTGTTAGACCCATCCTGAACATCCTTTGTCCTGTATAGTGTGTTCTATGAAGAATTTTGTATTGTATGAGCTGTAAATTAGGATTTTGAGTCATTCTGAAGGTGTTCAAACATATTTGTGGCCAGAAGCTATGACTAGAACTGATGGATAAATCTGCCTCCCATTTTGAGGACGGTAGAGACATTGTGTCATCTATCTTAGACAATAATTTATATATTTTTGATAGTAGTTTTGGGGTGCAGATGCTTAGAAATTCTGCTACCCTAATCGGGAGTTGTAAGTCTGGTTGGTGGAGGATATATTTCTTTGTTATTATAGACTTAAGTTGTTGATATTCTAGGAATTTATTGCTGCCTATCTCATGTTGTGATATGAGCTCATCAAATGAAATAAAATGCCCATTTTGGATTATATGTTCCAGATGTTTGATTCTTTTGATCTTCCACAGAGTAAAGTTTAGCATTTTTTTGTTTTGCAGGATGTCAGGATTGTTCCAGATGGGTGTAAGCTTACACGGGACAAGTGAAGACTTTGTTATTTTAAGAAATTCCCACCAGGCTGTCAGAGAGGTGCTGATGTTAATGCTTTTGAAACATTTGTGATTTTTTACGTTTTGACTAATAAGTGGCAGGTCAGAGATTTCCAGATTATCACACAATGCTTGTTCTATATTTATCCATGTTCATCTATTGGGCTAGGTTTAAACCATTTTGATATATACCGTAACCTATTGGCTAAGGAATAGTGCTGAAAATTAGGTAAATCTAATCCACCACTGTCCTTGGTCTTCTGTAGGGTTTTTAAACTAATACGTGGTGGTTTGTTTTTCCACAGAAATTTGGAGATGCATGAATCTAGTGACTTAAACCAAGTAGCAGGTTGGTTTTATGGGGATCATTGAGAACAAATAGTTAACTTTTGGTAGTATCATCATTTTAATGGTTGTAACTCTCTCCATAAGTGATATAGGTAAGGACTTCTAACGAGAGAGATTGTCCTCTACTGTCTTTAATAATTGCACATAAATTAGCTTTGTTAGCTCTGAGAGCCTGGAGGAAATGTTTATGCCTAAATATCTAATATTTCCTGACTGTAAAGTGATCGCAGGTATATTCTGGACCCTACAGTTAATGGGCAGAACTGTGGTCTTAGACCAATTGATAGAGTAGTCAGAAAGTGCTGAGAATTTATTTATGAGTGTGATCGTGTGAGTGAGAGACGTCTGTGAGTTCTGAAGGAAAAGTAATACATCATCAGCATAAAGACTTATTTTATGCTCAATATTTTGGGGTTGGATGTCTTTAATATTTCTATCTTGTCTGATAGCAGCTGCTAAAGGTTTGATGAAAATAGCAAAAAAGTGAGGGAGAAAGTGAGCAACCCTGTCTTGTACTTCTCTGCAGACTGAAGCTTGGAGAAGTTTGATCATTTGTCCTGACACTTGCATTTGGGGAGTCAGTTATTTTCTTGTGAGGAGATAAGAGGCTTTAATAATAATATCTTGCAAGAGAGAACAACACAGTACAGAATACAGAGTTGCTCTGACCACTGAAGCAAAAACACACAGTTATATTGCCCGCTCATCACGTCATCTGTTTTTGGGTATAATTGATTGTTCTTCTAACTTTCCTCCCCAACCATCAGTTGAGGTTACCCAGACACACTCGTAAATACCAGCCTAACCCTGTCCCCCCTAAAGTGCAGCTATCTCATTATAACAAGCCCACCATTGTAAAGAGGAATTTAAGAAAACAGGGCAGGGTGGTACCTTGCAGCTCGGTCATTTGCAGGTTATACACAGTAACACTCAATACAATGCATATAAGAATTATTTTCCATTACATTCCTCCCTTTTGATTATAATAATACCATTATATTAATCAACCCAAAAGAAACAAGGAAAATAATAACTTTATCTGTAAAACATCAGCCTGCATTTGCACACAACGTGAGTTTAAAATGCAGGCATCATAGTAATAAAGGGTCCAATGATAAACAATCAAAACATGAACAATTAAACATGATTATCTTCATCCCTCTCTAAGTCAGCGTCACTAGAGGAAAAATTTTGAAAGCAAGAAAGTTATTTGAGTCATTTGGTCTTTTTCACACTGTTGTTTAGATGGACTACATAAAAGGATGTCATCCACATACTGCAAAAGAGCAGAGCCTGTGGTTGATTGAAGTTAATCCAGACTAGCTTTGAGGGCAGCATTGTAAATAGTGGGACTTTCACAGTACCCCTGGCATAACCGGGTAAAAGTCCAAGATCTCCCTTCAAACTAAAAAGCAAACCAAAATGGGCTATCAGGGTGCACTGGCGACAAGTCAACCACTGAGAAAAACTGTGCATCTGATGTAATTTGAGACAAAATAGTGTGTGGGTTGGGCACAGTAGGAGCATGTGGCTGAACTGCAGCATTCACCGCTTGGAGGTCCTGTACAAAACTGTACACATCATATTTGCTCTTAGCCCAAAGATCATTGGGCACTTCAGCCAACATGAGTATCGAAGACAAATCTGTTTCAGATAAAAAAACATGCTTCAAAATGTGATTCTGTGGTAGGAATTAAGTCCACAGTTCTTTGACAATGCATTGTACTCAAAAATGTTTTTTTGTATGCTGACAATCGTTCAGAAAACATCAAATTTGGATCAGCAGGTGAAACAGTCCACTCCATTTCTTTCTGACATGTAGCAACAAACTCTCCCACACCTTGTCACTGCCAGTGTGTACGTTTGGCCAAGGAAATGTGAGGGCGAGTACCACAAACATTAAAAAAATCGAAGTGCTCTGGAGTGAGCGACACAGCCAATAAAGTAGGCGCACATATTTTTTCACTTCTTCTCATAGTCATTGTCAGGCCCCAAAGAAATGTGTGATGTGCAGTGCAAATCAGTAGGTTGCATGAAATCAGAAAGGGGTGAAACTAACACTTTTGCTTCTTCCACTAGTTGTTGTGAAAAAGGAGAGCTGGGAAGTTTCCACTCATAAGCATATGTAAGTGCCGATGAATCAAACTGCACTGCTGTGAAAACTTTGTCAGGCTGTAACATAACCTTAACACCCTCTAGTGTAGAAGTTAAAATAATGCCTAATTTACACATGAGATCACAGCCCATCAGGTTAATGGGACACAACTCTGATAACAAAAATGAGTGTTTGAAGGAGAGCTCATCGGGAGTGACAACACGCAATGGGCATTGTCATTTTCTCCTTCACAACCTGGCCTGATGCAGACATACAGTAAACGTGGTTTCCACTTAACTTTGGAGGACAATCAAACTCCCCTGACGTCACTACTGATGAACATAAGTTCCTATATTCTGAGAGAAATATCTTTGCTCTGGGACGGAAATAGCATGCAAAACTTTACTACGTGAATCACAGTCGGCAAGCGTTGCTTCACTACACAGAGCAGGAAAAATGTGTGAGTGTGTTTGTGCTATCACCCATTAGTGGAGGCTCCGCTGCCGCGTGACGTCCAGAACCTGCCTCCCACCCTCAGTCAGCCTTTTGCCCAATTTCATCACTTTTTAGCTGTGGACAGTCCTTCTTCCAGTGTCCAGTCTGGCCACAGTAAAAACAAATATTCGGATCATAGCTCTGGCGTGGCCCATTTCGACCTCCTCTCCCACACGTCCACGTCTTCGACTTCGGCCTCGTCCTCTGTTTACACCAACTGCGTAATACATGGTCATGGTTGCCAAATGCAGCTCCTTTTCACACTTGTCCCTTTTGGTTGTCTTACGCGTCTCAACTTGGTTCTGAGCATGGCGAGCATATCGGCGAACGTCAGCCAAACGAGGACCCTCACACCATCCCACGTAAATGTTCTTTACTTCAGTGGCGACATCTATATAATATTGTCTGGGTCCCGTTAAAACATGTATTTTTCCCATCTAATTCCTTGTTTGCTTTAAAACAAGTATTCCCCATTTTCTATCCCTTCAGTAGCCAACCAGTTTGTATGGAGTACACTGGAGCAACTTGACTGATCAGTAAAACACTGCTTTTGTTGTCACCGCAAGGCTTCCCCCGTCGGTTGTTTCACTGAGACACTACTGAGTAACTACAACTCAACACAGTTTATACACATAACATTCATATACATACTAACAAACAAACAAACAATAATTTATCGCAATTTTCTCATCTCTGTTTGAACGTACACCCAGGTAAATATTCCTGTAGTCTTCTCATACCGACTATGGACCCATTCATTGTTTAACTTCACTGTTTTGCAAATCCTAATTGAATATTACACATTGACATTGAACTTTACTGGATAAGCAGGTCTTCATTGCATTCAGCAGCCTATATGTGAGCATCTATGTGTAAGCTGTTCTTCTTTGCATTTATCAGCAGCAAGCAATTCTTCACTGCACATGCATATGTAAATAGTAAAACAATTCCAATGTGATAGCGAAACCTTCTATATCACAGTGGTTTCTAAGATCTATTTTAAGTTCTTTGCCATCAGTGAGATGACATAGTTTACAAAGTGTGTAAAATTATCACTGAAGATCTTTTCAGGAATTTCAAATCTAGAAATGAGTTATTTTACGCGTGATTTTGCTACTGAGAGTGCATCTGCTTGTGCACATGGAAATATTTCAGACCATTTGGTAAAAACCTCTGTTGTCACTGAGCAGAATCGTTTCCCTTAACATTAATTTAGTTCAATGAAATCTACACAATAATGAAATAATGAAATCCAAACAAATATGTTGAAAAAGATACACTGGCTTAGGGAATTATCTTCGTTTTGGTCTTAGATTGCCCTGTGGAATGTATTTTGCACATATTTGACCTGCTAGACAAAACTTTATTCATTTATTTATTCTAAAAAAAAAAATTCAATAATTAGTAAAACCATATGCTGTAAAAACCTTGTTCATTATTGCTTCCATCCCTCCTGTTGAGACATGACATGGTCCGTGGCTCAATACTGCAGCATATTTAAACAAATTCTTTGGCAGTATGGTTTTCCTTCCGGTCATTCATACGAGTCTATTGTAGATGGCAATTGAATAACATCTAATAATGCTAAAATATTTGTAGTTTATACATTTAGCTGTGGATGTCAACATACCTGTTTTTCCAATGCTGTGTTAACACATGTACAGTTGAGAAGGCATACTGACTGTCAGTGTAAACGTTAACAACCTTTTTGTTATTTAATTTACAAGCTTCAGTTAAAGCTACCAATTCGACTGCTTGAACAGAGTAATTTTTTGGTAGTGGTTGTTTTAAGAAAACTTCAGTTTCTGTTACTACTGCAAATCCTGTAGCATTTGTGCCATCAGGGTTTTTTGCTTGACCTGTTGAATAAATATAGTTATTTCTGCATTTTCATAACGTATATCAGTTAAGTCTGGCCTGGGTAAAACACTGATGGTTATTTCTGACATGCAATCATGAGGCTTTCCATCTGTGGGGTAGGTAGCAGTGTGGATGGATTAAGTGTAGCACATCTCTCGACAACAAGGTGTGGCTGTGAAAGAAGAACTCTTATGTAGGAGAGATGTCTGGTAAAGATATTTTGTTAAGTAACCATATCACAGCCACTGCATGAGGTACCTTAAGTGTTAATGGGTGAAATAACACCATTATTGTTGATGCCTGCACTGCCAATGGCTTCTGGCCATTGATTCAAAAGTACGATCTCGTCCCTTTTTCCCCCTTTCAGTGGACACTGGCCCCTAATTACCGCAATTCAGCAGGGGGTCTTTCATTAGGAGTACTGGACTCCCCCGTGCACGGTTTCAGCTCCGACCCTGGAAAGCGGAAAAAACGTTGAGATCTGGTTTGAGGACCCAATTGTTGAGAAAAGTCTCTCAATGAGACTCAGAGTTGCTGGAGTCAGTTAATGCAAATGTTTAATCTTGCAGCAAGTTCAAGAATGTGTGTGTGTATGGGTGTATGTGTGTGAACGTGTGTGAGTTTGTGTGTGTGAGAGTTTAAAGAACCTGTTATCCACAGGCAGGTCTTAACTAGTATGGCACAGGTCCAGCCTGTCTCATCTTTTTTGGAAGGTCCAGCGCTCGGCCGTAACCCTTCTGTCTGTTTGGACTCTCACATACATTCGGTTAATCATAGAAAAATGAGAACAAAACTTTTTAGCCCCTTAAATTCATAAAACAGACATGGTGCAGTTATTTCCATTCTAGAAAATAAGAGTAATCACCACCATTCCTATAAATTCTGGATATTCTAACAATCTGAATCTTTTTTAAATGTTCGATGAAGCCCATTGCTGTTCTGTTTAGAGACTCAGCTGATCATAAACCAAGTTTTGCTCTTGAACCAAGCTTCTAAACTCTTCACCTTTTTCATTTCTCAGTTAGTATTCACTTTAAAACTGATTAAAAGAAAAATTAAATGAATGCCTATCAACAAATGTGGGATCTAAACTCTAGTGCTTTCTCTAAAATAATTTCTTTTCTCAATTCAGAAATGTATGTGTGTAAGTCACAACACCCGTGACACCAAAACGGCTTTCTTTTCTCTCTTTTCTCTACACTCTGCACTGTGAGCACACACACCAAATCAGAAAGGACTGTGGGGACACAAAACCGCTCTCTCTCTTTTTTTTTTGATTGTGTGCCAGGGCGTTGTCTCACGTATTAGATTATGCTTAAGATACGAATGGGTTTATCAGTCACATCAGAATCCATACATACTGATCCTCCAATAATAAAATGGTCGGATCTTATCAAACACACTTTGTTTCTTGTGACAAGTCAGCGAAACAGCGTATACACGTCAAGACACTGAATCAAGTTTGCCACAAGAACTCATAAGTTTGGCAGTATTGCTCTGCCGTCAGCAATCATACACCCATTTTATTTTCATGAGACATGTGCAGGCACCTGTTCATCTACTGTTCTATCACTATGAATTAGTTTATCTATTATCAATAAGGATACTTCTACAACTACTATCAAAGTATGTCCGGACTTCTTATGTTGTCAGTTGCTATATATGAATAAGTGGGTTGCTACTGAAAAGCATTAAGCATGTCACACAGCCCAAACATATAACATTTCAGGACACACCACACAGTTAACAACCACAGTGAAGCGTGTCAAAGCCCAAACATGTAACATTCAACAGGACACTTACACAACACATTCAAATCAAACAGTCAGACAACATACAAGAACATATACACCAGCCGGCATTGCTCCCTGCCTATTTTCCTACAACTCACTATGTGTGCGCACACCTTTATTCACAAACTCTTCAACTTATACTCTTTTACCGAAGCTGCTACAGCTCGATAAGCCAAATACCCTTAGATCCTATTTCGGTGAATTTGACATCTGCCTTGTATGTAACAGATTAGCGGTTTAGCAGTTTTAATTTAGTTTGAGTGAAGGAATTCATTTTATAGCAAAATCCGAAATCGTGAAGAACTCATGAAAGTAAGCTTATTCTCGGATTCCTGAAACTTTAGATTTGCTCTTTCTTTTACTGCAAAGTACAACGTTGAGCAGCACTAATGAGTTGTTTCTATTTTTGGCAGGCTTTACCTTTGCGGATGAAGCCCTTTCTGTCTGTGCAAAAGAAATCTTGTTACTGTGCAGAGTGACTTCTCTGAGTAGAGTCGCCTTACTTGTTGCGACTGTGCCGATGTTCGAAGCTGGAGTGCAAAGTTGTTGCTTGAATGGTGCTCACTGGAGCGTGTGGTAGTGTAAAGTTATACCATTTAAAAGGGCTGAAGAGTGCTTAGTGCAGCGGGTGGGCGGAGGTGCAAAGTGACACTATGGCCATAAAAAGAACACCGCTACAAGTGCGCATTGTGCCAGGAAGGGCCCTCGGACGTGAACCAGTGGACAGTTATCGCTTCTCGGCCTTTTGGCTAAGATCAAGTGTAACATCTGTTCTTATCAGTTTAATGTCTGATATGTCCTCTATGCGAGGACTACATATTAAATGGATTTTTATCAATAGGAGTTGAAAAAGGAGCTTGCTCCGTTCACTCCAAGCATCGACCCGGTACTGCAGTGCCGCTGGGAACGGTGCGCTCTCCTCTGCTCTTGTGAAAAAGCAAACAGCGGTGCAGGATGGAAGTTTCAGGGAGCCTAAGATGAAACTTTCTTTTAATCTGCTGAGAAAAGAGAGTGAATGCGAAGCAGACTTTAACACGGCTCTGGGAGCGAGCCGAGTGCGGGCTAACCGGGAGAATTGCTTGAAAGAAACGCGACACCGAATGAGCAGTCAGAACAAAGCCTCAATACGGTGTTCCCGTGTTGTTTGTGGCTGCCTTGTCTTTTGCACAGAGTAAAAGACAAGGCAGCCATCAAATAGGGCCCGATTGTTCCTACTTGGTCAGCCGAGGAGCAAGGGGGGGGAGCAAGCATCTCAACCAAGCAAAGCTCACCATGGGGAAGGTGGCTATGCCAACTAGCCTGATGCCCTGCTCCCGCAGTGATGGATAATCGTACACTGGTTTCTCTTCATAATGTACAACTCCTTCGCCCTTTACTAAAGACTTCCGTGGAGAGCAGCACTAATGAATTGTTTCTATTTTTGGCAGGCTTTACCTTTGCGGGTGAAGCCCTTTCTGTCTGTGCAAAAGAAATCTTGTTACTGTGCAGAGTGACTTCTCTGAGTAGAGTCGCCTTACTTGTTGCGACTGTGCCGATGTTGCTTGAATGGTGCTCGCTGGAGCGTGCGGTAGTGTAAAGTTATACCATTTAAAAGGGTTGAAGAGTGCTCAGTGCAGCGGGTGGGCGGAGGTGCAAAGTGACACTATGGCCATAAAACGAACACCGCTACAAGTGCGCATTGTGCCAGGAAGGGCCCTCGGACGTGAACCAGTGGACAGATATCGCTTTTCGGCCTTTTGGCTAAGATCAAGTGTAGTATCTGTACTTATCAGTTTAATATGTGATATGTCTATGCGAGGACTACATATTAAATGGATTTTTATCAATAGGAGTTGAAAAAGGAGCTTGCTCCGTTCACTCCAAGCATCGACCCGGTACTGCAGTGCCGCTGGGAACGGTGCGCTCTCCTCTGCTCTTGTGAAAAAGCAAACAGCGGTGCAGGATGGAAGTTTCTTTTAATCTGCTGAGAAAAGAGAGTGAATGCGAAGCAGACTTTAACACGGCTCTGGGAGCGAGCCGAGTGCGGGCTAACCAGGAGAATTGCTTGAAAGAAACGCGACACCGAATGAGCGGTCAGAACAAAGCCTCAATACGGTGTTCCTGTGGTGTTTTTATAAAATGCGGTGTAAAAAAAGGTGTGAATGCCCCATAGAAAACTAAAAGGTGGAGCGGAAGTGTTCGGCTGCAAGAAGGTGTGAATGTCCGACTATATTTGGTGAAAAGCAGGTGAAGCAAGGTCTGAATGCCCAACCTTACATCATCAAAAGCGAGATCAGAGGTTTTTGGCTGCAAGAAGGCCATAGTTTGCCAAAAGCGGGTAAGGTGCGAATGATCGGCTAAATATCAACAAAAGTGGGGGCGGAGGTCTTCGGATGCAAGTGGGTGTGAATATCCCACCATACAAGTATGGTGGAGAGGAAGCTGTGAATGGCCGACCATAGTTTGCAAAAAGCGGGTAAGAAAAGGTGCGAATGTCCAACCATACATGATCAAAACAGGGAGCGGAGGTGTTTGGCTGCGACAAGGTGTGAATGTCCACCCATAATTAATGAAAAGCGGGCAACAAATAGGTTCGAATGCCCAACCATACATCATCAAAAGCAGGAGTGGATGTGTTCGGCTACAAGAAGGTTTGAATGTCCGAGCATAGTTTGTAAAAAGCGGGTAAGAAAAGGTTCGAATGCCCGAACATACACCATCAAAAGAGGGAGCGGAGGTGTTCCGCTGTAAGACGGTGTGAATGTCCGACCATAGTTGGTAAAAAGTGGGTATGAAAAGGTTCGAATGCCCAAATTCGGCTGCAAAAAACTGTGTTCGGCTGCAAAAAGGTGTGAATGTTCGACTAAATTTTGTAAAAAGCGGGTAAGACAAGGTGCGAATGCCTGACAATGTATGATCAAAAGCGGTAGCGGAGGTGTTCAGCTGCAAGAAGGTCTAAATGTCCATTTTTAATTGCTAGAAAACATGAAAGAAAATTTTCGAAAATCAATCCGCACATGATCATAAGTGGGAGAGGTGTTCAGCTGCAAGAAGGTGTGAATGTCCTACCACAATTGCTGAAAAATGTGTTAGAAACGGTAAGAATGCCGGACCATACATCATCAAAAGCTAGAGAGGTGGTGTTCGGCTGCAAGTAGGTGTGAATGTCTGACTAAAGTTCAAATATATTAACAAAAGCGGGAGGAGAGGTCTTCGGATGAGTGGTTGAGAATTTCCAACCATAATCTATAAAATGCGGTGAAAAAAAAGGTGTGATAGATACCTAAAAGGTGGAGCGGAAGTGTTCGGCTGCAAGAAGGTGTGAATGTTATATATATAGTTGGTGAAAAGCAGGAAAAGCAAGGTCTGAATGCCCAATCTTACATCATCAAAAGCGAGATCAGAGGTGTTTGGCGGCAAGAAAACGGGTAAGGTGTGAATGACCGACTAAATATCAACAAAAGTGGGGGCGGAGGTCTTCGGATGCAAGTGGGTGTGAATATCCCACCATACAAGTATGGTGGAGAGGAAGCTGTGAATGGCCGACCATAGTTTGCAAAAAGCGGGTGAGAAAAGGTGCGAATGTCCAACCATACATGATCAAAACAGGGAGCGGAGGTGTTTGGCTGCGACAAGGTGTGAATGTCCACCCATAATTAATGAAAAGCGGGCAACAAGTAGGTTCGAATGCCCAACCATACATCAACAAAAGCAGGAGTGGATGTGTTTGGCTACAAGAAGGTTTGAATGTCCGAGCATAGTTTGTAAAAAGCGGGTAAGAAAAGGAGCGAATGCCCGACAAAGTATGATCAAAAGAGGGAGTGGAGGTTTTCGGCTACAAGAAGGTTTGAATGTACGACCATAGTTTGTAAAAAGTGGGTAATAAAAGGTGCGAATGCCCGAACATACACCATCAAAAGAGGGAGCGGAGGTGTTCCGCTGAAAGACGGTGTGAATGTCCGACCATAGTTGGTAAAAAGCGGGTAAGAAAAGGTTCGAATGCCCGAATATATACCATCAAAAGCGGAAGCGGAGGTGTTCGGCTGTAAGAAGTTGTGAACGTCCGACCAAAGTTTGTAAAAAGCAGTTAAGAAAAGGTGCGAATATCCAACCAAACATAATCAAAAGTGGGAGCAGAGCTGTTCGACTGCAAGTAGGTGTGAATGTCCACCCATAATTCCTGAAAAATGGGTAAGAAAAGGTGCGAATGCCCAACCATACATCATCAAAAGAAGAAGTGGATGTGTTCTGCTACAAGAAGGTTTGAATGTCCGACCATAGTTTGTGAAAAGTGGGTAAGAAAAAGTTTGAATGCCCGAACATACACCATCAAAAGAGGGAGCGGAGGTGTTCCGCTGTAAGACGGTGTGAATGTCCGACCATAATTGGTAAAAAGCGGGTAAGAAAAGGTTAAAATACCCGACTGTACACAATCAATAGCGGGAGCGGAGTTGTTCAGCTACAAGAAGGTGTGAAAGTCCGACCATGGTTTGTAAAACGCGGGTAAGACAAGGTGCGAATGCCCGACAATGTATGATCAAAAGAGGGAGCGGAGGTGTTCGGCTGCAAGGTCTGAATTTCCAACCATAATTTGTAAACACCGTTGAAGAAAAGCCTCGAAAGCCCGACTATACACCATCAAAAGCGGGAGCAGAGGTGTTCAGCTGCACACAATCAGGTTTTTGCAAATTATGATCTGACATTCACACATGCTTTTGATGATGTATGGTTGGGCATTCGCACCTTTTTTTACCCATTTTTCAGGAATTATGGGTGGACATTCACACCTTCTTGCAGCTGAACACCTCCTCTCCCGCATATGATCATGTGCGGTTTTATATTCGAAAATTTTCTTTCATTTTTTCTAGCAATTATTGATGGACATTCAGACCTTCTTGCAGCTGAACCCCTCTGCTGCCGCTTTTGATGGTGTATAGTCGGGCTTTCGAGCCTTTTCTTCCCCGGTTTTTACAAATTATGGTTGGAAATTCAGACCTTCTTTTAGCCGAAAACCTCCGCTCCCTCTTTTGATCATACATTGTCGGGCATTCGCACCTTTTCTTACCCGCTATTTACAAAAAATGGTCGGCCATTCACACCTTCTTGTAGCCGAACACATTCGCTCCCGCTATTGATTGTGTACAGTCGGGTATTTTAACCAACTACGGTCGGACATTCACACCTTCTTATGGCGGAACACCTCCGCTCCCTCTTTTGATGGTGTATGTTCGGGCATTCGAACCTTTTCTTACCCGCTTTTTACAAACTATGCTCGGACATTCAAACCTTCTTGTAGCCGAACACATCCAGTCCTGCTTTTGATGATGTATGGTTGGGCATTCGCACCTTTTTTTTTACCCATTTTTGAGGAATTATGGGTGGACATTCACACCTTCTTGCAGCTGAACACCTCCTCTCCCACTTATGATCATGTGCGGTTGGATATTCGAAAAAAATTTTTCATGTTTTCTAGCAATTATTGATGGACATTCAGACCTTCTTGCAGCTGAACACCTCCGCTCCCGCTTTTGATGGTGTATAGTTGGGCTTCCGAGCCTTTTCTTCCCCGGTTTTTACAAATTATGGTTGGACATTTAGACCTTCTTGCAGCCGAAAACCTCTGTTCCCTCTTTTGATCATACATTGTCGGGCATTTGCACCTTTTCTTACCCGCTTTTTACCAATTATGGTCGGATATTCACACCTTCTTACAGCGGAAAACCTCCGCTCCCTTTTTTGATCATTTATGGTCTGGCAATACTACCTTTTCTTACCCGTTTTTGAGTAATTATGGCTGGACATTCACACCTTCTTGCAGCGAAACACCTCCGCTCCCTCTTTTCATTTGTGTATGTAAGGGCATTCGAACCTTTTCTTACCCGCCTTTTACAAACTATGGTCGGACATTCAAACCTTCTTGTGGCCGAACACATCCACTTCTGCTTTTGATGATGTATAGTTGGGCATTCACACCTTTTCTTACCCATTTTTCAGTAATTATTGGTGGACTTTCACACCTTCTTGTAGCCGAACAACTCCGCTTCCGCTATTGATTGTGTACAGTCGGGTTTTTTTAATCTTTTATTACCCGCTTTTTACCAACTATGGTCGGACATTCGCAGCATCTTACAGCGGAACACCTCCGCTCCCTCTTTTGATGGTGTATGTTCGGGCATTCGAACTTTTTCTTACCCACTTTTTACAAACTATGGTCGGACATTCAAACCTTCTTGTTGCAGAACACATCCACTTCTTCTTTTGATGATGTATGGTTGGGCATTCGCACCTTTTCTTACCCATTTTTGAGGAATTATGGGTGGACATTCACACCTTCTTGCAGCTGAACACCTCTTCTCCCACTTATGATCATGTGCGGTTGGATATTCGAAATTTTTTTTTCATGTTTTCTAGCAATTATTGATGGACATTCAGACCTTCTTGCAGCTGAACACCTCCGCTCCCGCTTTTGATGGTGTATAGTTGGGCTTCGGAGCCTTTTCTTCCCCGGTTTTTACAAATTATGGTTGGACATTTAGACCTTCTTGCAGCCGAAAACCTCCGCTCCCTCTTTTGATCATACATTGTCGGGCATTTGCACCTTTTCTTACCCGCTTTTTACCAATTATGGTCGGATATTCACACCTTCTTACAGCGGAAAACCTCCGCTCCCTTTTTTGATCATTTATGGTCTGGCAATACTACCTTTTCTTACCCGTTTTTGAGTAATTATGGCTGGACATTCACAGCTTCTTGCAGCCGAACACCTCTTCTCCCGCTTTGGATGATGAATGGTCCGGCATTCTTACCTTTTCTAACACATTTTTCAGCAATTATTGTCGGTCATTCACACCTTTCTCATCAGCTTTTTGCAAATTATGATCTGACATTCACACCTACTTGCAGCCGAACACCTCGGCTTCCGCTTTTGATGGTGTATATTTTGGCATTCGAACCTTTTCTTACCCGCTTTTTACCAACTATGGTCGGACATTCACACCTTCTTACAGCGGAACACCTCCGCTCCCTCTTTTGATGGTGTATGTTCTGGCATTCGAACCTTTTCTCACCCACTTTTTACAAACTATGCTCGGACATTCACACCTTCTTGCAGCGAAACACCTCCGCTCCCTCTTTTGATTATGTATGTACGGGCATTCGAACCTTTTCTTACCCGCCTTTTACAAACTATGGTCGGACATTCAAACCTTCTTGTGGCCGAACACATCCACTTCTGCTTTTGATGATGTATAGTTGGGCATTCACACCTTTTCTTACCCATTTTTCAGTAATTATTGGTGGACTTACACACCTTCTTGTAGCCGAACAACTCCGCTTCCGCTATTGATTGTGTACAGTCGGGTTTTTTAACCTTTTTTTACCCGCTTTTTACCAACTATGGTCGGACATTCGCAGCATCTTACAGCGGAACACCTCCGCTCCCTCTTTTGATGGTGTATGTTCGGGCATTCAAACTTTTTCTTACCCACTTTTTACAAACTATGGTCGGATATTCAAACCTTCTTGTAGCAGAACACATCCACTTCTTCTTTTGATGATGTATGGTTGGGCATTCGCACCTTTTCTTACCCATTTTTCAGGAATTATGGGTGGACATTCACACCTACTTGCAGTCGAACAGCTCTGCTCCCACTTTTGATTATGTTTGGTTGGATATTCGAACCTTTTCTTAACTGCTTTTTACAAACTTTGGTCGGACATTCACAACTTCTTACAGCCGAACACCTCCGCTTCCGTTTTGATGGTATATATTCGGGCATTCGAACCTTTTCTTACCCGCTTTTTACCAACTATGGTCGGACATTCACACCGTCTTTCAGCGGAACACCTCCGCTCCCTCTTTTGATGGTGTATGTTCGGGCATTCGAACCTTTTCTTACCCGCTTTTTACAAACTATGCTCGGACATTCAAACCTTCTTGTAGCCGAACACATCCACTCCTGCTTTTGATGATGTATGGTTGGGCATTCGAACCTACTTGTTGCCCGCTTTTCATTAATTATGGGTGGACATTCACACCTTGTCGCAGCAAAACACCTCCGCTCCCTGTTTTGATCATGTATGGTTGGACATTCGCACCTTTTCTCACCCGCTTTTTGCAAACTATGGTCGGCCATTCACAGCTTCCTCTCCACCATACTTGTATGGTGGGATATTCACACCCACTTGCATCCGAAGACCTCCGCCCCCACTTTTGTTGATATTTAGCCGATCATTCGCACCTTACCCGCTTTTGGCAAACTATGGCCTTCTTGCAGCCAAAAACCTCTTATCTCGCTTTTGATGATGTAAGGTTGGGCATTCAGACCTTGCTTCACCTGCTTTTCACCAAATATAGTCGGACATTCACACCTTCTTGCAGCCGAACACTTCCGCTCCACCTTTTAGTTTTCTATGGGGCATTCACACCTTTTTTTACACCGCATTTTATAAAAACACCACAAGAACACCGTATTGAGATTTTGTTCTGACCGCTCATTCGGTGTCGCGTATCTTTCAAGCAATTCTCCTGGTTAGCCCGCACTCGGCTCGCTACCAGAGCCGTGTTAAAGTCTGCTTTGCATTCACTCTCTTTTCTCAGCAGATTAAAAGAAACTTCCATCCTGCACCGCTGTTTGCTTTTTCACAAGAGCAGAGGAGAGCGCACCGTTCCTTTTTCAAATCCTATTGATAAAAATCCATTTAATATGTAGTCCTTGCATAGACATATCACATATTAAACTGATAAGTACAGATACTACACTTGATCTTAGCCAAAAGGCCGAGAAGCGATATCTGTCCACTGGTTCACGTCCGAGGGCCCTTCCTGGCACAATGCGCACTTGTAGCGGTGTTCTTTTTATGGCCATAGTGTCACTTTGCACCTCCGCCCACCCGCTGCACTGAGCACTCTTCAACCCTTTTAAATGGTATAACTTTACACTACCGCACGCTCCAGCGAGCACCATTCAAGCAACATCGGCACAGTCGCAACAAGTAAGGCGACTCTACTCAGAGAAGTCACTCTGCACAGTAACAAGATTTCTTTTGCACAGACAGAAAGGGCTTCACCCGCAAAGGTAAAGCCTGCCAAAAATAGAAACAATTCATTAGTGCTGCTCTCCACGGAAGTCTTTAGTAAAAGGCGAAAGACTTGTACATTATGAAGAGAAACCAGTGTACGATTATCCATCACTGCGGGAGCATGGCATCAGGCTAGTTGGCATAGCCACCTTCCCCATGGTGAGCTTTGCTTGGTTGAGACGCTTGCTCCCCCCCTTGCTCCTCGGCTGACCAAGTAGGAACAATCGGGCCCTATTCGATGGCTGCCTTGTCTTTTACTCTGTGCAAAAGACAAGGCAGCCACAAACAACACAGGAACACCGTATTGAGGCTTTGTTCTGACTGCTCATTCGGTGTCGCGTTTCTTTCAAGCAATTGTCCCGGTTAGCCCGCACTCGGCTCGCTCCCAGAGCCGTGTTAAAGTCTGCTTCGCATTCACTCTCTTTTCTCAGCAGATTAAAAGAAACTTCCATCCTGCACCGCTGTTTGCTTTTTCACAAGAGCAGAGGAGAGCGCACCGTTCCCAGCGGCACTGCAGTACCGGGTCGATGCTTGGAGTGAACGGAGCAAGCTCCTTTTTCAACTCCTATTGATAAAAATCCATTTAATATGTAGTCCTCGCATAGAGGACATATCAGACATTAAACTGATAAGAACAGATACTACACTTGATCTTAGCCAAAAGGCCGAGAAGCGATAACTGTCCACTGGTTCACGTCCGAGGGCCCTTCCTGGCACAATGCGCACTTGTAGCGGTGTTCTTTTTATGGCCATAGTGTCACTTTGCACCTCCGCCCACCCGCTGCACTGAGCACTCTTCAGCCCTTTTAAATGGTATAACTTTACACTACCACACGCTCCAGCGAGCACCATTCAAGCAACAACTTTGCACTCCAGCTTCGAACATCGGCACAGTCGCAACAAGTAAGGCGACTCTACTCAGAGAAGTCACTCTGCACAGTAACAAGATTTCTTTTGCACAGACAGAAAGGGCTTCATCCGCAAAGGTAAAGCCTGCCAAAAATAGAAACAACTCATTAGTGCTGCTCAACGTTGTACTTTGCAGTAAAAGAAAGAGCAAATCTAAAGTTTCAGGAATCCGAGAATAAGCTTACTTTCATGAGTTCTTCACGATTTCGGATTTTGCTATAAAATGAATTCCTTCACTCAAACTAAATTAAAACTGCTAAACCGCTAATCTGTTACATACAAGGCAGATGTCAAATTCACCGAAATAGGATCTAAGGGTATTTGGCCAATCGAGCTGTAGCAGCTTCGGTAAAAGAGTATAAGTTGAAGAGTTTGTGAATAAAGGTGTGCGCACACATAGTGAGTTGTAGGAAAATAGGCAGGGAGCAATGCTGGCTGGGGTATATGTTCTTGTATGTTGTCTGACTGTTTGATTTGAATGTGTTGTGTAAGTGTCCTGTTGAATGTTACATGTTTGGGCTTTGACACGCTTCACTGTGGTTGTTAACTGTGTGGTGTGTCCTGAAATGTTATATGTTTGGGCTGTGTGACATGCTTAATGCTTTTCAGTAGCAACCCACTTATTCATATATAGCAACTGACAACATAAGAAGTCTGGACATACTTTGATAGTAGTTGTAGAAGTATCCTTATTGATAATAGATAAACTAATTCATAGTGATAGAACAGTAGATGAACAGGTGCCTGCACATGTCTCATGAAAATAAAATGGGTGTATGATTGCTGACGGCAGAGCAATACTGCCAAACTTATGAGTTCTTGTGGCAAACTTGATTCAGTGTCTTGACGTGTATACGCTGTTTCGCTGACTTGTCACAAGAAACAAAGTGTGTTTGATAAGATCCGACCATTTTATTACGGGAGGATCAGTATGTATGGATTCTGATGTGACTGATAAACCCATTCGTATCTTAAGCATAATCTAATACGTGAGACAACGCCCTGGCACACATTATGGACTGTCCCCACAGTCCATAATGTAGAAAAGAGAGAAAAAAGCCTTTCTGATTTGGTGTGTGTGCTCACAGTGCAGAGTGTAGAGAAAAGAGAGAAAAGAAAGCCGTTTTGGTGTCACGGGTGTTGCGACTTACACACACACATTTCTGAATTGAGAAAGGAAATTATTTTAGAGAAAGCACTAGAGTTTAGATCCCACATTTGTTGATAGGCATTCATTTAATTTTTCTTTTAATCAGTTTTAAAGTGAATACTAACTGAGAAATGAAAAAGGTGAAGAGTTTAGAAGCTTGGTTCAAGAGCAAAACTTGGTTTATGATCAGCTGAGTCTCTAAACAGAACAGCAAAGGGCTTCATCGAACATTTAAAAAAGATTCAGATTGTTAGAATATCCAGAATTTATAGGAATGGTGGTGATTACTCTTATTTTCTAGAATGGAAATAACTGCACCATGTCTGTTTTATGAATTTAAGGGGCTAAAAAGTTTTGTTCTCGTTTTTCTATGATTAACCGAATGTATGTGAGAGTCCAAACAGACAGAAGGGTTACGGCCGAGCGCTGGACCTTCCAAAAAAGATGAGACAGGCTGGACCTGTGCCATACTAGTTAAGACCTGCCTGTGGATAACAGGTTCTTTAAACTCTCACACACACAAACTCACACACGTTCGCACACATACACCCATACACACACACATTCTTGAACTTGCTGCAAGATTAAACATTTGCATTAACTGACTCCAGCAACTCTGAGTCTCATTGAGAGACTTTTCTCAACAATTGGGTCCTCAAACCAGATCTCAACGTTTTTTCCGCTTTCCAGGGTCGGAGCTGAAACCGTGCACGGGGGAGTCCAGTACTCCTAATGAAAGACCCCCTGCTGAATTGCGGTAATTAGGGGCCAGTGTCCACTGAAAGGGGGAAACAGGGACGAGATCGTACTTTTGAATCAATGGCCAGAAGCCATTGGCAGTGCAGGCATCAACAATAATGGTGTTATTTCACCCATTAACACTTAAGGTACCTCATGCAGTGGCTGTGATATGGTTACTTAACAAAATATCTTTACCAGACATCTCTCCTACATAACAGTTCTTCTTTCACAGCCACACCTTGTTGTCGAGAGATGTGCTACACTTAATCCATCCACACTGCTACCTACCCCACAGATGGAAAGCCTCATGATTGCATGTCAGAAATAACCATCAGTGTTTTACCCAGGCCAGACTTAACTGATATACGTTATGAAAATGCAGAAATAACTATATTTATTCAACAGGTCAAGCAAAAAACCCTGATGGCACAAATGCTACAGGATTTGCAGTAGTAACAGAAACTGAAGTTTTCTTAAAACAACCACTACCAAAAAATTACTCTGTTCAAGCAGTCGAAGTGGTAGCTTTAACTGAAGCTTGTAAATTAAATAACAAAAAGGTTGTTAACGTTTACACTGACAGTCAGTATGCCTTCTCAACTGTACATGTGTTAACACAGCATTGGAAAAACAGGTATGTTGACATCCACAGCTAAATGTATAAACTACAAATATTTTAGCATTATTAGATGTTATTCAATTGCCATCTATAATAGACTCGTATGAATGACCGGAAGGAAAACCATACTGCCAAAGAATTTGTTTAAATATGCTGCAGTATTGAGCCACGGACCATGTCATGTCTCAACAGGAGGGATGGAAGCAATAATGAACAAGGTTTTTACAGCATATGGTTTTACTAATTATTGAATTTTTTTTTTTAGAATAAATAAATGAATAAAGTTTTGTCTAGCAGGTCAAATATGTGCAAAATACATTCCACAGGGCAATCTAAGACCAAAACGAAGATAATTCCCTAAGCCAGTGTATCTTTTTCAACATATTTGTTTGTATTTCATTATTTCATTATTGTGTAGATTTCATTGAACTAAATTAATGTTAAGGGAAACGATTCTGCTCAGTGACAACAGAGGTTTTTACCAAATGGTCTGAAATATTTCCATGTGCACAAGCAGATGCACTCTCAGTAGCAAAATCACGCGTAAAATAACTCATTTCTAGATTTGAAATTCCTGAAAAGATCTTCAGTGATAATTTGACACACTTTGTAAACTATGTCATCTCACTGATGGCAAAGAACTTAAAATAGATCTTAGAAACCACTGTGATATAGGAGGTTTCGCTAACACATTGGAATTGTTTTACTATTTACATATGCATGTGCAGTGAAGAATTGCTTGCTGCTGATAAATGCAAAGAAGAACAGCTTACACATAGATGCTCACATATAGGCTGCTGAATGCAATGAAGACCTGCTTATCCAGTAAAGTTCAATGTCAATGTGTAATATTCAATTAGGATTTGCAAAACAGTGAAGTTAAACAATGAATGGGTCCATAGTCGGTATGAGAAGACTACAGGAATATTTACCTGGGTGTACGTTCAAACAGAGATGAGAAAATTGCGATAAATTATTGTTTGTTTGTTTGTTAGTATGTATATGAATGTTATGTGTATAAACTGTGTTGAGTTGTAGTTACTCAGTAGTGTCTCAGTGAAACAACCGACGGGGGAAGCCTTGCGGTGACAACAAAAGCAGTGTTTTACTGATCAGTCAAGTTGCTCCAGTGTACTCCATACAAACTGGTTGGCAACTGAAGGGATAGAAAATGGGGAATACTCTTTTTAAAGCAAACAAGGAATTAGATGGGAAAAATACATGTTTTAACGGGACCCAGACAATATTATATAGATGTCGCCACTGAAGTAAAGAACATTTACGTGGGATGGTGTGAGGGTCCTCGTTTGGCTGACGTTCGCCGATATGCTCGCCATGCTCAGAACCAAGTTGAGACGCGTAAGACAACCAAAAGGGACAAGTGTGAAAAGGAGCTGCATTTGGCAACCATGACCATGTATTACGCAGTTGGTGTAAACAGAGGACGAGGCCGAAGTCGAAGACGTGGACGTGTGGGAGAGGAGGTCGAAATGGGCCACGCCAGAGCTATGATCCGAATATTTGTTTTTACTGTGGCCAGACTGGACACTGGAAGAAGGACTGTCCACAGCTAAACAGTGATGAAATTGGGCAAAAGGCTGACTGAGGGTGGGAGGCAGGTTCTGGACGTCACGCGGCAGCGGAGCCTCCACTAATGGGTGATAGCACAAACACACTCACACATTCTTCCTGCTCTGTGTAGTGAAGCAACGCTTGCCGACTGTGATTCACGTAGTAAAGTTTTGCATGCTATTTCCGTCCTAGAGCAAAGATATTTCTCTCAGAATATAGGAACTTATGTTCATCAGTAGTGACGTCAGGGGAGTTTGATTGTCCTCCAAAGTTAAGTGGAAACCACGTTTACTGTATGTCTGCATCAGGCCAGGTTGTGAAGGAGAAAATGACAATGCCCATTGCGTGTTGTCACTCCCGATGAGCTCTCCTTCAAACACTCATTTTTGTTATCAGAGTTGTGTCCCATTAACCTGATGGGCTGTGATCTCATGTGTAAATTAGGCATTATTTTAACTTCTACACCAGAGGGTGTTAAGGTTATGTTACAGCCTTTTTTCACAGCAGTGCAGTTTGATTCATCGGCACTTACATATGCTTATGAGTGGAAACTTCCCAGCTCTCCTTTTTCACAACAACTAGTGGAAGAAGAAAAAGCGTTAGTTTCACCCCTTTCTGATTTCATGCAACCTACTGATTTGCACTGCACATCACACATTTCTTTGGGGCCTGACAATGACTATGAGAAGAAGTGAAAAAATATGTGCGCCTACTTTATTGACTCCAGAGCACTTTGATTTTTTTAATGTTTGTGGTACTCGCCCTCACATTTCCTTGGCCAAACGTACACACTGGCAGTGACAAGGTGTGGGAGAGTTTGTTGCTACATGTCAAAAAGAAATGGAGTGGACTGTTTCACCTGCTGATCCAAATTTGATGTTTTCTGAACGATTGTCAGCATACAAAAAAACATTTTTGAGTACAATGCATTGTCAAAGAACTGTGGACTTAATTCCTACCACAGAATCACATTTTGAAGCATGTTTTTTATCTGAAACAGATTTGTCTTCGATACCCATGTTGGCTGAAGTGCCCAATGATCTTTGGGCTAAGAGCAAATATGATGTGGGGTTGATAAAAGGCTGTGAACCAGTAATTGTCACCCCTAAATCAGACTTTTGTCCATGTAAAAAACAATACCCTTTTAAGCCTGAAGCAATTAAAGGGATTAAACCTGTTTTTCAATCTTTTCAGAAAACAGGCGTTATTGTTCCTTTTGAAAATTCACCTGTGCTTACTCCATTGTTTCCTGTTAAAAAGATTAAAGATGCTGGCCAGCCAGATGAATGGCGTTTTGTACAGGACCTCCAAGCGGTGAATGCTGCAGTTCAGCCACATGCTCCTACTGTGCCCAACCCACACACTATTTTGTCTCAAATTACATCAGATGCACAGTTTTTCTCAGTGGTTGACTTGTCGCCAGTGCACCCTCATAGCCCATTTTGGTTTGCTTTTTAGTTTGAAGGGAGATCTTGGACTTTTACCCGGTTATGCCAGGGGTACTGTGAAAGTCCCACTATTTACAATGCTGCCCTCAAAGCTAGTCTGGATTAACTTCAATCAACCACAGGCTCTGCTCTTTTGCAGTATGTGGATGACATCCTTTTATGTGGTCCATCTAAACAACAGTGTGAAAAAGACAGTGAATCTGTTGAAACATCTTCCTTCTTATGGCCATAAAGCCAGCCTTTCTAAGTTACAGTTTGTACAGGACGAAGTCACCTTTTTGGGTCATGTGATTTCTAAGGATGGGCGCTCACTTTCTCCTAAACATGTTGCTGCAGTTCAGATCATTCCTAAACCGGTTACTAAAAAACAGCTTATGTCATTCTTAGGTATAACATCTTACTGCAGGAACTTTATTCCTAACTACTCTTTTCTCGAAGCTCTCTTAGGTGCTCTTATCCATGGTAAAGGCAGCTGCAGTTCTGACATGCAGCTCCAGTCAGCTGATCGTGTTCCATGGACTCCTGAGGCTGAATCAGCCTTTAGTCAGCTTAAGCTGGCTCTTCAAACAGCACCAACACTTGGCATT
Organism: Leuresthes tenuis; assembly: GCF_036924035.1. Lineage (NCBI taxonomy): Eukaryota > Metazoa > Chordata > Actinopteri > Atheriniformes > Atherinopsidae > Leuresthes > Leuresthes tenuis. The sequence goes on along the minus strand of NW_027325411.1, from coordinate 213,977 downwards.
CCAGATCCTCATAAACCTTTCATACAGGCAGTTGATGAGAAGCATGGTTGTATGACATCTGTTCTTATGCAGGAACATGGGGCAGGCAAAGGCCAGTGGCTCATTTCTCAGCAAAACTGGACTCTGTGGCTGCAGGCCTGCCTGGTTGTCTTCGTGCTGTTGCAGCTGCAGAGAAAGCTGTCCTGGCCTCCCAAGATATTGTGGGCTACGCTAATTTGACTGTTTTGGTTCCTCATGCTGTTGCCATTATTCTTCTCGAGCAGAAAACTTCACATCTTTCAACTGCTTGTTGGCTCAGATACACCTCTGTGCTCCGTGATATGCCAAATGTCACTGTTAAACGTTGTACTGTTCTGAATCCTGCTACTTTGCTTCCAACTCCTGAGGATGGGGAGCCTCATGACTGTGAAGCTGTTTTGGAACAAGTTTGTACACCCCGACCTGATCTTTTAGAGACTCCTCTTCCAAACTCTGACATGATTCTTTTTGTAGATGGATCAGCTTTGCGTGATCCAGCCACAGGTACAAACTGTGTTTGGTTTGCAGTATGTTCTTCACATGACACTTTGTTGTCTGGTTCTCTTCCTAAACATTTCTCTGCTCAAACTACTGAGCTTATTGCACTTACTGAAGCTTGTAAGTTGGCAGCTGGTAAGTCTGTCACTATTTACACAGATTCCAGATATGCTTTTGGTGTTGTTCATGACTTTGGTGCGCTGTGGAAACACAGGCATTTCCTTAAATCAGATGGTAAAACTATTCTGAACTCCAAGCAGGTTTCTGATCTTCTTGATGCGATCCTTTTGCCTACAGCAATCTCGGTCTGTAAGTGTACGGCTCACACTAACTCAGACGATCCTGTTGCTTGTGGCAATGCCAGAGCTGATGCTGCAGCTAAGCAAGCAGCTAATTTTTTTCCTGTTTTCGCTTCCCTCTCTTTGCAGGCAGAAGACTCCCTCACAGATCTCCATGCTTTGCAAACTTTTGCCTCTGCAGATGAAATTTGGTCCTCTGGACGCATTTGGTCCTCTGTGGGTGCAACTCATACGGATGGTGTTTGGATGGGACCTGATGGTAAACCCTGTCTACCTAAACATTTTTTTCCTCATTTTTCAAAATTGACACATGGGTTGAACCATGTGTCAAAAGGGGGGATGCTGAATGCACTCACTGCTCAGTGGTTCACAAAAGGGTTCAGTTCATATGCGCAAAAATACTGTCAGTCATGTATGGTTTGTGCCACACATAATGTAGGAAAGGCATTACACACATCGCAAGTTGCACACCCTCCACCAGAGAAACCTTTTGAACATTTGATGATGGATTTTGTTGAACTCACACCAGCTGAAGGAAAGAAATATGCACTAGTAATAGTGGACGTGTTTAGTAAATGGGTTGAAGTTTTCCCTGCAAAACATGCAAACAGTAATGCAGTGACTAAAGCACTGCTAAACAGAAATCATTCCTAGATGGGGCATTCCAGAGAAGATCAGCAGTGATAATGGCACACATTTTGTAAACACTGCATTGACTGAGGTTGGTAAATTCCTGGGAATAACCTTGCGCACACATTGTGCTTATCATCCACAGAGTGGAGGTGCTGTGGAAAGAGAAAATGGTACATTAAAGTCCAAGTTAGCCAAATGTTGTGAAGAAACAGGTCTGCCATGGACAAAAGCATTACCTATTGTGCTTATCTACATGAGAATGAGAATCAGAGCTCAAGTGAATCTCAGCCCATTTGAAATTTAATTTGGCAGACCTCCTAACCTGGGATTGGGACCTGTAACCAGACCCCTCCCTTCCACAACTGTTTGTGATGATGCTATGTTGTCTTACTGTCGAAACCTTTCCACTGTTCTATCTCAAGTTTCACAGGCAGTAAAAGCAGCCCTTCCAGCCACAGAAAACACACCACTCCAACCAGATGACAGGTGGTGAAGGAACTTCGCAGGAAACATTGGAAGTCCAAACGTTGGCAAGGCCCGTTCCAGGTGCTACTGGTCACTCACACAGCTGTTAAAGTTGCAGAGAGAGCAACCTGGATTCATGCCAGTCACTGTAAGAAGGTACCAGAACCAGTAGATGACTTCCACCCTGACATACATCAGCCTAACCAACACGCCCGGAAGGACAAAGATAAGAGTCAGCAGTAAAAGCTGTACTCCACCGGTGTGTTAAGTGCTAGTAACCTCTGACACCGAAGATTGAAACATCCTTACTGAGACCAGCGATGAAGATGATCATACACATGCTGTGAACCATGGAAGAAACTGTTTGTTGTTTGTATTTTCTTATTTGTAACCAGCATGTGCACATTGTATCTTGATTTCACAGGAAGCAATAATACAGGGCTGCTGTATTTCCCCACGACCCGAGAGACCACCAGACGCCCGAAGCCACACAGCCCCCCCCAGCACACACCCAACCGCCAAGAGCGACGGGACAGCAACCCACCACCACCACTATGTGATCAAGCTAATCAGAAGGGACCAGAGAAAATTAAATTCAGCCAATTGATGTTTTGAGGAAGCAAACATTGTTTCCATGCTAATATAATCTAAAAGAAAATTTCTAAACTGGTTAATACACAGATTGTTCTTCGCTTTCCAGTTCATGAGAATAGTTTTCTTTGCTATACATAACACTGTGAGGATCATGTGTGCTAAGCTAAATTCCACATTGATGTTGTCTAAGTCACCCAGTATGCACAGTGTGGGGCATGCAGGAATGCTACACTTTAGTCATGTTGATAGGTCCGCAAAGACTTCAAGCCAGAACCTCTGGACAGGCGCACAAAACCACAAAGCGTGTGCATAATCATCAGGTGTGTTATCTGTGCAATGTGAGCAGATGTTTGAGTGTGTTAGACCCATCCTGAACATCCTTTGTCCTGTATAGTGTGTTCTATGAAGAATTTTGTATTGTATGAGCTGTAAATTAGGATTTCGAGTCATTCTGAAGGTGTTCAAACATATATGTGGCCAGAAGCTATGACTAGAACTGATGGATAAATCTGCCTCCCATTTTGAGGACGGTAGAGACATTGTGTCATCTATCTTAGACAATAATTTATATATTTTTGATAGTAGTTTTGAGGTGCAGATGCTTAGAAATTCTACTACCCTAATCAGGAGTTGTAAGTCTGGTTGGTGGAGGATATATTTCTTTGTTATTATAGACTTAAGTTGTTGATATTCTAGGAATTTATTGCTGCCTATCTCATGTTGTGATATGAGCTCATCAAATGAAATAAAATGTCCATTTTGGATTATATGTTCCAGATGTTTGATTCCTTTGATCTTCCACAGAGTAAAGTTTAGCATTTTTTTGTTTTGCAGGATGTCAGGATTGTTCCAGATGGGTGTAAGCTTACACGGGACAAGTGAAGACTTTGTTATTTTAAGAAATTCCTACCAGGCTGTCAGAGAGGTGCTGATGTTAATGCTTTTGAAACATTTGTGATTTTTTACGTTTTGACTAATAAGTGGCAGGTCAGAGATTTCCAGATTATCACACAATGCTTGTTCTATATTTATCCATGGTTCATCTATTGGGCTAGGTTTAAACCATTTTGATATATACTGTAACCTATTGGCTAAGGAATAGTGCTGAAAATTAGGTAAATCTAATCCACCACTGTCCTTGGTCTTCTGTAGGGTTTTTAAACTAATACGTGGTGGTTTGTTTTTCCACAGAAATTTGGAGATGCATGAACCTAGTGACTTAAACCAAGTAGCAGATGGTTTTATGGGGATCATTGAGAACAAATAGTTAACTTTTGGTAGTATCATCATTTTAATGGTTGTAACTCTCCCCATAAGTGATATAGGTAAGGACTTCAAACGAGAGAGATCGTCCTCTACTGTCTTTAATAATTGCACATAAATTAGCTTTGTTAGCCCTGAGAGCCTGGAGGAAATGTTTATGCCTAAATATCTAATATTTCCTGACTGTAAAGTGATCGAAGGTATATTCTGGTCCCTATAGTTAATGGGCAGAACTGTGGTCTTAGACCAATTGATAGAGTAGTCAGAAAGTGCTGAGAATTTATTTATGAGTGTGATCGTGTGAGTGAGAGACGTCTGTGAGTTCTGAAGGAAAAGTAATACATCATCAGCATAAAGACTTATTTTATGCTCAATATTTTGGGGTTGGATGCCTTTAATATTTCTATCTTGTCTGATAGCAGCTGCTAAAGGTTCGATGAAAATAGCAAAAAGTGAGGGCGAAAGTGGGCAACCCTGTCTTGTACCTCTCTGCAGACTGAAGCTTGGAGAAGTTTGATCATTTGTCCTGACACTTGCACTTGGGGAGTCAGTTATTTTCTTTTGAGGAGATAAGAGGCTTTAATAATAATATCTTGCAAGAGAGAACAACACAGTACAGAATACAGAGTTGCTCTGACCACTGAAGCAAAAACACACAGTTATATTGCCCACTCATCACGTCATCTGTTTTTGGGTATAATTGATTGTTCTTCTAACTTTCCTCCCCAACCATTAGTTGAGGTTACCCAGACACACTCGTAAATACCAGCCTAACCCTGTCCCCCCTAAAGTGCAGCTATCTCATAATAACAAGCCCACCATTGTAAAGAGGAATTTAAGAAAACAGGGCAGGGTGGTACCTTGCAGCTCGGTCATTTGCAGGTTATACACAGTAACACTCAATACAATGCATATAAGAATTATTTTCCATTACATTCCTCCCTTTTGATTATAATAATACCATTATATTAATCAACCCAAAAGAAACAAGGAAAATAATAACTTTATCTGTAAAACATCAGCCTGCATTTGCACACAACGTGAGTTTAAAATGCAGGCATCATAGTGATAAAGGGTCCAATGATAAACAATCAAAACATGAACAATTAAATATGATTATCTTCATCCCTCTCTAAGTCAGCGTCACTAGAGGAAAAATTTTGAAAGCAAAAAAGTTCTTTGAGTCATTTGAATCATTTGGTGAGATACATACAATGAGGCCTTTCACACAGGGAAAAATACAGCAGCCCTGTATTATTGCTTCCTGTGAAATCAAGATACAATGTGCACATGCTGGTTACAAATAAGAAAATACAAACAACAAACAGTTTCTTCCATGGTTCACAGCATGTGTATGATCATCTTCATCGCAGGTCTCAGTAAGGATGTTTCAATCTTCGGTGTCAGAGGTTACTAGCACTTAACACACCGGTGGAGTACAGCTTTTACTGCTGACTCTTATCTTTGTCCTTCCGGGCGTGTTGGTTAGGCTGATGTATGTCAGGGTGGAAGTCATCTACTGGTTCTGGTACCTTCTTACAGTGACTGGCATGAATCCAGGTTGCTCTCTCTGCAACTTTAACAGCTGTATGAGTGACCAGTAGCACCTGGAACGGGCCTTGCCAACGTTTGGACTTCCAATGTTTCCTGCGAAGTTCCTTCACCACCTGTCATCTGGTTGGAGTGGTGTGTTTTCTGTGGCTGGAAGGGCTGCTTTTACTGTCTGTGAAACTTGAGATAGAACAGTGGAAAGGTTTCGACAGTAAGACAACATAGCATCATCACAAACAGTTGTGGAAGGGAGGGGTCTGGTTACAGGTCCCAATCCCAGGTTAGGAGGTCTGCCAAATAAAATTTCAAATGGGCTGAGATTCACTTGAGCTCTGATTCTCATTCTCATGTAGGTAAGCACAATAGGTAATACTTTTGTCCATGGCAGACCTGTTTCTTCACAACATTTGGCTAACTTGGACTTTAATGTACCATTTTCTCTTTCCACAGCACCTCCACTCTGTGGATGATAAGCACAATGTGTGCGCAAGGTTATTCCCAGGAATTTACCAACCTCAGTCAATGCAGTGTTTACAAAATGTGTGCCATTATCACTGCTGATCTTCTCTGGAATGCCCCATCTAGGAATGATTTCTGTTTAGCAGTGCTTTAGTCACTGCATTACTGTTTGCATGTTTTGCAAGGAAAACTTCAACCCATTTACTAAACACGTCCACTATTACTAGTGCATATTTCTTTCCTTCAGCTGGTGTGAGTTCAACAAAATCCATCATCAAATGTTCAAAAGGTTTCTCTGGTGGAGGGTGTGCAACTTGCGATGTGTGTAATGCCTTTCCTACATTATGTGTGGCACAAACCATACATGACTGACAGTATTTTTGCGCATATGAACTGAACCCTTTTGTGAACCACTGAGCAGTGAGTGCATTCAGCATCCCCCCTTTTGACACATGGTCCAACCCATGTGTCAATTTTGAAAAATGAGGAAAAAAATGTTTAGGTAGACAGGGTTTACCATCAGGTCCCATCCAAACACCATCCGTATGAGTTGCACCCACAGAGGACCAAATGCGTCCAGAGGACCAAATTTCATCTGCAGAGGCAAAAGTTTGCAAAGCATGGAGATCTGTGAGGGAGTCTTCTGCCTGCAAAGAGAGGGAAGCGAAAACAGGAAAAAAATTAGCTGCTTGCTTAGCTGCAGCATCAGCTCTGGCATTGCCACAAGCAACAGGATCGTCTGAGTTAGTGTGAGCCGTACACTTACAGACCGAGATTGCTGTAGGCAAAAGGATCGCATCAAGAAGATCAGAAACCTGCTTGGAGTTCAGAATAGTTTTACCATCTGATTTAAGGAAATGCCTGTGTTTCCACAGCGCACCAAAGTCATGAACAACACCAAAAGCATATCTGGAATCTGTGTAAATAGTGACAGACTTACCAGCTGCCAACTTACAAGCTTCAGTAAGTGCAATAAGCTCAGTAGTTTGAGCAGAGAAATGTTTAGGAAGAGAACCAGACAACAAAGTGTCATGTGAAGAACATACTGCAAACCAAACACAGTTAGTACCTGTGGCTGGATCACGCAAAGCTGATCCATCTACAAAAAGAATCATGTCAGAGTTTGGAAGAGGAGTCTCTAAAAGATCAGGTCGGGGTGTACAAACTTGTTCCAAAACAGCTTCACAGTCATGAGGCTCCCCATCCTCAGGAGTCGGAAGCAAAGTAGCAGGATTCAGAACAGTACAACGTTTAACAGTGACATTTGGCATATCACAGAGGTGTATCTGAGCCAACGAGCAGTTGAAAGATGTGAAGTTTTCTGCTCGAGAAGAATAAAGGCAACAGCATGAGGAACCAAAACAGTCAAATTAGCGTAGCCCACAATATCTTGGGAGGCCAGGACAGCTTTCTCTGCAGCTGCAACAGCACGAAGACAACCAGGCAGGCCTGCAGTCACAGAGTCCAGTTTTGCTGAGAAATGAGCCACTGGCCTTTGCCTGCCCCATGTTCCTGCATAAGAACAGATGTCATACAACCATGCTTCTCATCAACTGCCTGTATGAAAGGTTTATGAGGATCTGGAATGCCAAGTGTTGGTGCTGTTTGAAGAGCCAGCTTAAGCTGACTAAAGGCTGGAGCTGCATGTCAGAACTGCAGCTGCCTTTACCATGGATAAGAGCACCTAAGAGAGCTTCGAGAAAAGAGTAGTTAGGAATAAAGTTCCTGCAGTAAGATGTTATACCTAAGAATGACATAAGCTGTTTTTTAGTAACCGGTTTAGGAATGATCTGAACTGCAGCAACACGTTTAGGAGAAAGTGAGCGCCCATCCTTAAAAATCACATGACCCAAAAAGGTGACTTCGTCCTGTACAAACTGTAACTTAGAAAGGCTGGCTTTATGGCCATAAGAAGGAAGATGTTTCAACAGATTCACTGTCTTTTTCACACTGTTGTTTAGATGGACCACATAAAAGGATGTCATCCACATACTGCAAAAGAGCAGAGCCTGTGGTTGATTGAAGTTAATCCAGACTAGCTTTGAGGGCAGCATTGTAAATAGTGGGACTTTCACAGTACCCCTGGCATAACCGGGTAAAAGTCCAAGATCTCCCTTCAAACTAAAAAGCAAACCAAAATGGGCTATCAGGGTGCACTGGCGACAAGTCAACCACTGAGAAAAACTGTGCATCTGATGTAATTTGAGACAAAATAGTGTGTGGGTTGGGCACAGTAGGAGCATGTGGCTGAACTGCAGCATTCACCGCTTGGAGGTCCTGTACAAAACGCCATTCATCTGGCTGGCCAGCATCTTTAATCTTTTTAACAGGAAACAATGGAGTAAGCACAGGTGAATTTTCAAAAGGAACAATAACGCCTGTTTTCTGAAAAGATTGAAAAACAGGTTTAATCCCTTTAATTGCTTCAGGCTTAAAAGGGTATTGTTTTTTACATGGACAAAAGTCTGATTTAGGGGTGACAATTACTGGTTCACAGCCTTTTATCAACCCCACATCATATTTGCTCTTAGCCCAAAGATCATTGGGCACTTCAGCCAACATGGGTATCAAAGACAAATCTGTTTCAGATAAAAAACATGCTTCAAAATGTGATTCTGTGGTAGGAATTAAGTCCACAGTTCTTTGACAATGCATTGTACTCAAAAATGTTTTTTTGTATGCTGACAATCGTTCAGAAAACATCAAATTTGGATCAGCAGGTGAAACGGTCCACTCCATTTCTTTCTGACATGTAGCAACAAACTCTCCCACACCTTGTCACTGCCAGTGTGTATGTTTGGCCAAGGAAATGTGAGGGCGAGTACCACAAACATTAAAAAAATCGAAGTGCTCTGGAGTGAGCGACACAGCCAATAAAGTAGGCGCACATATTTTTTCACTTCTTCTCATAGTCATTGTCAGGCCCCGAAGAAATGTGTGATGTGCAGTGCAAATCAGTAGGTTGCATGAAATCAGAAAGGGGTGAAACTAACGCTTTTGCTTCTTCCACTAGTTGTTGTGAAAAAGGAGAGCTGGGAAGTTTCCACTCATAAGCATATGTAAGTGCCGATGAATCAAACTGCACTGCTGTGAAAACTTTGTCAGGCTGTAACATAACCTTAACACCCTCTGGTGTAGAAGTTAAAATAATGCCTAATTTACACATGAGATCACAGCCCATCAGGTGAATGGGACACAACTCTGATAACAAAAATGAGTGTTTGAAGGAGAGCTCATCGGGAGTGACAACACGCAATGGGCATTGTCATTTTCTCCTTCACAACCTGGCCTGATGCAGACATACAGTAAACGTGGTTTCCACTTAACTTTGGAGGACAATCAAACTCCCCTGACGTCACTACTGATGAACATAAGTTCCTATATTCTGAAAGAAATATCTTTGCTCTAGGACGGAAATAGCATGCAAAACTTTACTACGTGAATCACAGTCGGCAAGCGTTGCTTCACTACACAGAGCAGGAAAAATGTGTGAGTGTGTTTGTGCTATCACCCATTAGTGAAGGCTCCGCTGCCGCGTGACGTCCAGAACCTGCCTCCCACCCTCAGTCAGCCTTTTGCCCAATTTCATCACTTTTTAGCTGTGGACAGTCCTTCTTCCAGTGTCCAGTCTGGCCACAGTAAAAACAAATATTCGGATCATAGCTCTGGCGTGGCCCATTTCGACCTCCTCTCCCACACGTCCACGTCTTCGACTTCGGCCTCGTCCTCTGTTTACACCAACTGCGTAATACATGGTCATGGTTGCCAAATGCAGCTCCTTTTCACACTTGTCCCTTTTGGTTGTCTTACGCGTCTCAACTTGGTTCTGAGCATGGCGAGCATATCGGCGAACGTCAGCCAAACGAGGACCCTCACACCATCCCACGTAAATGTTCTTTACTTCAGTGGCGACATCTATATAATATTGTCTGGGTCCCGTTAAAACATGTATTTTTCCCATCTAATTCCTTGTTTGCTTTAAAACAAGTATTCCCCATTTTCTATCCCTTCAGTAGCCAACCAGTTTGTATGGAGTACACTGGAGCAACTTGACTGATCAGTAAAACACTGCTTTTGTTGTCACCGCAAGGCTTCCCCCGTCGGTTGTTTCACTGAGACACTACTGAGTAACTACAACTCAACACAGTTTATACACATAACATTCATATACATACTAACAAACAAACAAACAATAATTTATCGCAATTTTCTCATCTCTGTTTGAACGTACACCCAGGTAAATATTCCTGTAGTCTTCTCATACCGACTATGGACCCATTCATTGTTTAACTTCACTGTTTTGCAAATCCTAATTGAATATTACACATTGACATTGAACTTTACTGGATAAGCAGGTCTTCATTGCATTCAGCAGCCTATATGTGAGCATCTATGTGTAAGCTGTTCTTCTTTGCATTTATCAGCAGCAAGCAATTCTTCACTGCACATGCATATGTAAATAGTAAAACAATTCCAATGTGTTAGCGAAACCTTCTATATCACAGTGGTTTCTAAGATCTATTTTAAGTTCTTTGCCATCAGTGAGATGACATAGTTTACAAAGTGTGTCAAATTATCACTGAAGATCTTTTCAGGAATTTCAAATCTAGAAATGAGTTATTTTACGCGTGATTTTGCTACTGAGAGTGCATCTGCTTGTGCACATGGAAATATTTCAGACCATTTGGTAAAAACCTCTGTTGTCACTGAGCAGAATCGTTTCCCTTAACATTAATTTAGTTCAATGAAATCTACACAATAATGAAATAATGAAATCCAAACAAATATGTTGAAAAAGATACACTGGCTTAGGGAATTATCTTCGTTTTGGTCTTAGATTGCCCTGTGGAATGTATTTTGCACATATTTGACCTGCTAGACAAAACTTTATTCATTTATTTATTCTAAAAACCATATGCTGTAAAAACCTTGTTCATTATTGCTTCCATCCCTCCTGTTGAGACATGACATGGTCCGTGGCTCAATACTGCAGCATATTTAAACAAATTCTTTGGCAGTATGGTTTTCCTTCCGGTCATTCATACGAGTCTATTGTAGATGGCAATTGAATAACATCTAATAATGCTAAAATATTTGTAGTTTATACATTTAGCTGTGGATGTCAACATACCTGTTTTTCCAATGCTGTGTTAACACATGTACAGTTGAGAAGGCATACTGACTGTCAGTGTAAACGTTAACAACCTTTTTGTTATTTAATTTACAAGCTTCAGTTAAAGCTACCAATTCGACTGCTTGAACAGAGTAATTTTTTGGTAGTGGTTGTTTTAAGAAAACTTCAGTTTCTGTTACTACTGCAAATCCTGTAGCATTTGTGCCATCAGGGTTTTTTGCTTGACCTGTTGAATAAATATAGTTATTTCTGCATTTTCATAACGTATATCAGTTAAGTCTGGCCTGGGTAAAACACTGATGGTTATTTCTGACATGCAATCATGAGGCTTTCCATCTGTGGGGTAGGTAGCAGTGTGGATGGATTAAGTGTAGCACATCTCTCGACAACAAGGTGTGGCTGTGAAAGAAGAACTGTTATGTAGGAGAGATGTCTGGTAAAGATATTTTGTTAAGTAACCATATCACAGCCACTGCATGAGGTACCTTAAGTGTTAATGGGTGAAATAACACCATTATTGTTGATGCCTGCACTGCCAATGGCTTCTGGCCATTGATTCAAAAGTACGATCTCGTCCCTGTTTCCCCCTTTCAGTGGACACTGGCCCCTAATTACCGCAATTCAGCAGGGGGTCTTTCATTAGGAGTACTGGACTCCCCCGTGCACGGTTTCAGCTCCGACCCTGGAAAGCGGAAAAAACGTTGAGATCTGGTTTGAGGACCCAATTGTTGAGAAAAGTCTCTCAATGAGACTCAGAGTTGCTGGAGTCAGTTAATGCAAATGTTTAATCTTGCAGCAAGTTCAAGAATGTGTGTGTGTATGGGTGTATGTGTGCGAACGTGTGTGAGTTTGTGTGTGTGAGAGTTTAAAGAACCTGTTATCCACAGGCCGGTCTTAACTAGTATGGCACAGGTCCAGCCTGTCTCATCTTTTTTGGAAGGTCCAGCGCTCGGCCGTAACCCTTCTGTCTGTTTGGACTCTCATATACATTCGGTTAATCATAGAAAAACGAGAACAAAACTTTTTAGCCCCTTAAATTCATAAAACAGACATGGTGCAGTTATTTCCATTCTAGAAAATAAGAGTAATCACCACCATTCCTATAAATTCTGGATATTCTAACAATCTGAATCTTTTTTAAATGTTCGATGAAGCCCTTTGCTGTTCTGTTTAGAGACTCAGCTGATCATAAACCAAGTTTTGCTCTTGAACCAAGCTTCTAAACTCTTCACCTTTTTCATTTCTCAGTTAGTATTCACTTTAAAACTGATTAAAAGAAAAATTAAATGAATGCCTATCAACAAATGTGGGATCTAAACTCTAGTGCTTTCTCTAAAATAATTTCCTTTCTCAATTCAGAAATGTGTGTGTGTAAGTCACAACACCCGTGACACCAAAACGGCTTTCTTTTCTCTCTTTTCTCTACACTCTGCACTGTGAGCACACACACCAAATCAGAAAGGCTTTTTTCTCTCTTTTCTACATTATGGACTGTGGGGACACAAAACCGCTCTCTCTCTATTTTTTTTTTTATTGTGTGCCAGGGCGTTGTCTCACGTATTAGATTATGCTTAAGATACGAATGGGTTTATCAGTCACATCAGAATCCATACATACTGATCCTCCCGTAATAAAATGGTCGGATCTTATCAAACACACTTTGTTTCTTGTGACAAGTCAGCGAAACAGCGTATACACGTCAAGACACTGAATCAAGTTTGCCACAAGAACTCATAAGTTTGGCAGTATTGCACTGCCGTCAGCAATCATACACCCATTTTATTTTCATGAGACATGTGCACAAAGCCTGTTCAGCTGCAAGAAGGTCTAAATGTCCATCAATAATTGCTAGAAAACATGAAAGAAAATTTTCGAAAATCAAACCACACATGATCATAAGTGGGAGAGGAGGTGTTCAGCTGCAAGAAGGTGTGAATGTCCACCCATAATACCTGAAAAATGGGTAAAAAAAAAGGTGCAAATGCCCAACCATACATCATCAAAAGCAGGAGTGCATGTGTTCGGCTACAAGAAGGTGTGAACATCCAACCAAAGTTTGTAAAAAGCAGTTAAGAAAAGGTTCGAATATCCAACCATACATAATCAAAAGCGGGAGCAGAGCTGTTCGACTGCAAGTAGGTGTGAATGTCAGATCATAATTTGCAAAAAGCTGATGAGAAAGGGTGAGAATGCCCGACTATACACCATTAAATGCGGTAGCGGAGTTGTTCGGCTGTGAGTAGGTGTGAATCTCCAACCATAATTGCTGAAAAATGTGTTAGAAAAGGTAAAAATGCCGGTCCATACATCATCGAAATCGGGAGAGGTGGTGTTCAGCTGCAAGAAGGTCTAAATGTCCATCAATAATTGCTAGAAAACATGAAAGAAAATTTTCGAAAATCAAACCACACATGATCATAAGTGGGAGAGGAGGTGTTCAGCTGCAAGGTGTGAATGTCCACCCATAATTCCTAAAAAATGGGCAAAAAAAATGTGTGAATGCCCAACCATACATCATCAAAAGCAGGAGTGGAAGTGTTCGGCAACAAGAAGGTGTGAACGTCCAACCAAAATATGTAAAACGAAGTTAAGAAAAGGTTCGAATATCCAACCAAACATAATCAAAAGCGGGAGCAGAGCTGTTCGACTGGAAGTAGGTGTGAATGTCAGATCATAATTTGCAAAAAGCTGATGAGAAAAGGTGAGAATGCCCGACTATACACCTTCAAATGCGGGAGCGGAGTTGTTCGGCTGTGAGTAGGTGTGAATCTCCGACCATAATTGCTGAAAAATGTGTTAGAAAAGGTAAGAATGCCGGTCCATACATCATCAAAAGCGAGAGAGGTTGTGTTCGGCTGCAAGTAGGTGTGACTGTTCGACTAAAGTTTGTAAAAAGTGGGTAAGACAAGGTGCGAATGCCTGACAATGTATGATCAAAAGCGGGAGCGGAGGTGTTCAGCTGCAAGAAGGTCTACATGTCCATCAATAATTGCTAGAAAACATGAAAGAAACTTTTCGAAAATCAAACCGCACATGATCATAAGTGGGATAGGAGGTGTTCAGCTGCAAGGTGTGAATGTCCACCCATAATTCCTAAAAAATGGGCAAAAAAAAGGTGTGAATGCCCAACCATACATCATCAAAAGCAGGAGTGGAAGTGTTCGTCTACAAGAAGGTGTGAACGTCCAACCAAAATATGTAAAAAGAAGTTAAGAAAAGGTTCGAATATCCAACCAAACATAATCAAAAGCGGGAGCAGAGCTGTTCGACTGCAAGTAGGTGTGAATGTCAGATCATAATTTGCAAAAAGCTGATGAGAAAGGGTGAGAATGCCCGACTATACATCATCAAATGCGGGAGCGGAGTTGTTCGGCTGTGAGTAGGTGTGAATCTCCGACCATAATTACTCACAAACGGGTAAGAAAAGGTAGTATTGCCAGACCATATATGATCAAAACAGGGAGCGGAGGTGGTTCAGCTGCAAGAAGGTTTGAATGTCCGACTAAAGTTCAAATATATTAAAGAAAGCGGGAGGAGAGGTCTTCGGATGAGAGTGGTTGAAAATTTCCGACCATAATGTATAAAATGCGGTGAAAAAAAGGTGTGATAGAACACTAAAAGGTGGAGCGGAAGTGTTCGGCTGCAAGAAGGTGTGAATGTCCGACTATATTTGGTGAAAAGCAGGTGAAGCAAGGTCTGGATGCCAAACCTTACATCATCAAATGCGAGATCAGAGGTGTTTGGCCGCAAGAAGGCCATAGTTTGCCAAAAGCGGGTAAGGTGCGAATGTCCGACTAAATATCAAAAAAATTTGGGGCAGAGGTCTTCGGATGCAAGTGGGTGTGAATATCCAACCATACAAGTATGGTGGAGAGGAAGCTGTGAATAGCCGACCATAGTTTGGAAAAAGCGGGTAAGAAAAGGTTTGAATACCCGAACATACACCATCAAAAGAGGGAGCGGAGGTGTTCCGCTGTACGAAGGTGTGAATGTCCGACCATAGTTGGTAAAAAGCGGGTAAGAAAAGGTTAAAATACCCGACTGTACACAATCAATAGCGGGAGCGGATGTGTTCGGCTACAAGAAGGTGTGAAAGTCCGACCATGGTTTGTAAAAAGCGGGTAAGAAAAGGTGCGAATGTCCGACAATGTATGATCAAAAGAGAGAGCGGAGGTTTTCGGATACAAGAAGGTTTGAATGTCCCACCATAGTTTGTAAAAAGCGGGTAAGAAAAGGTTCGAATGCCCGACTATACACCATCAAAAGCGGGAGCAGAGGTGTTCCGCTGTAAGACGGTGTGAATGTCCGACCATAGTTGGTAAAAAGCGGGTAAGAAAAGGTTAAAATACCCCACTGTACACAATCAATAGCAGGAGCGGAGTTGTTCGGCTACAAGAAGGTGTGAAAGTCCGACCATGGTTTGTAAAAACCGGGAAGAAAAGGCTCGAAAGCCCGACTATACACCATCAAAAAGAAGGTTTGAATGTCCATCAATAATTGCTTTAAAACAAGAAAGTAAATTTTCGAATATCAAACCGTACATGATCATAAGCGGGAGAGGAGGTGTTCCGCTGTAAGACGGTGTGAATGTCCGACCATAGTTGGTAAAAAGCGGGTAAGAAAAGGTTAAAATACCCGACTGTACACAATCAATAGCGGGAGCGGAGTTGTTCGGCTACTAAAAGGTGTGAAAGTCCGACCCTGGTTTGTAAAAAGCGGGTAAGAAAAGGTTCGAATGCCCAAACATACACCATCAAAAGAGGGAGCGGAGGTGTTCCGCTGTAAGACGGTGTGAATGTCCGATCATAGTTGGTAAAAAGCGGGTAAGAAAAGGTTAAAATACCCGACTGTACACAATCAAAAGAGGGAGCGGAGTTGTTCAGCTAAGAGAAGGTGTGAAAGTCCAACCATGGTTTGTAAAAAGCGGGTAAGAAAAGGTTCGTATGCCCTAATATACACTATCAAAACCGGAGGTGTAGGTGTTCGGCTGCAAGAAGGTGTGAACGTCCGACCAAAGTTTGTAAAAAAGCAGTTAAGAAAAGGTTCGAATATCTAACCAAACATAATCAAAAGCGGGAGCAGAGCTGTTCGACTGCAAGTAGGTGTGAATGTCAGAGAATAATTTGCAAAAAGCTGATGAGAAAGGGTGAGAAATCCCGACTATACACCATCAAATGCGGTAGCGGAGTTGTTCGGCTGTGAGTAGGTGTGATTCTCCAACCATAATTGCTGAAAAATGTGTTAGAAAAGGTAAGAATGCCGGTCCATACATCATCAAAAGCGGGAGAGGTGGTGTTCGGCTGCAAGTAGGTGTGAATGTCCATTAATAATTGCTTTAAAACATGAAAGAAAATTTTCGAATATCAAACCTTACATGATCATTAGCGGGAGAGGAGGTGTTCAGCTGCAAGAAGATGTGAATATCCACCTATAATTACTGAAAAATGGGTAGGAAAAGATGCAAATGTCCAACCATAAATCATCAAAAGCAGGAGTGGAGTTGTTCAGCTACAAGAAGGTATGAAAGTCCAACCATGGTTTGTAAAAAGCGGGTAAGAGAAGGTTCGAATACCCGAATATATACCATCAAAAGCGGAAGCGGGGGTGTTCGGCTGCAAGAAGGTGTGAACGTCCGACCAAAGTTTGTAAAAAGCAGTTAAGAAAAGGTTTGAATATCCAACCGAACATAATCAAAAGCGGGAGCAGAGCTGTTCGACTGCAAGTAGGTGTGAATGTCAGATCATAATTGCTGAAAAATGTGATAGAAAAGACTAGAATGCCGGACAATACATCATCAAAAGCGGGAGAGGTGGTTTTTCGGCTGCAAGTAGGTGTGAATGTCCAGCCATAATTACTCACAAACGGGGGAAGAAAAGGTAGTATTTCCAGACCACACATGATCAAAACAGGGAATGGAGGTGGTTCAGCTGCAAGGTGTGAATGTCTGACTAAAGTTTGTAAAAAACGTGTAAGACAAGGGGCGAATGCCCGACAATGTATGATCAAAAGAGGGAGCGGAGGTTTTCGGCTGCAAGGTCTGAATGTCCAACCATAATTTGTAAAAATCGGGGAAGAAAAGGCTCGAAAGCCCGACTATACACCATCAAAAGCGGGAGCAGAGGTGTTCAGGTGCAAGAAGGTCTGAATGTCCGACCAATAATTACTGAAAAATGGGTAAGAAAAGGTGCAAATGCCAAATCATACATCATCAAAAGCAGGAGCGGATGTGTTCGGCTACAAGAAGGTTTGAATGTCCAACCATAGTAAGTAATAGGTGGGTAAGAAAAGGCTCGAATGCCCGACTATACACCATCAAAAGCGGAAGCGGAGGTGTTCGGCTGCAAGACGGTGTGAACGTCCGACCAAAGTTTGTAAAAAGCATTAAGAAAATGTTCGAATATCCAACCAAACATAATCAAAAGCGGGAGCAGAGCTGTTCGACTTCAAGTAGGTGTGAATATCAGATCATAATTTGCAAAAAGCTGATGAGAAAGGGTGAGAATAGGTGTGAATGTCCGACCATAATTGCTGAAAAATGTGTTAGAAAAGGTAAGAAGGCCGGACCATATATCATCAAAAGCGGGAGAGGTTGTGTTCGGCTGCAAGAAGGTGTGAATGTCCAGCCATAATTACTCACAAACGGGTAAGAAAAGGTACTATTGCCAGACCATATATGATCAAAACAGGGAGCGGAGGTGGTTCAGCTGCAAGAAGGTTTGAATGTCCAACTAAAGTTTGTAAAAAGCGGGTAAGACAAGGTGTGAATGCCCGACAATGTATGATCAAAAGAGGAGCGGAGGTTTTCGGCTGCAAGAAGGTCTGAATGTCCACCCATAATTACTGAAAAATGGGTAAGAAAAGGTGCGAAAGCCCAACCGCACATGATCATAAGTGGATGAGAAGGTGTTCGACTGCAAGTAGGTGTGAATGTAATCAATGTCTAGATAGATTTCAACAAAAAACAACGTTTTTCTTTGCAGTAAAAGAAAGTGCAAATCAAAAGTTTTAGGAATCCGAGAATAAGCTTATTTTCATGAGTTCTGCACGATTTCGGATTTTATGTATAAAATGAATTTCTTCACGCAAACTAAGTTAACACTGCTTTGTCCTTCATATGTACCCATTTCTACATATATTTCAAGCATAAACTTCCTCATATTACCCTGAATGAGAAAGAGCCACACTTGTGATTAAGCCATACCTCCCTTTTGAGGAGTTCTGCATGATTTGGGATTTTATCTATAAAATTAATTCCTTCACTCAAACTATGTTAAAACGGCTTTTACCTTCATATATATCAATGTCTCGATAGATTTAAACAAAAAAACAACGTTGTACTTTGCAATAAAAGAAAGAGCAAATCAAAAGTTTTAGGAATCCGACAATAAGCTTATTTTCATGAGTTCTGCACGATTTCGGATTTTATGTATAAAATGAATTCATTCACTCAAACCAAGTTAAAACTGCTTTTTCCTTCATATTTATCAATGTCTAGATCGACTTCAACAAAGAACAACATTGTATTTTGCAGTAGAAGAAAGAGCAAAACTGAAGGATCAGGAATCCGAGAATAAGCTTCTTTTCATACGTTCTGCATGATTTGGGATTTTATGTATAAAATGAATTCCTTCACTCAAACTAAGTTAACACTGCTTTGTCCTTCATATGTACCCATTTCTACATATATTTCAAGCATAAACTTCCTCATACTACCCCGAATGAGAAAGAACCACACTTGTGATTAAGCCATACGCCCCTTTTGAGGAGTTCTGCATGATTTGGGATTTTATCTATAAAATCAATTCCTTCACTCAAACTATGTTAAAACGGCTTTTACCTTCATATTTATCAATGTCTCGATATATTTAAACAAAAAAAAACAACGTTGTACTTTGCAGTAAAAGAAAGAGCCAATCAAAAGTTTTAGGAATCCGAGAATAAGCTTATTTTCATGAGTTCTGCACGATTTCGGATTTTATGTATAAAATGAATTAATTCACTCAAACCAAGTTAAAACTGCTTTTTCCTTCATATTTATCAATGTCTAGATCGACTTCAACAAAGAACAACATTGTATTTTGCAGTAGAAGAAAGAGCAACACTGAAGGATCAGGAATCCGAGAATAAGCTTATTTTCTTATGGGCAAGTGGGAACTGCTTTGTCCTTCATATTAATCAATGTGTAGATGGATTTCAACTTCTTCTACTGCAAAGTCCAATGTTTTTCTTTGTTGAAGTCGATCTAGACATTGATGAATATGGAAGGACAAAGCAGTTTTAACTTGGTTTGAGCAAAGCAATTCATTTTATAGCAAAATCCGAAATCGTGCAGAACTCATGAAAGCAGGCTTATACTCGGATTCCTGAAACTTTAGATTTGCTCTTTCTTTTACTGCAAAGTACAACGTTGTTTTTTTGTTTAAATATTTCTAGACATGGTAAATATGAAGGACAAATCAGTTTTAACAGTTTGAGTGAAGTAATGCATTTTATAAGCAAAATCCCAAATCATGCAGAACTCACGAAATGCTTTTTCTCGCTTTTCACTGCTTTTTACAAACTTTGGTCGGACGTTCACACCTTCTTGCATCCGAACACCACCTCTCCCGCTTTTGATGATGTATGGTCCAGTATTCTTACCTTTTCTAACACATTTTTCAGCAATTATGGTCGGACATTCACACCTACTCACAGCTGGACACCTCCGCTCCCGCTTTTGATCATACAATGTCGGGACATCGCTCCTTGTCTTACCAGCTTTTTACAAACTTTAGTCGAACATTCACACCTTCTTGCAGCTGAACACCTCCGCTCCCGCTTTTGATGATGTATAGTCGGGCTTTCGAGCCTTTTCTTACCCGGTTTTTACAAATTATGGTTGGACGTTCAGACCTTGCAGCCGAACACCTCCGCTCTCTCTTTTGATCATACATTGTTGGGCATTCGCACCTTGTCTTACCCGCTTTTTACAAACTATAGTCAGACATTAACACCTTGCAGCTGAACCTCCGCTCCCTGTTTTGATCATGTATGGTCTGGCAATACTACCTTTTCTTCCCCCGTTTGTGAGTAATTGTGGCTGGACATTCACACCTACTTGCAGTCGAACAGCTCTGCTCCCGCTTTTGATTATGTTTGGTTGGATATTCGAGCCTTTTCTTAACTGCTTTTTACAAACCATGGTTGGACTTTCACACCTTCTTGTAGCCGAACAACTCCGCTCCCGCTATTGATTGTGTACAGTCGGGTATTTTAACCTTTTCTTACCCGCTTTTTACCAACTATGGTCGGACATTCACACCGTCTTACAGCGGAACACCTCCGCTCCCGCTTTTTATGGTGTATAGTCGGGCATTCGAACCTTTTCTTACCCGCTTTTTACAAACTATGGTAGGACATTCAAACCTTCGTGTATCCGAAAACCTCCGCTCTCTCTTTTGATCATACATTGTCGGACATTCGCACCTTTTCTTACCCGCTTTTTACAAACCATGGTCGGACTGTCACACCTTCTTGTAGCCGAACACATCCGCTCCCGCTATTGATTGTGTACAGTCGGGTATTTTAACCTTTTCTTACGCGCTTTTTACCAAGTATGGTCGGACATTCACACCTTCGTACAGCGGAACACCTCCGCTCCCTCTTTTGATGGTGTATGTTCGGGCATTCAAACCTTTTCTTACACGCTTTTTCCAAACTATGGTCGGCTATTCACAGCTTCCTCTCCACCATACTTGTATGGTGGGATATTCACAACCACTTGCATCCGAAAACCTCCGCCCCAAATTTTGTTGATATTTAGTCGGACATTCGCACCTTACCCGCTTTTGGCAAACTATGGCCTTCTTGCAGCCTAACAACTCTGATCTTGCTTTTGATGATGTAAGGTTGGGCATTCAGACCTTGCTTCACCTGCTTTTCACCAAATATAGTCGGACATTCACACCTTCTTGCAGCCGAACACTTCCGCTCCACCTTTTAGTGTTCTATCACACCTTTTTTTCACCGCATTTTATACATTATGGTTGGAAATTTTCAACCACTCTCATCCGAAGACCTCTCCTCCCGCTTTTGTTAATATATTTGAACTTTAGTCGGGCATTCAAACCTTCTTGCAGCTGAACCACCTCCGCTCCCTGTTTTGATCATATATGGTCTGGCAATACTACCTTTTCTTACCCGTTTGTGAGTAATTATGGCTGGACATTCACACCTACTCACAGCCGAACAACTCCGCTCCCGCATTTGATGATGTATAGTCGGGCATTCTCACCCTTTCTCATCAGCTTTTTGCAAATTATGATCTGACATTCACACCTACTTGCAGTCGAACAGCTCTGCTCCCGCTTTTGATTATGTTTGGTTGGATATTCGAACCTTTTCTTAACTTCTTTTTACATATTTTGGTTGGACGTTCACACCTTCTTGTAGCCAAACACTTCCACTCCTGCTTTTGATGATGTATGGTTGGGCATTCACAACTTTTTTTTGCCCATTTTTCAGGAATTATGGGTGGACATTCACACCTTGCAGCTGAACACCTCCTATCCCACTTATGATCATGTGCGGTTTGATTTTCGAAAAGTTTCTTTCATGTTTTCTAGCAATTATTGATGGACATGTAGACCTTCTTGCAGCTGAACACCTCCGCTCCCGCTTTTGATCATACATTGTCAGGCATTCGCACCTTGTCTTACCCACTTTTTACAAATTATGGTCGAACATTCACACCTACTTGCAGCCGAGCACCTCCGCTCCCGCTTTTGATGGTGTATAGTCGGGCTTTCGAGCCTTTTCTTCCCCGGTTTTTCCAAATTATGGTTGTACATTCAGACCTTGCAGCCGAAAACCTCCGCTCCCTCATTTGATCATACATTGTCAGGCATTCGCACCTTGTCTTACCCGCTTTTTATAAACTTTAGTCAGACATTCACACCTTGCAGCTGAACCACCTCCGATCCCTGTTTTGATAATGTATGGTCTGGCAATACTACCTTTTCTTACCGGTTTGTGAGTAATTATGGCTGGACATTCACACCTACTTGCAGCCGAACACCACTTTTCCAGCTTTTGATGATGTATGGTCCGGCATTCTAGTCTTTTCTAACACATTTTTCAGCAATTATGGTTTGACATTCACACCTACTCACAGCCGAACACTTCCGCTCCCGCTTTTGATTATGTTTGGTTGGATATTCGAAACTTTTCTTCACTGCTTTTTACAAACTTTGGTCGGACATTCACACCTTCTTGCAGCCGAACACCTCCGCTTCCGCTTTTGATGGTATATATTCGGGCATTCGAACCTTTTCTTACCCGCTTTTTACAAACCATGGTCGGACTTTCACACCTTCTTGTAGCCGAACAACTCCGCTCCCGCTATTGATTGTGTACAGTCGGGTATTTTAACCTTTTCTTACCCGCTTTATACCAACTATTGTTGGACATTCACACCGTCTTACAGCGGAACACCTCCGCTCCCTCTTTTGATGGTGTATGTTCGGGCATTCAAACCTTTTCTTACCCGCATTTTACGAACTATGGTCGGACATTCAAACCTTCTTTTAGCCGAACACATCCACTCTTGCTTTTGATGATGTATGGTTGAGCATTCGCACCTTTTCTTACCCATTTTTTACAAACTATGGTCGGACATTCACACCTTCTTGCAGCTGAACACCTCCTCTCCCGCTTATGATGATGTGTGGTTTGATATTCGAAAATTTTCTTTAATTTTTTCTAGCAATTATTGATGGACATTCAGACCTTCTTGCAGCTGAACACCTCCGCTCCCGCTTTTGATGATGTATAGTCGGGCTTTCGAGCCTTTTCTTCCCCGGTTTTTAGAAAATTATTGTTGGACATTCAGACCTTCTTGCAGCCGAAAACCTCCGCTCCCTCATTTGATCATACATTGTCAGGCATTCGCACCTTGTCTTACCCGCTTTTTATAAACTTTAGTCAGACATTCACACCTTGCAGCTGAACCACCTCCGCTCCCTGTTTTGATAATGTATGGTCTGGCAATACTACCTTTTCTTACCGGTTTGTGAGTAATTATGGCTGGACATTCACACCTACTTGCAGCCGAACACCACTTTTCCAGCTTTTGATGATGTATGGTCCGGCATTCTAGTCTTTTCTAACACATTTTTCAGCAATTATGGTTTGACATTCACACCTACTCACAGCCGAACACTTCCGCTCCCGCTTTTGATTATGTTTGGTTGGATATTCGAAACTTTTCTTCACTGCTTTTTACAAACTTTGGTCGGACATTCACACC
The DNA here is from genome assembly GCF_036924035.1 of Leuresthes tenuis. NCBI lineage: Eukaryota > Metazoa > Chordata > Actinopteri > Atheriniformes > Atherinopsidae > Leuresthes > Leuresthes tenuis. Next base: position 190,777 of record NW_027325411.1, on the reverse strand, counting down.
TTCTTGCAGCCGAACACCTCCGCTTCCGCTTTTGATTGTGTACAGTCGGGTATTTTAACCTTTTCTTACCCGCTTTATACCAACTATTGTTGGACATTCACACCGTCTTACAGCGGAATACCTCCGCTCCCTCTTTTGATGGTGTATGTTCGGGCATTCGAACCTTTTCTTACCCGCATTTTACGAACTATGGTCGGACATTCAAACCTTCTTTTAGCCGAACACATCCACTCCTGCTTTTGATGATGTATGGTTGAGCATTCGCACCTTTTCTTACCCATTTTTTACAAACTATGGTCGGACATTCACACCTTCTTGCAGCTGAACACCTCCTCTCCCGCTTATGATGATGTGTGGTTTGATATTCGAAAATTTTCTTTCATTTTTTCTAGCAATTATTGATGGACATTCAGACCTTCTTGCAGCTGAACACCTCCGCTCCCGCTTTTGATGATGTATAGTCGGGCTTTCGAGCCTTTTCTTCCCCGATTTTTACAAATTATGGATGGACATTCAGACCTTCTTTCAGCCGAAAACCTCCGCTCCCTTTTTTGATCATACATTGTCGGGCATTCGCACCTTTTCTTACCCGCTTTTTACAATTCATGGTCGGACTTTCACACCTTTTAGTAGCGGAACAACTCTGCTCCCGCTATTGATTGTGTACAATAGGGTATTTTAACCTTTTCTTACCTGCTTTTTGCCAATTATGGTTGGACATTCACACCTTCTTACAGCGGAACACCTCCGCTCCCTCCTTTGATGGTGTATGTTCGGGCATTCGAACCTTTTCTGACCCGCTTTTTACAAACTATGGTCAGACATTCAAACCTTCTTGTAGCCGAACACATCCACTCCTGCTTTTGATGATGGGTATTCAAACCTACTTGTTGCCCGCTTTTCATTAATTATGGGTGTACATACACACCTTGTCGCAGCCAAACACCTCCGCTCCCTGTTAGGATCATGTATGGTTGGGCATTCGTACCTTTTCTTACCCATTTTGCAGTAATTATGGGTGGACATTCACACCTTCTTGCATTTGAACACCTCCTCTCCCGCTTATGATCATGTGCGGTTTGATATTCGAAAATTCTCTTCCATGTTTTCTAGCAATTATTGATGGACATTCAGACCTTCTTGCAGCTGAACACCTCCGCTCCAGCTGTTGATGGTGTATAGTCGGGCTTTTGAGCCTTTTCTTCCCAGATTTTTACAAAATATGGATGGACATTCAGACCTTGTTTCAGCCGAAAACCTCCTCTCCCTCTTTTGATCATACATTGTCGGGCATTCACACCTTTTCTTACCCGCTTTTTACAATTCATGGTCGGACTTTCACACCTTTTAGTAGCGGAACAACTCTGCTCCCGCTATTGATTGTGTACAATAGGGTATTTTAACCTTTTCTTACCTGCTTTTTGCCAATTATGGTTGGACATTCACACCTTCTTACAGCGGAACACCTCCGCTCCCTCCTTTGATGGTGTATGTTCGGGCATTCGAACCTTTTCTGACCCGCTTTTTACAAACTATGGTCAGACATTCAAACCTTCTTGTAGCCGAACACATCCACTCCTGCTTTTGATGATGGGTATTCAAACCTACTTGTTGCCCGCTTTTCATTAATTATGGGTGTACATACACACCTTGTCGCAGCCAAACACCTCCGCTCCCTGTTAGGATCATGTATGGTTGGGCATTCGTACCTTTTCTTACCCATTTTGCAGTAATTATGGGTGGACATTCACACCTTCTTGCATTTGAACACCTCCTCTCCCGCTTATGATCATGTGCGGTTTGATATTCGAAAATTCTCTTCCATGTTTTCTAGCAATTATTGATGGACATTCAGACCTTCTTGCAGCTGAACACCTCCGCTCCAGCTGTTGATGGTGTATAGTCGGGCTTTTGAGCCTTTTCTTCCCAGATTTTTACAAAATATGGATGGACATTCAGACCTTGTTTCAGCCGAAAACCTCCTCTCCCTCTTTTGATCATACATTGTCGGGCATTCACACCTTTTCTTACCCGCTTTTTACAAACCATGGTCGGACTTTCACACCTTTTAGTAGCGGAACAACTCTGCTCCCGCTATTGATTGTGTACAATCGGGTATTTTAACCTTTTCTTACCTGCTTTTTGCCAACTATGGTCGGACATTCACACCTTCTTACAGCGGAACACCTCCGCTCCCTCCTTTGATGGTGTATGTTCGGGCATTCGAACCTTTTCTTACCCGCTTTTTACAAACTATGGTCAGACAGTCACACCTTCTTGCAGCCGAACACTTCCGCTCTACCTTTTAGTGTTCTATGGGGTATTCACACCTTTTTTTTCACCACATTTTATAGATTATGGTTGTAAATTCTCACCCACTCGTATCCGAAGACCTCTCCTCCTGCTTTGGTTAATATATAGTCGGGCATTCGAACCTTTTCTTACCCGCTTTTTACAAATTATGGTCGAACATTCACACCTACTTGCAGCCGAACACCTCCGCTCCCGCTTTTGATGGTGTATAGTCGGGCTTTCGAGCCTTTTCTTCCCCGGTTTTTACAAATTATGGTTGGACATTCAGACCTTGCAGCCGAAAACCTCCGCTCCCTCTTTTGATCATACATTGTCAGGCATTCGCACCTACTTGCAGCCGAATACTTCCGCTCCACCTTTTAGTGATGTATGGTTGGCATTTGCACCTTTTCTTACCCTTTCTTACCCTACTGATTGCTTAAGATGAAGTTGTTTTTTCTCAAACTACAACATTTTTTTAATTGTTGAAACTTGATTTGAAGTGGATAAATAAGGAGGACAAACAGTTTTAAGTCAGGCTGATAGAAGGAATTAATTTTATAGCAAAATCTGTATTTCGTCATATGTCGAGAGATGCTTATTGCTGAAGAAGTTCTTTCTCATTCTACAAAGTTTGTTGGTTATTGTTGAAACTTCATCAGAAGTGAAGAAATAAATGAATGCCTATCAACAAATGTGGGATCTAAACTCTAGTGCTTCCTCTAAAATAATTTCCTTTCTCAATTCAGAAATGTGTGTGTGTAAGTCACAACACCCGTGACACCAAAACGACTTTCTTTTCTCTCTTTTCTCTACACTCTGCACTGTGAGCACACACACCAAATCAGAAAGGCTTTTTTCTCTCTTTTCTACATTATGGACTGTGGGGACACAAAACCGCTCTCTCTTTTTTTTTTGATTGTGTGCCAGGGCGTTGTCTCACGTATTAGATTATGCTTACGATACGAATGGGTTTATCAGTCACATCAGAATCCATACATACTGATCCTCCCGTAATAAAATGGTCGGATCTTATCAAACACACTTTGTTTCTTGTGACAATCAAGTCAGCGAAACAGCGTATACACGTCAAGACACTGAATCAAGTTTGCCACAAGAACTCATAAGTTTGGCAGTATTGCTCTGCCGTCAGCAATCATACACCCATTTTATTTTCGTGAGACATGTGCAGGCACCTGTTCATCTACTGTTCTATCACTATGAATTAGTTTATCTATTATCAATAAGGATACTTCTACAACTACTATCAAAGTATGTCCAGACTTCTTATGTTGTCAGTTGCTATATATGAATAAGTGGGTAGCTACTGACAAGCATTAAGCATGTCACACAGCCCAAACATATAACATTTCAGGACACACCACACAGTTAACAACCACAGTGAAGTGTCAAAGCCCAAACATGTAACATTCAACAGGACACTTACACAACACATTCAAATCAAACAGTCAGACAACATACAAGAACATATACCCCAGCCGGCATTGCTCCCTGCCTATTTTCCTACAGCTCACTATGTGTGCGCACACCTTTATTCACAAACTCTTCAACTTATACTCTTTTACCAAAGCTGCTACAGCTCGATTGGCCGAATACCCTTAGATCCTATTTCGGTGAATTTGACATCTGCCTTACATGTAACAGATTAGCGGTTTAGCAGTTTTAATTTAGTTTGAGTGAAGGAATTCATTTTATAGCAAAATCCGAAATCGTGAAGAACTCATGAAAGGAAGCTTATTCTCGGATTCCTGAAACTTTAGATTTGCTCTTTCTTTTTCTGCAAAGTACAACGTTGTTTTTTTTTTGTTTAAATCTTTCTAGACATGGTAAATATGAAGGACAAAGCAGTTTTAACATAGTTTGAGTGAAGGAATTCATTTTATAGATAAAATCCCAAGAGTCTGCTGAGAAAAGAGAGTGAATGCGAAGTAGACTTTAACACGGCTCTGGGAGCGAGCCGAGTGTGGGCTAACCGGGAGAATTGCTTGAAAGAAACGCGACACCGAATGAGAGGTCAGAACAAAGCCTCAATACGGTGTTCCCGTGGTGTTTTTGTTGCTGCCTTGTCGATTGCACAGGGGCAAGCGTTTCAACCAAGCAACGCTCACCATGGGGAAGGTGGCTATGGCAACTAGCCTGATGCCCTGCTCCCGCAGTGACGGATAATCGTACTCTGGTTTCTCTTCATAACATACAAGTCTTTCGCCTTTTACTAAAGACTTTCGTGGAGAGCAGCACTAATGAGTTGTTTCTATTTTTGGCAGGCTTTACCTTTGCGGGTGAAGCCCTTTCTGTCTGTGCAAAAGAAATCTTGTTACTGTGCAGAGTGACTTCTCTGAGTAGAGTCGCCTTACTTGTTGCGATTGTGCCGATGTTCGAAGCTGGAGTGCAAAGTTGTTGCTTGAATGGTGCTTGCTGGAGCATGCGGGAGTGCAAAGTTATACCATTTAAAAGGGCTGAAGAGTGCTCAGTGCAGCGGGTGGGCGGAGGTGCAACGTGACACTCTGGCCACCTATGGCCATAAAAAGAACACTGCTACAAGTGCGCATTGTGCCAGCAAGGGCCCTCGGACCTGAAACAGTGGACAGTTATCGCTTCTCGGCCTTTTGGCTAAGATCAAGTGTAGTATCTGTTCTTATCAGTTTAATATGTCCTCTATACGAGGACTACATATTAAATGGATTTTTAAGAATAGGAGTTGAAAAAGAAGCTTGCTCCGTTCACTCCAAGCATTGACCCAGTACTGCAGTGCCGCTGGGAACGGTGCGCTCTTCTCTGCTCTTGTGAAAAAGCAAACAGCGGTGCAGGATGCAAGTTTCAGGGAGCCCAAGATGAAACTTTCTTTTAATCTGCTGAGAAAAGAGAGTGAATGCGAAGTAGACTTTAACACAGCTCTGGGAGCGAGCCGAGTGTGGGCTAACCGGGAGAATTGCTTGAAAGAAACGCGACACCGAATGAGTGGTCAGAACAAAGCCTCAATACGGTGTTCCCGTGGTGTTTGTGGCTGCCTTGTCTTTTGCACAGAGTAAAAGACAAGGCAGCCATCGAATAGGGCCCGATTGTTCCTACTTGGTCAGCCGAGGAGCAAGTGGGGGGAGCAAGCGTCTCAACCAAGCAAATCTCACCAAGTAGGAACAATCGGGCCCTATTCGATGGCTGCAACACCTGAAAGAGATATTGATGCGAGACCCGATCAAAAGCTTTTTCAAAGTCTAAATTTAAGATGACAAGCCGGGTGTTTCTGTCTCTAGCGTAATCAATGATGTCTCGAATCAGTACGAGGCTGTCGGTGAGTTGTCTCTCTGAGATGGCACAAGCCTGGTCTGGGTGAATTACCTCCTCTAAAACAGAGGACATCCGTGTCGTTAAAACCTTGCTAAAAAGTTTACAGTCAAAGTTTAAAAGTGTGATGGGCCTCCAATTCTTTAGGTCAGTAGACTTTAACACAGCTCTGGGAGCGAGCCGAGTGCGGGCTAACCGGGAGAATTGCTTGAAAGAAACGCCATACCAAATGAGCGGTCAGAACAAAGCCTCAATACGGTGTTCCCGTTGTGTTTTTGTTGCTGCCGCTGTTTTTTTTTTCACAAGAGCGCACCTGTTGAGGGGGGGCCTGGGGGGGCCTGGGTGATGGTGGGTCTCAGGCCCGGGCTGCTGCGACTGGTGTGACCGGGTGGTTTGTTTGTTTGTTTTTTGTTGTTGTTTGTTTGTTTTTTGTAGAGGTCCTCCGGAGTGGGGTTGGGTTGAGTGGGGTGGGGCGGGATGGGTACCTTCTGGGGGTACAGTAGCTCCCAGAATATGGTCGCTGCAGGCCCCTGGCCTGGTGGACATCAGGCCCTCCTGTCCTGTGTTGGCTCCCTGGTAGCGGGGATGCCTATTGCAGCCAGTCCCTGGCTGCCCCCAGTGTATATCCCCATACCCCTCTCCCTTCTGGCTCCTGTACACAGCACACACTCACACATGAAGGGTTTTGGGGGCGTGTGTGTTCGGTGGGGTGTAGTGGACTCTGCAGTAGTTGCCCTCTGCAGTTCCCACCCCTGTTTTAATTACACCTTAGACATTACTACTTATCAAACACACTCACACACACACATTAGGTCTTGGGGGGTGGTTACACTGAGTGGCATCTGGTGGGCGGGGCTCTTTGGGTATGTAGGCTGCCCAGAGGGCCACGCTCCCAGTTCTACAAATTTGGCTGCCCCTCAATTTTAATTGCTCACTATTAGAAAATATTGAAGAGCCAGAAGGGTGAGGGGAGGGGTCTTCTTCGCACACCCCTGCTTCCTGGTTGCTGCTCGGGGCGGGAGGGGCCAGGAGGATTAATTAATTGTTCTGCTGGTTTGGGGTCTGTGGTGGCTGGGGGGCTGCTGGCCCCCTGGTGTGCCCGCTGCACTACACCCCAGCGGAGTCGAGGGAGGGAGGACGTGTAGATGTATGGGACATGAAAGTGTGTGTGGTAATGATTGGGCCTGGATCTTGGACTTGCTGTCGCCTGGCCTGCCTGTGCTTCTCCCGATGGGGGGGGGCGGCGTGGCCTCTCTCCGCTGCTCGCGACTTCACCCACCTGTGGGCACGTCTTGACTCCCAGGGCACTTGGCCAGGGGTGCTGGGGCAGGCACTGACCCACTGTGTGGCTGTCTGGGGCGCTTGGCCCTCCTGGGTATTGGGTGGGGCCTCTGCCGGGGGGTTTGGGGGCGCTCGGGCTCCTGGGGCCCGGATCCAGTGCACGGCCCATGTCTGGGCGGCTGGGGCCTGGCGACGTCGGTGGGCTGTTGCCCCTGGCTCCCGGAGGGCCTCTGCCCTATGCTTATGGGGGCTCTTTCCGGGGGCTTCCTCTGCAGACTTCTGGGTGGATGCCTGGTTGCCCCTGCGGTGGGCTTCCTGGGTTCTGTGCTCTGTGGGGGAACCTTTTCTTAACTGCTTTTTTACAAACTTTGGTCGGACGTTCACACCTTCTTGCAGCCGAACACCTACACTTCCGGTTTTGATAGTGTATATTCGGGCATACGAACCTTTTCTTACCCGCTTTTTACAAACCATGGTCGGACTTTCACACCTTCTCTTAGCTGAACAACTCCGCTCCCTCTTTTGATTGTGTACAGTCGGGTATTTTAACCTTTTCTTACCCGCTTTTTACCAACTATGATCGGACATTCACACCGTCTTACAGCGGAACACCTCCGCTCCCTCTTTTGATGGTGTATGTTCGGGCATTCGAACCTTTTCTTACCCGCTTTTTACAAACCAGGGTCGGACTTTCACACCTTTTAGTAGCCGAACAACTCCGCTCCCGCTATTGATTGTGTACAGTCGGGTATTTTAACCTTTTCTTACCCGCTTTTTACCAACTATGGTCGGACATTCACACCGTCTTACAGCGGAACACCTCCTCTCCCGCTTATGATCATGTACGGTTTGATATTCGAAAATTTACTTTCTTGTTTTAAAGCAATTATTGATGGACATTCAAACCTTCTTTTTGATGGTGTATAGTCGGGCTTTCGAGCCTTTTCTTCCCGGTTTTTACAAACCATGGTCGGACTTTCACACCTTCTTGTAGCCGAACAACTCCACTCCTGCTATTGATTGTGTACAGTCGGGTATTTTAACCTTTTCTTACCCGCTTTTTACCAACTATGGTCGGACATTCACACCGTCTTACAGCGGAACACCTCCGCTCCCGCTTTTGATGGTGTATAGTCGGGCATTCGAACCTTTTCTTACCCGCTTTTTACAAACTATGGTGGGACATTCAAACCTTCTTGTATCCGAAAACCTCCGCTCTCTCTTTTGATCATACATTAACGGACATTCGCACCTTTTCTTACCCGCTTTTTACAAACCATGGTCGGACTTTCACACCTTCTTGTAGCCGAACACATCCGCTCCCGCTATTGATTGTGTACAGTCGGGTATTTTAACCTTTTCTTACCCGCCTTTTACCAACTATGGTCGGACATTCACACCTTCGTACAGCGGAACACCTCCGCTCCCTCTTTTGATGGTGTATGTTCGGGTATTCAAACCTTTTCTTACCCGCTTTTTCCAAACTATGGTCGGCTATTCACAGCTTCCTCTCCACCATACTTGTATGGTTGGATATTCACACCCACTTGCATCCGAAGACCTCTGCCCCAAATTTTTTTGATAATTAGTCGGACATTCGCACCTTACCCGATTTTGGCAAACTATGGCCTTCTTGCAGCCAAACACCTCTGATCTCGCATTTGATGATGTAAGGTTTGGCATTCAGACCTTGCTTCACCTGCTTTTCACCAAATATAGTCGGACATTCACACCTTCTTGCAGCCGAACACTTCCGCTCCACCTTTTAGTGTTCTATCACACCTTTTTTTCACCGCATTTTATACATTATGGTCGGAAATTTTCAACCACTCTCATCCGAAGACCTCTCCTCCCGCTTTTGTTAATATATTTGAACTTTAGTTCCGCTCCCTGTTTTGATCATATATGGTCTGGCAATACTACCTTTTCTTACCCGTTTGTGAGTAATTATGGCTGGACATTCACACCTACTTGCAGCCGAACACAACCCCTCTCGCTTTTGATGATGTATGGACCGGCATTTTTACCTTTTCTAACACATTTTTCAGCAATTATGGTCGGAGATTCACACCTACTCACAGCCGAACAACTCCGCTCCCGCATTTGATGATGTATAGTCGGGCATTCTCACCCTTTCTCATCAGCTTTTTGCAAATTATGATCTGACATTCACACCTACTTGCAGTCGAAAAGCTCTGCTCCCGCTTTTGATTATGTTTGGTTGGATATTCGAACTTTTTCTTAACTGCTTTTTACATATTTTGGTTGGACGTTCACACCTTCTTGTAGCCGAACACTTCCACTCCTGCTTTTGATAATGTATGGTTGGGCATTCACACCTTTTTTTTGCCCATTTTTCAGGAATTATGGGTGGACATTCACACCTTGCAGCTGAACACCTCCTATCCCACTTATGATCATGTGCGGTTTGATTTTCGAAAAGTTTCTTTCATGTTTTCTAGCAATTATTGATGGACATTTAGACCTTCTTGCAGCTGAACACCACCTCTCCCGATTTTGATTATGTATGGACCGGCATTTTTACCTTTTCTAACACATTTCTAAATTGAGAAAGGAAATTATTTTAGAGGAATCACTAGAGTTTAGATCCCACATTTGTTGATAGGCATTCATTTATTTCTTCACTTCTGATAAAAATGATAAGACTGACCTAAAGAATTGGAGGCCCATCACACTTTTAAACTTTGACTGTAAACTTTTTAGCAAGGTTTTAACGACACGGATGTCCTCTGTTTTAGAGGAGGTAATTCACCCAGACCAGGCTTGTGCCATCTCAGAGAGACAACTCACCGACAGCCTCGTACTGATTCGAGACATCATTGATTACGCTAGAGACAGAAACACCCGGCTTGTCATCTTAAATTTAGACTTTGAAAAAGCTTTTGATCGGGTCTCGCATCAATATCTCTTTCAGGTGTTGCAGCCATCGAATAGGGCCCGATTGTTCCTACTTGGTGAGATTTGCTTGGTTGAGACGCTTGCTCCCCCCACTTGCTCCTCGGCTGACCAAGTAGGAACAATCGGGCCCTATTCGATGGCTGCCTTGTCTTTTACTCTGTGCAAAAGACAAGGCAGCCACAAACACCACGGGAACACCGTATTGAGGCTTTGTTCTGACCACTCATTCGGTGTCGCGTTTCTTTCAAGCAATTCTCCCGGTTAGCCCACACTCGGCTCGCTCCCAGAGCTGTGTTAAAGTCTACTTCGCATTCACTCTCTTTTCTCAGCAGATTAAAAGAAAGTTTCATCTTGGGCTCCCTGAAACTTCCATCCTGCACCGCTGTTTGCTTTTTCACAAGAGCAGAGAAGAGCGCACCGTTCCCAGCGGCACTGCAGTACTGGGTCGATGCTTGGAGTGAACGGAGCAAAGCTTCTTTTTCAACTCCTATTCTTAAAAATCCATTTAATATGTAGTCCTCGTATAGAGGACATATTAAACTGATAAGAACAGATACTACACTTGATCTTAGCCAAAAGGCCGAGAAGCGATAACTGTCCACTGTTTGAGGTCCGAGGGCCCTTGCTGGCACAATGCGCACTTGTAGCAGTGTTCTTTTTATGGCCATAGGTGGCCAGAGTGTCACGTTGCACCTCCGCCCACCCGCTGCACTGAGCACTCTTCAGCCCTTTTAAATGGTATAACTTTGCACTCCCGCATGCTCCAGCAAGCACCATTCAAGCAACAACTTTGCACTCCAGCTTCGAACATCGGCACAATCGCAACAAGTAAGGCGACTCTACTCAGAGAAGTCACTCTGCACAGTAACAAGATTTCTTTTGCACAGACAGAAAGGGCTTCACCCGCAAAGGTAAAGCCTGCCAAAAATAGAAACAACTCATTAGTGCTGCTCTCCACGAAAGTCTTTAGTAAAAGGCGAAAGACTTGTATGTTATGAAGAGAAACCAGAGTACGATTATCCGTCACTGCGGAAGCAGGGCATCAGGCTAGTTGCCATAGCCACCTTCCCGATGGTGAGCGTTGCTTGGTTGAAACGCTTGCCCCTGTGCAATCGACAAGGCAGCAACAAAAACACCACGGGAACACCGTATTGAGGCTTTGTTCTGACCGCTCATTCGGTGTCGCGTTTCTTTCAAGCAATTCTCCCGGTTAGCCCACACTCGGCTCGCTCCCAGAGCCGTGTTAAAGTCTACTTCGCATTCACTCTCTTTTCTCAGCAGACTCTTGGGATTTTATCTATAAAATGAATTCCTTCACTCAAACTATGTTAAAACTGCTTTGTCCTTCATATTTACCATGTCTAGAAAGATTTAAACAAAAAAAAACAACGTTGTACTTTGCAGTAAAAGAAAGAGCAAATCTAAAGTTTCAGGAATCCGAGAATAAGCTTACTTTCATGAGTTCTTCACGATTTCGGATTTTGCTATAAAATGAATTCCTTCACTCAAACTAAATTAAAACTGCTAAACCGCTAATCTGTTACATGTAAGGCAGATGTCAAATTCACCGAAATAGGATCTAAGGGTATTCGGCCAATCGAGCTGTAGCAGCTTTGGTAAAAGAGTATAAGTTGAAGAGTTTGTGAATAAAGGTGTGCGCACACATAGTGAGCTGTAGGAAAATAGGCAGGGAGCAATGCCGGCTGGGGTATATGTTCTTGTATGTTGTCTGACTGTTTGATTTGAATGTGTTGTGTAAGTGTCCTGTTGAATGTTACATGTTTGGGCTTTGACACTTCAATGTGGTTGTTAACTGTGTGGTGTGTCCTGAAATGTTATATGTTTGGGCTGTGTGACATGCTTAATGCTTGTCAGTAGCTACCCACTTATTCATATATAGCAACTGACAACATAAGAAGTCTGGACATACTTTGATAGTAGTTGTAGAAGTATCCTTATTGATAATAGATAAACTAATTCATAGTGATAGAACAGTAGATGAACAGGTGCCTGCACATGTCTCACGAAAATAAAATGGGTGTATGATTGCTGACGGCAGAGCAATACTGCCAAACTTATGAGTTCTTGTGGCAAACTTGATTCAGTGTCTTGACGTGTATACGCTGTTTCGCTGACTTGATTGTCACAAGAAACAAAGTGTGTTTGATAAGATCCGACCATTTTATTACGGGAGTATCAGTATGTATGGATTCTGATGTGACTGATAAACCCATTCGTATCGTAAGCATAATCTAATACGTGAGACAACGCCCTGGCACACAATCAAAAAAAAAAAGAGAGAGCGGTTTTGTGTCCCCACAGTCCATAATGTAGAAAAGAGAGAAAAAAGCCTTTCTGATTTGGTGTGTGTGCTCACAGTGCAGAGTGTAGAGAAAAGAGAGAAAAGAAAGCCGTTTTGGTGTCACGGGTGTTGTGACTTACACACACACATTTCTGAATTGAGAAAGGAAATTATTTTAGAGGAAGCACTAGAGTTTAGATCCCACATTTGTTGATAGGCATTCATTTATTTCTTCACTTCTGATGAAGTTTCAACAATAAACAACAAACTTTGTATTATGAGAAAGAACCAGACTCATTCTTCAGGAATCCGAAAATAAGCTCTATTTTACGAGTTATGCACGAATTCGGATTCTCCTATAAAACGAATTCCTTAACTCTAACCAAGTTAAGACTGCTTTGTCCTTCATATTTATTCATGTCTAATCAAGTTTCAACGATAAACAACGTTGTACTTTGTAGAATGAGAAAGAACTTCTTCAGCAATAAGCATCTCTCGACATATGACGAAATACAGATTTTGCTATAAAATTAATTCCTTCTATCAGCCTGACTTAAAACTGTTTGTCCTCCTTATTTATCCACTTCAAATCAAGTTTCAACAATTAAAAAAATGTTGTAGTTTGAGAAAAAACAACTTAATCTTAAGCAATCAGTAGGGTAAGAAAGGGTAAGAAAAGGTGCAAATGCCAACCATACATCACTAAAAGGTGGAGCGGAAGTATTCGGCTGCAAGTAGGTGCGAATGCCTGACAATGTATGATCAAAAGAGGGAGCGGAGGTTTTCGGCTGCAAGGTCTGAATGTCCAACCATAATTTGTAAAAATCGGGGAAGAAAAGGCTCGAAAGCCCGACTATACACCATCAAAAGCGGGATCGGAGGTGTTCGGCTGCAAGAAGGTGTGAATGTCTGACCATAGTTTGTAAAAAGCGGGTAAGAAAAGGTTCGAATGCCGGAACATACACCATCAAAGGAGGGAGCGGAGGTGTTCCGCTGTAAGAAGGTGTGAATGTCCGACCATAGTTGGCAAAAAGCAGGTAAGAAAAGGTTAAAATACCCGATTGTACACAATCAATAGCGGGAGCAGAGTTGTTCCACTACTAAAAGGTGTGAAAGTCCGACCATGGTTTGTAAAAAGCGGGTAAGAAAAGGTGCGAATGCCCGACAATGTATGATCAAAAGAGGGAGCGGAGGTTTTCGGCTGAAACAACGTCTGAATGTCCATCCATATTTTGTAAAAATCTGGGAAGAAAAGGCTCGAAAGCCTGACTATACACCATCAACAGCTGGAGCGGAGGTGTTCAGCTGCAAGAAGGTCTGAATGTCCATCAATAATTGCTAGAAAACATGGAAGAGAATTTTCGAATATCAAACCGCACATGATCATAAGCGGGAGAGGAGGTGTTCAAATGCAAGAAGGTGTGAATGTCCACCCATAATTACTGCAAAATGGGTAAGAAAAGGTACGAATGCCCAACCATACATGATCCTCACAGGGAGCGGAGGTGTTTGGCTGCGACAAGGTGTGTATGTCCACCCATAATTAATGAAAAGCGGGCAACAAGTAGGTTTGAATACCCATCATCAAAAGCAGGAGTGGATGTGTTCGGCTACAAGAAGGTTTGAATGTCTGACCATAGTTTGTAAAAAGCGGGTAAGAAAAGGTTCTAATGCCCGAACATACACCATCAAAGGAGGGAGCGGAGGTGTTCCGCTGTAAGAAGGTGTGAATGTCCAACCATAATTGGCAAAAGGCAGGTAAGAAAAGGTTAAAATACCCTATTGTACACAATCAGTAGCGGGAGCAGAGTTGTTCCGCTACTAAAAGGTGTGAAAGTCCGACCCTGGTTTGTAAAAAGCGGGTTAGAAAAGGTTCGAATGCCCGAACATACACCATCAAAAGAGGGAGCGGAGGTGTTCCACTGTAAGAAGGTGTGAATGTCTGACCATAGTTGGTAAAAAGCGGGTAAGAAAAGGTGAAAATACCGACTGTACACAATCAATAGCGGGAGCGGAGTTGTTCGGCTACTAAAAGGTGTGAAAGTCCGACCCTGGTTTGTAAAAAGCGGGTAAGAGAAGGTGCGAATGCCCGACAATGTATGATCAAAAGAGGGAGCGGAGGTTTTCAGCTGCAAGAAGGTCTGAATGTCCAACAATAATTTTGTAAAAACCGGGGAAGAAAAGGCTCGAAAGCCCGACTATACATCATCAAAAGCGGGAGCGGAGGTGTTCAGCTGCAAGAAGGTCTGAATGTCCATCAATAATTGCTAGAAAACATGAAAGAAAATTTTCGAATATCAAACCACACATCATCATAAGCGGGAGAGGAGGTGTTCAGCTGCAAGAAGGTGTGAATGTCCGACCATAGTTTGTAAAAAATGGGTAAGAAAAGGTGCGAATGCTCAACCATACATCATCAAAAGCAGGAGTGGATGTGTTCGGCTAAAAGAAGGTATGAATGTCCGACCATAGTTCGTAAAATGCGGGTAAGAAAAGGTTCGAATGCCCGAACATACACCTTCAAAAGAGGGAGCGGAGTTGTTCGGCTACAAGAAGGTGTGAAAGTCCGACCATGGTTTGTAAAAAGCGGGTAAGAAAAGGTTCGAATGCCCGAATATATACCATCAAAAGCGGAAGCTGAGGTGTTCGGCTGCAAGAAGGTGTGAACGTCCGACCAAAGTTTGTAAAAAGCAGTGAAGAAAAGTTTCGAATATCCAACCAAACATAATCAAAAGCGGGAGCAGAGCTGTTCGACTGCAAGTAGGTGTGAATGTCAGATCATAATTTGCAAAAAGCTGATGAGAAAGGGTGAGAATGCCCGACTATACACCATCAAATGCGGGAGCGGAAGTGTTCGGCTGTGAGTAGGTTATCAAACCATAATTGCTGAAGAATGTGTTAGAAAAGACTAGAATCCTTGACCATACATCATCAAAAGTGGGAAAAGTGGTGTTCGGCTGCAAGTAGGAGTGAATGTCCAGCCATAATTACTCACAAACCGGTAAGAAAAGGTAGTATTGCCAGACCATACATTATCAAAACAGGGAGCGGAGGTGGTTCAGCTGCAAGGTGTGAATGTCTGACTAAAGTTTATAAAAAGCGGGTAAGACAAGGTGCGAATGCCTGACAATGTATGATCAAATGAGGGAGCGGAGGTTTTCGGCTGCAAGGTCTGAATGTACAACCATAATTTGTAAAAACCGGGGAAGAAAAGGCTCGAAAGCCCGACTATACACCATCAAAAGCGGGAGCGGAGGTGTTCGGCTGCAAGTAGGTGTGAATGTTTGACCATAATTTGTAAAAAGCGGGTAAGAAAAGGTTTGAAACCCGACTATATATTAACAAAAGCAGGAGGAGAGGTCTTCGGATAAGAGTGGGTGAGAATTTCCAACCATAATCAATAAAATAAGGTGAAAAAAAAGGTGTGAATACCCCATAGAACACTAAAAGGTGGAGCAGAAGTGTTCGGCTGCAAGAAGGTGTGACTGTTCGACTATATTTGGTGAAAAGCAGGTGAAGCAAGGTCTGAATGCCCAACCTTACATCATCAAAAACGAGATCAGAGGTGTTTGGCTGAAAGAAGGCCATAGTTTGCCAAAAGCGGGTAAGCTGCGAATGACCGACTAAATATCAACAAAAGTGGGGGCGGAGGTCTTCGGATGCAAGTGGGTGTGAATATCCCACCATACAAGTATGGTGGAGAGGAAGCTGTGAATGGCCGACCATAGTAAAAAGCGGGTGAGAAAAGGTGCGAATGTCCAATCATACATGATCAAAACAGGAAGCGGAGGTGTTTGGCTGCGACAAGGTGTGTATGTCCACCCATAATTAATGAAAAGCGGGCAACAAGTAGGTTTGAATACCCATCATCAAAAGCAGGAGTGGATGTGTTCGGCTACAAGCAGGTTTGAATGTCTGACCATAGTTTGTAAAAAGCGGGTAAGAAAAGGTTCGAGTGCCCGAACATACACCATCAAAAGAGGGAGCGGAGGTGTTCCGCTGTACGAAGGTGTGAATGTCCGACCATACTTGGTAAAAAGCGGGTAAGAAAAGGTTAAAATACCCGACTGTACACAATCAATAGCGGGAGCGGATGTGTTCGGCTACAAGAAGGTGTGACAGTCCGACCATGGTTTGTAAAAAGCGGGTAAGAAAAGGTGCGAATGTCTGACAATGTATGATCAAAAGAGAGAGCGGAGGTTTTCGGATACACGAAGGTTTGAATGTCCTACCATAGTTTGTAAATAGCGGGTAAGAAAAGGTTCGAATGCCCGACTATACACCATAAAAAGCAGGAGCGGAGGTGTTCCGATGTAAGACGGTGTGAATGTCCGACCATAGTTGGTAAAAAGCGGGTAAGAAAAGGTTAAAATACCCGACTGTACACAATCAATAGCGGGAGCGGAGGTGTTCGGCTACAAGAAGGTGTGAAAGTCCGACCATGGTTTTTAACCAAGTTAAAACTGCTTTGTCCTCCCATATTCATCAATGTCTAGATTGACTTCTACAAAGAAAAACATTGGACTTTGCAGTAGAAGAAGTTGAAATCCATCTACACATTGATAAATATGAAGGACAAAGCAGTTCCCACTTGCCCATAAGAAAATAAGCTTATTCTCGGATTCCTGATCCTTCAGTGTTGCTCTTTCTTCTACTGCAAAATACAATGTTGTTCTTTGTTGAAGTCGATCTAGACATTGATAAATATGAAGGAAAAGGCAGTTTTAACTTGGTTTGAGTGAATGAATTCATTTTATACATAAAATCCGAAATCGTGCAGAACTCATGAAAATAAGCTTATTCTCGGATTCCTAAAACTTTTGATTGGCTCTTTCTTTTACTGCAAAGTACAACGTTGTTTTTTTGTTTAAATCTATCGAGACATTGATAAATATGAAGGTAAAAGCCGTTTTAACATAGTTTGAGTGAAGGAATTGATTTTATAGATAAAATCCCAAATCATGCAGAACTCCTCAAAAGGGGCGTATGGCTTAATCACAAGTGTGGTTCTTTCTCATTCAGGGTAGTATGAGGAAGTTTATGCTTGAAATATATGTAGAAATGGGTACATATGAAGGACAAAGCAGTGTTAACTTAGTTTGAGTGAAGGAATTCATTTTATACATAAAATCCCAAATCATGCAGAACGTATGAAAAGAAGCTTATTCTCGGATTCCTGATCCTTCAGTTTTGCTCTTTCTTCTACTGCAAAATACAATGTTGTTCTTTGTTGAAGTCGATCTAGACATTGATAAATATGAAGGAAAAAGCAGTTTTAACTTGGTTTGAGTGAATGAATTCATTTTATACATAAAATCCGAAATCGTGCAGAACTCATGAAAATAAGCTTATTCTCGGATTCCTAAAACTTTTGATTTGCTCTTTCTTTTATTGCAAAGTACAACGTTGTTTTTTTGTTTAAATCTATCGAGACATTGATAAATATGAAGGTAAAAGCCGTTTTAACATAGTTTGAGTGAAGGAATTAATTTTATAGATAAAATCCCAAATCATGCAGAACTCCTCAAAAGGGAGGTATGGCTTAATCACAAGTGTGGCTCTTTCTCATTCAGGGTAATATGAGGAAGTTTATGCTTGAAATATATGTAGAAATGGATACATATGAAGGACAAAGCAGTGTTAACTTAGTTTGCGTGAAGAAATTCATTTTATACATAAAATCCAAAATCGTGCAGAACTCATGAAAATAAGCTTATTCTCGGATTCCTAAAACTTTTGATTTGCACTTTCTTTTACTGCAAAGTACAACGTTGTTTTTTGTTGAAATCTATCTAGACATTGATAAATACCAGCCGAAACTCTGCTGCCGCTTTTGATAATTTATGGTTGGGCATTCTTACCTTTTCTTACCCGCTTTTTACAAATTATGATCTTACATTCACACCTACTTGGAGTCGAACACCTTCTCATCCACTTATGATCATGTGCGGTTGGGCTTTCGCACCTTTTCTTACCCATTTTTCAGTAATTATGGGTGGACATTCAGACCTTCTTGCAGCCGAAAACCTCCGCTCCTCTTTTGATCATACATTGTCGGGCATTCACACCTTGTCTTACCCGCTTTTTACAAACTTTAGTCGGACATTCAAACCTTCTTGCAGCTGAACCACCTCCGCTCCCTGTTTTGATCATATATGGTCTGGCAATAGTACCTTTTCTTACCCGTTTGTGAGTAATTATGGCTGGACATTCACACCTTCTTGCAGCCGAACACAACCTCTCCCGCTTTTGATGATATATGGTCCGGCATTCTTACCTTTTCTAACACATTTTTCAGCAATTATGGTCGGACATTCACACCTACTCACAGACGAACACCTCCGCTCCCACATTTGACAGTGTATAGTCGGGCATTCTCACCCTTTCTCATCAGCTTTTTGCAAATTATGATCTGATATTCACACCTACTTGCAGTCGAACAGCTCTGCTCCCGCTTTTGATTATGTTCGGTTGGATATTCGAACCTTTTCTTAATGCTTTTTACAAACTTTGGTTGGACGTTCACACCGTCTTGCAGCCGAACACCTCCGCTTCCGCTTTTGATGGTGTATAGTTGGGCATTCGAGCCTTTTCTTACCCACCTATTACTTACTATGGTTGGACATTCA
The DNA here is from genome assembly GCF_036924035.1 of Leuresthes tenuis. NCBI lineage: Eukaryota > Metazoa > Chordata > Actinopteri > Atheriniformes > Atherinopsidae > Leuresthes > Leuresthes tenuis. Next base: position 172,051 of record NW_027325411.1, on the reverse strand, counting down.
AACCTTCTTGTAGCCGAACACATCCGCTCCTGCTTTTGATGATGTATGATTTGGCATTCGCACCTTTTCTTACCCATTTTTCAGTAATTATTGGTCGGACATTCAGACCTTCTTGCACCTGAACACCTCTGCTCCCGCTTTTGATGGTGTATAGTCGGGCTTTCGAGCCTTTTCTTCCCCGATTTTTACAAATTATGGTTGGACATTCAGACCTTGCAGCCGAAAACCTCCGCTCCCTCTTTTGATCATACATTGTCGGGCATTCGCCCCTTGTCTTACACGGTTTTTACAAACTTTAGTCAGACATTCACACCTTGCAGCTGAACCACCTCCATTCCCTGTTTTGATCATGTGTGGTCTGGAAATACTACCTTTTCTTCCCCCGTTTGTGAGTAATTATGGCTGGACATTCACACCTACTTGCAGCCGAAAAACCACCTCTCCCGCTTTTGATGATGTATTGTCCGGCATTCTAGTCTTTTCTATCACATTTTTCAGCAATTATGATCTGACATTCACACCTACTTGCAGTCGAACAACTCTGCTCCCGCTTTTGATTATGTTCGGTTGGATATTCAAACCTTTTCTTAACTGCTTTTTACAAACTATGGTCGGACGTTCACACGTTCTTGCAGCCGAACACCCCGGCTTCCGCTTTTGATGGTATATATTCGGGTATTCGAACCTTCTCTTACCCGCTTTTTACAAACCATGGTTGGACTTTCATACCTTCTTGTAGCTGAACAACTCCACTCCTGCTTTTGATGATTTATGGTTGGACATTCGCATCTTTTCCTACCCATTTTTCAGTAATTATGGGTGGATATTCACATCTTCTTGCAGCTGAACACCTCCTCTCCCGCTAATGATCATGTAAGGTTTGATATTCGAATTTCTTTCATGTTTTAAAGCAATTATTAATGGACATTCACACCTACTTGCAGCCGAACACCACCTCTCCCGCTTTTGATGATGTATGGACCGGCATTCTTACCTTTTCTAACACATTTTTCAGCAATTATGGTTGGAGAATCACACCTACTCACAGCCGAACAACTCCGCTCCCGCATTTGATGGTGTATAGTCGGGATTTCTCACCCTTTCTCATCAGCTTTTTGCAAATTATTCTCTGACATTCACACCTACTTGCAGTCGAACAGCTCTGCTCCCGCTTTTGATTATGTTTGGTTAGATATTCGAACCTTTTCTTAACTGCTTTTTTACAAACTTTGGTCGGACGTTCACACCTTCTTGCAGCCGAACACCTACGCTTCCGGTTTTGATAGTGTATATTCGGGCATACGAACCTTTTCTTACCCGCTTTTTACAAACCATGGTCGGACTTTCACACCTTCTCTTAGCCGAACAACTCCGCTCCCTCTTTTGATTGTGTACAGTCGGGTATTTTACCCTTTTCTTAACCGCTTTTTACCAACTATGATCGGACATTCACACCGTCTTACAGCGGAACACCTCCGCTCCCTCTTTGATGGTGTATGTTCGGGTATTCAAACCTTTTCTTACCCGCTTTTTCCAAACTATGGTCGGCTATTCACAGCTTCCTCTCCACCATACTTGTATGGTTGGATATTCACACCCACTTGCATCCGAAGACCTCTGCCCCAAATTTTGTTGATATTTAGTCGGACATTCGCACCTTACCCGCTTTTGGCAAACTATGGCCTTCTTGCAGCCAAACACCTCTGATCTCGCTTTTGATGATGTAAGGTTGGGCATTCAGACCTTGCTTCACCTGCTTTTCACCAAATATAGTCGGACATTCACACCTTCTTGCAGCCGAACACTTCCGCTCCATCTTTTAGTGTTCTATCACACCTTTTTTTCACCGCATTTTATACATCATGGTCGGAAATTTTCAACCACTCTCATCCGAAGACCTCTCCTCCCGCTTTCTTTAATATATTTAAACTTTAGTCGGACATTCAAACCTTCTTGCAGCTGAACCACCTCCGCTCCCTGTTTTGATCATATATGGTCTGGCAATACTACCTTTTCTTACCCGTTTGTGAGTAATTATAGCTGGACATTCACACCTACTTGCAGCCGAACACAACCTCTCTCGCTTTTGATGATGTATGGACCGGCATTCTTACCTTTTCTAACACATTTTTCAGCAATTATGGTCGGAGATTCACACCTACTCACAGCCGAACAACTCCGCTCCCGCATTTGATGATGTATAGTCGGGCATTCTCACCCTTTCTCATCAGCTTTTTGCAAATTATGATCTGACATTCACACCTACTTGCAGTCGAAAAGCTCTGCTCCCGCTTTTGATTATGTTTGGTTGGATATTCGAACCTTTTCTTAACTGCTTTTTACATATTTTGGTTGGACGTTCACACCTTCTTGTAGCCGAACACTTCCACTCCTGCTTTTGATGATGTATGGTTGGGCATTCACACCTTTTTTTTGCCCATTTTTCAGGAATTATGGGTGGACATTCACACCTTGCAGCTGAACACCTCCTATCCCACTTATGATCATGTGCGGTTTGATTTTCGAAAAGTTTCTTTCATGTTTTCTAGCAATTATTGATGGACATGTAGACCTTCTTGCAGCTGAACACCTCCGCTCCCGCTTTTGATCATACATTGTCAGGCATTCGCACCTTGTCTTACCCACTTTTTACAAACTTTAGTCGAACAGTCACACCTTTTTGCAGCCAAACACCACCTCTACCGCTTTTGATGATGTTCGGTCCAGCATTCTTACCTTTTCTAACACATTCTTCAGCAATTATGGTCGGAGATTCACACCTACTCACAGCCGAACAACTCCGCTCCCGCATTTGATGGTCTATAGTCGGGCATTCTACAGCGGAAAAGAATCATTCTTATGTTTGGTTAGATATTCAAACCTTTTCTTAACTGCTTTTTACAAACTTTGGTCGGACGTTCACAATATCTTGCAGCCGAACACCTCCGCTTCCGCTTTTGATGGTGTATATTCGGGCATACGAACCTTTTCTTACCCGCTTTTTACAAACCAAGGTCGGACTTTCACACCTTCTCTTAGCTGAACAACTCCGCTCCCTCTTTTGATTGTGTACAGTCGGGTAATTTAACCTTTTCTTACCCGCTTTTTACCATCTATGGTCGGACATTCACACCGTCTTACAGCGGAACACCTCCGCTCCCTCTTTTGATGATGTATGGTTAGGCATTCGCACCTTTTCTTACCCATTTTTCAGTAATTATGGGTAGACATTCACACCTTCTTGCAGCTGAACACCTCCTCTCCTGCTTATGATCATGTGCAGTTTGATATTCGAAAATTTTCTTTCATGTTTTCTAGCAATTATTGATGGACATTCAGACCGTCTTGAAGCTGAACACCGTCTTGAAGCTGAACACCTCCGCTCCCACTTTTGATGGTGTATAGTCGGGCTTTCGAGCCTTTTCTTCCCCGGTTTTTACAAATTATGGTTGGACATTCAGACCTTCTTGCAGCCGAAAACCTCCACTCCCTCTTTTGATCATACATTGTCGGGCATTCGCACCTTTTCTTACCCGCTTTTTACAAACCATGGTCGGACTTTCACACCTTCTTGTAGCCGAACAACTCCGCTCCCGCTATTGATTGTGTACAGTCGGGTATTTTAACCTTTTCTTACCCGCTTTTTACCAACTATTGTTGGACATTCACACCGTCTTACAGCGGAACACCTCCGCTCCCTCTTTTGATGGTGTATGTTCGGGCACTCGAACCTTTTCTTACCCGCTTTTTACAAACTATGGTCAGACATTCAAACCTTCTTGTAGCCGAACACATCCACTCCTGCTTTTGATGATGGGTATTCAAACCTACTTGTTGCCCGCTTTTCATTAATTATGGGTGGACATACACACCTTGTCGCAGCCAAACACCTCCGCTCCCTGTTTTGATCATGTATGATTGGACATTCGCACCTTTTCTCACCCGCTTTTTACTATGGTCGGCCATTCACAGCTTCCTCTCCACCATACTTGTATGGTGGGATATTCAAACCCACTTGCATCCGAAGACCTCCGCCCCCACTTTTGTTGATATTTAGTCGGTCATTCGCAGCTTACCCGCTTTTGGCAAACTATGGCCTTCTTGCAGCCAAACACCTCTGATCTCGTTTTTGATGATGTAAGGTTGGGCATTCAGACCTTGCTTCACCTGCTTTTCACCAAATATAGTCGAACAGTCACACCTTCTTGCAGCCAAACACTTCTGCTCCACCTTTTAGTGTTCTATGGGGTATTCACACCTTTTTTTTCACCGCATTTTATTGATTATGGTTGGAAATTCTCACCCACTCTTATCCGAAGACCTCTCCTCCTGCTTTTGTTAATATATAGTCGGGCATTCAAACCTTTTCTTACCCGCTTTTTACAAATTATGGTCGAACATTCACACCTACTTGCAGCCGAACACCTCCGCTCCCGCTTTTGATGGTGTATAGTCGGGCTTTCGAGCCTTTTCTTCCCCAGTTTTTACAAATTATGGTTGTACATTCAGACCTTGCAGCCGAAAACCTCCGCTCCCTCATTTGATCATACATTGTCAGGCATTCGCACCTTGTCTTACCCGCTTTTTATAAACTTTAGTCAGACATTCACACCTTGCAGCTGAACCACCTCCGCTCCCTGTTTTGATAATGTATGGTCTGGCAATACTACCTTTTCTTACCGGTTTGTGAGTAATTATGGCTGGACATTCACACCTACTTGCAGCCGAACACCACTTTTCCCGCTTTTGATGATGTATGGTCCGGCATTCTAGTCTTTTCTAACACATTTTTCAGCAATTATGGTTTGACATTCACACCTACTCACAGCCGAACACTTCCGCTCCCGCTTTTGATTATGTTTGGTTGGATATTCGAAACTTTTCTTCACTGCTTTTTACAAACTTTGGTCGGACATTCACACCTTCTTGCAGCCGAACACCTCCGCTTCCGCTTTTGATGGTATATATTCGGGCATTCGAACCTTTTCTTACCCACTTTTTACAAACCATGGTCGGACTTTCACACCTTCTTGTAGCCGAACAACTCCGCTCCCGCTATTGATTGTGTACAGTCGGGTATTTTAACCTTTTCTTAGCCGCTTTATACCAACTATTGTTGGACATTCACACCGTCTTACAGCGGAACACCTCCGCTCCCTCTTTTGATGGTGTATGTTCGGGCATTCGAACCTTTTCTTACCCGCATTTTACGAACTATGGTCGGACATTCAAACCTTCTTTTAGCCGAACACATCCACTCCTGCTTTTGATGATGTATGGTTGAGCATTCGCACCTTTTCTTACCCATTTTTTACAAACTATGGTCGGACATTCACACCTTCTTGCAGCTGAACACCTCCTCTCCCGCTTATGATGATGTGTGGTTTGATATTCGAAAATTTTCTTTCATTTTTTCTAGCAATTATTGATGGACATTCAGACCTTCTTGCAGCTGAACACCTCCGCTCCCGCTTTTGATGATGTATAGTCGGGCTTTCGAGCCTTTTCTTCCCCGGTTTTTACAAAATTATTGTTGGACATTCAGACCTTCTTGCAGCCGAAAACCTCCGCTCCCTCTTTTGATCATACATTGTCGGGCATTCGCACCTTCTCTTACCCGCTTTTTACAAACCAGGGTCGGACTTTCACACCTTTTAGTAGCCGAACAACTCCGCTCCCGCTATTGATTGTGTACAGTCGGGTATTTTCACCTTTTCTTACCCGCTTTTTACCAACTATGGTCAGACATTCACACCTTCTTACAGTGGAACACCTCCGCTCCCTCTTTTGATGGTGTATGTTCGGGCATTCAAACCTTTTCCTACCCGTTTTTTACAAACTATGGTCGGACATTAAAACCTTCTTGTAGCCGAACACATCCACTCCTGCTTTTGATGATGTATGGTTGGGCATTCGTACCTTTTCTTACCCATTTTGCAGTAATTATGGGTGGATATTCACACCTTTTTGCATTTTAACACCTCCTCTCCCGCTTATGATCATGTGCGGTTTGATATTCGAAAATTCTCTTCCATGTTTTCTAGCAATTATTGATGGACATTCAGACCTTCTTGCAGCTGAACACCTCCGCTCCAGCTGTTGATGGTGTATAGTCGGGCTTTCGAGCCTTTTCTTCCCCGATTTTTACAAATTATGGATGGACATTCAGACCTTCTTTCAGCCGAAAACCTCCGCTCCCTTTTTTGATCATACATTGTCGGGCATTCGCACCTTTTCTTACCCGCTTTTTACAATTCATGGTCGGACTTTCACACCTTTTAGTAGCGGAACAACTCTGCTCCCGCTATTGATTGTGTACAATAGGGTATTTTAACCTTTTCTTACCTGCTTTTTGCCAATTATGGTTGGACATTCACACCTTCTTACAGCGGAACACCTCCGCTCCCTCCTTTGATGGTGTATGTTCGGGCATTCGAACCTTTTCTTACCCGCTTTTTACAAACTATGGTCAGACATTCAAACCTTCTTGTAGCCGAACACATCCACTCCTACTTTTGATGATGGGTATTCAAACCTACTTGTTGCCCGCTTTTCATTAATTATGGGTGTACATACACACCTTGTCGCAGCCAAACACCTCCGCTCCCTGTTAGGATCATGTATGGTTGGGCATTCGTACCTTTTCTTACCCATTTTTGCAGTAATTATGGGTGGACATTCACACCTTCTTGCATTTGAACACCTCCTCTCCCGCTTATGATCATGTGCGGTTTGATATTTGAAAATTCTCTTCCATGTTTTCTAGCAATTATTGATGGACATTCAGACCTTCTTGCAGCTGAACACCTCCGCTCCAGCTGTTGAAGGTGTATAGTCGGGCTTTCGAGCCTTTTCTTCCCAGATTTTTACAAAATATGGATGGACATTCAGACCTTGTTTCAGCCGAAAACCTCCTCTCCCTCTTTTGATCATACATTGTCGGGCATTCACACCTTTTCTTACCCGCTTTTTACAAACCATGGTCGGACTTTCACACCTTTTAGTAGTGGAACAACTCTGCTCCCGCTATTGATTGTGTACAATCGGGTATTTTAACCTTTTCTTACCTGCTTTTTGCCAACTATGGTCGGACATTCACACCTTCTTACAGCGGAACACCTCCGCTCCCTCCTTTGATGGTGTATGTTCGGGCATTCGAACCTTTTCTTACCCGCTTTTTACAAACTATGGTCAGACATTCACACCTTCTTGCAGCCGAACACTTCCGCTCTACCTTTTAGTGTTCTATGGGGTATTCACACCTTTTTTTTCACCGCATTTTATAGATTATGGTTGTAAATTCTCACCCACTCGTATCCGAAGACCTCTCCTCCTGCTTTGGTTAATATATAGTCGGGCATTCAAACCTTTTCTTACCCGCTTTTTACAAATTATGGTCGAACATTCACACCTACTTGCAGCCGAACACCTCCGCTCCCGCTTTTGATGGTGTATAGTCGGGCTTTCGAGCCTTTTCTTCCCCAGTTTTTACAAATTATGGTTGGACATTCAGACCTTGCAGCCGAAAACCTCCGCTCCCTCTTTTAATCATACATTGTCAGGCATTCGCACCTACTTGCAGCCGAATACTTCCGCTCCACCTTTTAGTGATGTATGGTTGGCATTTTTGCAGATGATGTGGTTCTGTTAGCGTCGTCAGGCCGTGACCTTCAGCTCTCACTGGAGCGATTCGCAGCCGAGTGTGAAGCGGCTGGGATGAGAATCAGCACCTCCAAATCCGAGACTATGGTTCTCAGCCGGAAAAGGGTGGAATGCTCTCTCCGGGTCGGGAATGAGATCCTTCCCCAAGTGGAGGAGTTCAAGTATCTCGGGGTCTTGTTCACGAGTGAGGGACGAATGGAGCGGGAGATTGACGGGCGGATCGGTGCGGCGTCTGCAGTGTTGCGGGCTCTGCACCGACCCGTCGTTGTGAAGAGGGAGCTGAGCCAGAAGGCGAAGCTCTCTACTTACTGGTCAATCTACGTTCCCATCCTCACCTATGGTCACGAGTTGTGGGTAGTGACCGAAAGAACAAGATCGCGAATACAAGCGGCCGAAATGGGTTTCCTCCGCAGGGTGTCTGGGCTCTCCCTTAGAGATAGGGTGAGAAGCTCAGTCATCCGGGAGGGGCTCGGAGTAGAACCGCTGCTCCTCCGCATTGAGAGGAGTCAGATGAGGTGGCTCGGGCATCTGGTTAGGATGCCCCCTGGGCGCCTCCCTGGGGAGGTGTTCCGGGCACGTCCCACTGGGAGGAGACCCCGGGGAAGACCCAGGACACGCTGGAGAGACTATGTCTCTCGGCTGGCCTGGGAACGCCTCGGGGTCCCCCCGGAAGAGCTGGAGGAAGTGGCCGGGGACAGAGACGTCTGGGTTTCTCTGCTCAAGCTGCTGCCCCCGCGACCCGACCCCCGGATAAGCGGCAGATGATGGATGGATGGATGGATGGTTGGCATTTGCACCTTTTCTTACCCTTTCTTACCCTACTGATTGCTTAAGATGAAGTTGTTTTGTCTCAAACTACAAAATTTTTTTAATTGTTGAAACTTGATTTGAAGTGGATAAATAAGGAGGACAAACAGTTTTAAGTCAGGCTGATAGAAGGAATTAATTTTATAGCAAAATCTGTATTTCGTCATATGTCGAGAGATGCTTATTGCTGAAGAAGTTCTTTCTCATTCTACAAAGTACAACGTTGTTTATCGTTGAAACTTGATTAGACATGAATAAATATGAAGGACAAAGCAGTCTTAACTTGGTTAGAGTTAAGGAATTCGTTTTATTGGAGAATCCGAATTCGTGCATAACTCGTAAAATAGAGCTTATTTTCGGATTCCTGAAGAATGAGTCTGGTTCTTTCTCATAATACAAAGTTTGTTGTTTATTGTTGAAACTTCATCAGAAGTGAAGAAATAAATGAATGCCTATCAACAAATGTGGGATCTAAACTCTAGTGCTTCCTCTAAAATAATTTCCTTTCTCAATTCAGAAATGTGTGTGTGTAAGTCACAACACCCGTGACACCAAAACGGCTTTCTTTTCTCTCTTTTCTCTACACTCTGCACTGTGATTACACACACCAAATCAGAAAGGCTTTTTTTCTCTCTTTTCTACATTATGGACTGTGGGGACACAAAACCGCTCTCTCTTTTTTTTTTGATTGTGTGCCAGGGCGTTGTCTCACGTATTAGATTATGCTTACGATACGAATGGGTTTATCAGTCACATCAGAATCCATACATACTGATCCTCCCGTAATAAAATGGTCGGATCTTATCAAACACACTTTGTTTCTTGTGACAATCAAGTCAGCGAAACAGCGTATACACGTCAAGACACTGAATCAAGTTTGCCACAAGAACTCATAAGTTTGGCAGTATTGCTCTGCCGTCAGCAATCATACACCCATTTTATTTTCGTGAGACCTGTGCAGGCACCTGTTCATCTACTGTTCTATCACTATGAATTAGTTTATCTATTATCAATAAGGATACTTCTACAACTACTATCAAAGTATGTCCAGACTTCTTATGTTGTCAGTTGCTATATATGAATAAGTGGGTAGCTACTGACAAGCATTAAGCATGTCACACAGCCCAAACCTATAACATTTCAGGACACACCACACAGTTAACAACCACAGTGAAGTGTCAAAGCCCAAACATGTAACATTCAACAGGACACTTACACAACACATTCAAATCAAACAGTCAGACAACATACAAGAACATATACCCCAGCCGGCATTGCTCCCTGCCTATTTTCCTACAGCTCACTATGTGTGCGCACACCTTTATTCACAAACTCTTAAACTTATACTCTTTTACCAAAGCTGCTACAGCTCGATTGGCCGAATACCCTTAGATCCTATTTCGGTGAATTTGACATCTGCCTTACATGTAACAGATTAGCGGTTTAGCAGTTTTAATTTAGTTTGAGTGAAGGAATTCATTTTATAGCAAAATCCGGAATCGTGAAGAACTCATGAAAGTAAGCTTATTCTCGGATTCCTGAAACTTTAGATTTGCTCTTTCTTTTACTGCAAAGTACAACGTTGTTTTTTTTTGTTTAAATCTTTCTAGACATGGTAAATATGAAGGACAAAGCAGTTTTAACATAGTTTGAGTGAAGGAATTCATTTTATAGATAAAATCCCAAGAGTCTGCTGAGAAAAGAGAGTGAATGCGAAGTAGACTTTAACACGGCTCTGGGAGCGAGCCGAGTGTGGGCTAACCGGGAGAATTGCTTGAAAGAAACGCGACACCGAATGAGCGGTCAGAACAAAGCCTCAATACGGTTTTCCCGTGGTGTTTTTGTTGCTGCCTTGTCTTTTGCACAGAGTAAAAGACAAGGCAGCCATCGAATAGGGCCCGATTGTTCCTACTTGGTCAGCCGAGGAGCAAGGGGGTGTGGGGGTGGGGGGGTGGGGGGGGGGGGGGGGGGGGGGGGCATGCGTCTCAACCAAGCAAAGCTCACCATGGGGAAGGTGGCTATGCCAACTAGCCTGATGCCCTGCTCCCGCAGTGACGGATAATCGTACTCTGGTTTCTCTTCATAACGTACAAGTCTTTCGCCTTTTACTAAAGACATCTGTGGAGAGCAGCACTAATGAGTTGTTTCTATTTTTGGCAGGCTTTACCTTTGCGGGTGAAGCCCTTTCTGTCTGTGCAAAAGAAATCTTGTTACTGTGCAGAGTGACTTCTCTGAGTAGAGTCGCCTTACTTGTTGCGACTGTGCCGATGTTCGAAGCTGGAGTGCAAAGTTGTTGCTTGAATGGTGCTTGCTGGAGCGTGCGGGAGTGCAAAGTTATACCATTTAAAAGGGCTGAAGAGTGCTCAGTGCAGCAGGTGGGCGGAGGTGCAAAGTGACACTCTGGCCACCTATGGCCATAAAAAGAACAGGGGTGTTAGCGGACAAGTGCGCATTGTGCCAGGAAGGGCCCTCGGACGTGAACCAGTGGACAGTTGTCGCTTCTCGGCCTTTTGGCTAAGATCAAGTGTAGTATCTGTTCTTATCAGTTTAATATCTGATATGTCCTCTATACGAGGACTACATATTAAATGGATTTTTAGCAATAGGAGTTGAAAAATTAGCTTGCTCCGTTCACTCCAAGCATTGACCCCGTACTGCAGTGCCGCTGGGAACGGTGCGCTCTTCTCTACTCTTGTGAAAAAGCAAACAGCGGTGCAGGATGCAAGTTTCAGGGAGCCCAAGATGAAACTTTCTTTTAGTCTGCGGAGAAAAGAGAGTGAATGCGAAGTAGACTTTAACACGGCTCTGGGAGCGAGCCGAGTGCGGGCTAACCGGGAGAATTGCTTGAAAGAAACGCCATACCAAATGAGCGGTCAGAACAAAGCCTCAATACGGTGTTCCCGTTGTGTTTTTGTTGCTGCCGCTGTTTGCTTTTTCACAAGAGCGCACCTGTTGAGGGGGGGCCTGGGGGGGCCTGGGTGATGGTGGGTCTCAGGCCCGGGCTGCTGCGACTGGTGTGACCGGGTGGTTTGTTTGTTTGTTTTTTGTTGTTGTTTGTTTGTTTTTTGTAGAGGTCCTCCGGAGTGGGGTTGGGTTGAGTGGGGTGGGGCGGGATGGGTACCTTCTGGGGGTACAGTAGCTCCCAGAATATGGTCGCTGCAGGCCCCGAGCCTGGTGGACATCAGGCCCTCCTGTCCTGTGTTGGCTCCCTGGTAGCGGGGATGCCTATTGCAGCCAGTCCCTGGCTGCCCCCAGTGTATATCCCCATACCCCTCTCCCTTCTGGCTCCTGTACACAGCACACACTCACACATGAAGGGTTTTGGGGGCGTGTGTGTTCGGTGGGGTGTAGTGGACTCTGCAGTAGTTGCCCTCTGCAGTTCCCACCCCTGTTTTAATTACACCTTAGACATTACTACTTATCAAACACACTCACACACACACATTAGGTCTTGGGGGGTGGTTACACTGAGTGGCATCTGGTGGGCGGGGCTCTTTGGGTATGTAGGCTGCCCAGAGGGCCACGCTCCCAGTTCTACAAGTTTGGCTGCCCCTCAATTTTAATTGCTCACTATTAGAAAATATTGAAGAGCCAGAAGGGTGAGGGGAGGGGTCTTCTTCGCACACCCCTGCTTCCTGGTTGCTGCTCGGGGCGGGAGGGGCCAGGAGGATTAATTAATTGTTCTGCTGGTTTGGGGTCTGTGGTGGCTGGGGGGCTGCTGGCCCCCTGGTGTGCCCGCTGCACTACACCCCAGCGGAGTCGAGGGAGGGAGGACGTGTGGATGTATGGGACATGAAAGTGTGTGTGGTAATGATTGGGCCTGGATCTTGGACTTGCTGTCGCCTGGCCTGCCTGTGCTTCTCCCGATGGGGGGGGCGGCGTGGCCTCTCTCCGCTGCTCGCGACTTCACCCACCTGTGGGCACGTCTTGACTCCCAGGGCACTTGGCCAGGGGTGCTGGGGCAGGCACTGACCCACTGTGTGGCTGTCTGGGGCGCTTGGCCCTCCTGGGTATTGGGTGGGGCCTCTGCCGGGGGGTTTGGGGGCGCTCGGGCTCCTGGGGCCCGGATCCAGTACACGGCCCATGTCTGGGCGGCTGGGGCCTGGCGACGTCGGTGGGCTGTTGCCCCTGGCTCCCGGAAGGCCTCTGCCCTATGCTTATGGGGGCTCTTTCCGGGGGCTTCCTCTGCAGTCTTCTGGGTGGATGCGTGGTTGCCCCTGCGGTGGGCTTCCTGGGTTCTGTGCTCTGTGGGGGCTGCTGGTGGCCTGGGTCTTGTGGCCTTCTCTGCCTGCTTCTGATTGCTTGGGGGGGCTGTGGATTGTGGCCCTGTACGCTTATACACTCATAACTAAGCACGGTTATCATGTAGGTCCTGTGCCATGGGTGTTGCATGTTCTCATACACACACAACCACATTCATTAGTCCAGTAGCATGGTCGCTAAGCAGTTGATGTATTATCATGTCGTCTCAGGTCATCTATATCCACAGCTGTGTTGTATGCGATGTATGTTCTGTTTTTCTCTTCTTTCCTCTTCTTCTTCTTCTTCTTTCCTTGTCCCCCGGTCCGGTTCAGTTCTATTACATGTCATATATTGTAAACAGAAATAAATATATTTATTATATATATAAAAATCATATTTACCATGTCTTGAAAGATTTAAACAAAAAAACCAACGTTGTACTTTGCAGTAAAAGAAATAGCAAATCTAAAGTTTCAGGAATCCGAGAATAAGCTTACTTTCATGAGTTCTTCACGATTTCGGATTTTGCTATAAAATGAATTCCTTCACTCAAACTAAATTAAAACTGCTAAACCGCTAATCTGTTACATGTAAGGCAGATGTCAAAATTTCCGACCATAATGTATAAAATGCGGTGAAAAAAAGGTGTGATAGAACACTAAAAGGTGGAGCGGAAGTGTTCGGCTGCAAGAAGGTGTGAATGTCCGACTATATTTGGTGAAAAGCAGGTGAAGCAAGGTCTGAATGCCAAACCTTACATCATCAAATGCGAGATCAGAGGTGTTTGGCTGCAAGAAGGCCATAGTTTGCCAAAAGCGGGTAAGGTGCGAATGTCCGACTAAATATCAAAAAAATTTGGGGCAGAGGTCTTCGGATGCAAGTGGGTGTGAATATCCAACCATACAAGTATGGTGGAGAGAAAGCTGTGAATAGCCGACCATAGTTTGGAAAAAGCGGGTAAGAAAAGGTTTGAATACCCGAACATACACCATCAAAAGAGGGAGCGGAGGTTTTCGGATACAAGAAGGTTTGAATGTCCCACCATAGTTTGTAAAAAGCGGGTAAGAAAAGGTTCGAATGCCCGACTATACACCATCAAAAGCGGGAGCAGAGGTGTTCCGCTGTAAGACGGTGTGAATGTCCGACCATAGTTGGTAAAAAGCGGGTAAGAAAAGGTTAAAATACCCGACTGTACACAATCAATAGCAGGAGCGCAGTTGTTCGGCTACAAGAAGGTGTGAAAGTCCGACCATGGTTTGTAAAAACCGGGAAGAAAAGGCTCGAAAGCCCGACTATACACCAAAGAAGGTTTGAATGTCCATCAATAATTGCTTTAAAACAAGAAAGTAAATTTTCGAATATCAAACCGTACATGATCATAAGCGGGAGAGGAGGTGTTCCGCTGTAAGACGGTCTAAATGTCCATCAATAATTGCTAGAAAACATGAAAGAAAATTTTCGAAAATCAAACCACACATGATCATAAGTGGGAGAGGAGGTGTTCAGCTGCAAGAAGGTGTGAATGTCCACCCATAATACCTGAAAAATGGGTAAAAAAAAGGTGCGAATGCCCAACCATACATCATCAAAAGCAGGAGTGCATGTGTTCGGCTACAAGAAGGTGTGAACGTCCAACCAAAGTTTGTAAAAAGCAGTTAAGAAAAGGTTAGAATATCCAACCATACATAATCAAAAGCAGGAGCAGAGCTGTTCGACTGCAAGTAGGTGTGAATGTCAGATCATAATTTGCAAAAAGCTGATGAGAAAGGGTGAGAATGCCCGACTATACACCATCAAATGCGGTAGCGGAGTTGTTCGGCTGTGAGTAGGTGTGAATCTCCAACCATAATTGCTGAAAAATGTGTTAGAAAAGGTAAAAATGCCGGTCCATACATAATCAAAATCGGGAGAGGTTGTGTTCAGCTGCAAGAAGGTCTAAATGTCCATCAATAATTGCTAGAAAACATGAAAGAAAATTTTCGAAAATCAAACCACACATGATCATAAGTGGGAGAGGAGGTGTTCAGCTGCAAGAAGGTGTGAATGTCCACCCATAATACCTGAAAAATGGGTAAAAAAAAGGTGTGAATGCCCAACCATACATCATCAAAAGCAGGAGTGCATGTGTTCGGCTACAAGAAGGTGTGAACGTCCAACCAAAGTTTGTAAAAAGCAGTTAAGAAAAGGTTCGAATATCCAACCATACATAATCAAAGCGGGAGCAGAGCTGTTCGACTGCAAGTAGGTGTGAATGTCAGATCATAATTTGCAAAAAGCTGATGAGAAAGGGTGAGAATGCCCGACTATACACCATCAAATGCGGGAGCGGAGTTGTTCGGCTGTGAGTAGGTGTGAATCTCCGACCATAATTGCTGAAAAATGTGTTAGAAAAGGTAAGAATGCCGGTCCATACATCATCAAAAGCGAGAGAGGTTGTGTTCGGCTGAAAGTAGGTGTGAATGTCCAGCCATAATTACTCACAAACGGGTAAGAAAAGGTAGTATTGCCAGACCATATATGATCAAAACAGGGAGCGGAGGTGGTTCAGCTGTAAGAAGGTTTGAATGTCCGACTAAAGTTCAAATATATTAACAAAAGCGGGAGGAGAGGTCTTCGGATGAGAGTGGTTGAAAATTTCCAACCATAATGTATAAAATGCGGCGAAAAAAAGGTGTGATAGAACACTAAAAGGTGGAGCGGAAGTGTTCGGCTGCAAGAAGGTGTGAATGTCCGACTATATTTGGTGAAAAGCAGGTGAAGCAAGGTCTGAATGCCCAACCTTACATCATCAAAAGCGAGATCAGAGGGGTTTGGCTGCAAGAAAGCCATAGTTTGCCAAAAGCGGGTAAGGTGCGAATGTCCGACTAAATATCAAAAAAATTTGGGGCGGAGGTCTTCGGATGCAAGTGGGTGTGAATGTCCGACTATATTTGGTGAAAAGCAGGTGAAGCAAGGTCTGAATGCCCAACCTTACATCATCAAAAGCGAGATCAGAGGTTTTCGGCTGCAAGAAGGTCTGAATGTCCAACCATAATTTGTAAAAACCGGGGAAGAAAAGGCTCGAAAGCCCGACTATACACCATCAAAAGTGGGAGCGGAGGTGTTCAGCTGCAAGACGGTCTGAATGTCCATCAATAATTGCTAGAAAACATGAAAGAAAATTTTCGAATATCAAACTGCACATGATCATAAGCGGGAGAGGAGGTGTTCAGCTGCAAGAAGGTGTGAATGTCTACCCATAATTACTGAAAAATGGGTAAGAAAAGGTGCGAATGCCTAACCATACATCATCAAAAGAGGGAGCGGAGGTGTTCCGCTGTAAGACGGTGTGAATGTCCGACCATAGATGGTAAAAAGCGGGTAAGAAAAGGTTAAATTACCCGACTGTACACAATCAAAAGAGGGAGCGGAGTTGTTCAGGTAAGAGAAGGTGTGAAAGTCCGACCTTGGTTTGTAAAAAGCGGGTAAGAAAAGGTTCGTATGCCCGAATATACACCATCAAAAGCGGAAGCGGAGGTGTTCGGCTGCAAGATATTGTGAACGTCCGACCAAAGTTTGTAAAAAGCAGTTAAGAAAAGGTTCGAATATCTAACCAAACATAATCAAAAGCGGGAGCAGAGCTGTTCGACTGGAAGTAGGTGTGAATGTCAGATCATAATTTGCAAAAAGCTGATGAGAAAGGGTGAGAATGCCCGACTATACACCATCAAATGAGGTAGCGGAGTTGTTTGGCTGTGAGTAGGTGTGAATCTCCAACCATAATTGCTGAAAAATGTGTTAGAAAAGGTAAAAATGCCGGTCCATACATCATCAAAATCGGGAGAGGTGGTGTTCAGCTGCAAGAAGGTCTACATGTCCATCAATAATTGCTAGAAAACATGAAAGAAACTTTTCGAAAATCAAACCGCACATGATCATAAGTGGGATAGGAGGTGTTCAGCTGCAAGGTGTGAATGTCCACCCATAATTCCTGAAAAATGGGCAAAAAAAAGGTGTGAATGCCCAACCATACATCATCAAAAGCAGGAGTGCATGTGTTCGGCTACAAGAAGGTGTGAACGTCCAACCAAAATATGTAAAAAGAAGTTAAGAAAAGGTTCGAATATCCAACCAAACATAATCAAAAGCGGGAGCAGAGCTGTTCGACTGCAAGTAGGTGTGAATGTCAGATCATAATTTGCAAAAAGCTGATGAGAAAGGGTGAGAATGCCCGACTATACATCATCAAATGCGGGAGCGGAGTTGTTCGGCTGTGAGTAGGTGTGAATCTCCGACCATAATTGCTGAAAAATGTGTTAGAAAAGGTAAAAATGCCGGTCCATACATCATCAAAAGCGAGAGGGGTTGTGTTCGGCTGCAAGTAGGTGTGAATATCCAGCCATAATTACTCACAAACGGGTAAGAAAAGGTAGTATTGCCAGACCATATATGATCAAAACAGGGAGCGGAGGTGGTTCAGCTGCAAGAAGGTTTGAATGTCCGACTAAAGTTAAAATATATTAAAGAAAGCGGGAGGAGAGGTCTTCGGATGAGAGTGGTTGAAAATTTCCGACCATAATGTATAAAATGCGGTGAAAAAAAGGTGTGATAGAACACTAAAAGGTGGAGCGGAAGTGTTCGGCTGCAAGAAGGTGTGAATGTCCGACTATATTTGGTGAAAAGCAGGTGAAGCAAGGTCTGAATGCCAAACCTTACATCATCAAATGCGAGATCAGAGGTGTTTGGCTGCAAGAAGGCCATAGTTTGCCAAAAGCGGGTAAGGTGCGAATGTCCGACTAAATATCAAAAAAATTTGGGGCAGAGGTCTTCGGATGCAAGTGGGTGTGAATATCCAACCATACAAGTATGGTGGAGAGGAAGCTGTGAATAGCCGACCATAGTTTGGAAAAAGCGGGTAAGAAAAGGTTTGAATACCCGAACATACAACATCAAAAGAGGGAGCGGAGGTGTTCCGCTGTACGAAGGTGTGAATGTCCGACCATAGTTGGTAAAAAGTGGGTAAGAAAAGGTTAAAATACCCGACTGTACACAATCATTAGCGGGAGCGGATGTGTTCGGCTACAAGAAGGTGTGAAAGTCCGACCATGGTTTGTAAAAAGCGGGTAAGAAAAGGTGCGAATGTCCGACAATGTATGATCAAAAGAGAGAGCGGAGGTTTTCGGATACAAGAAGGTTTGAATGTCCCACCATAGTTTGTAAAAAGCGGGTAAGAAAAGGTTCGAATGCCCGACTCTACACCATCAAAAGCGGGAGAGGAGGTGTTCCGCTGTAAGACGGTGTGAATGTCCGACCATAGTTGGTAAAAAGCGGGTAAGACAAGGTTAAAATACCCGACTGTACACAATCAATAGCAGGAGCGGAGTTGTTCGGCTACAAGAAGGTGTGAAAGTCCGACCATGGTTTGTAAAAACCGGGAAGAAAAGGCTCGAAAGCCCGACTATACACCATCAAAAAGAAGGTTTGAATGTCCATCAATAATTGCTTTAAAAGAAGAAAGTAAATTTTCGAATATCAAACCGTACATGATCATAAGCGGGAGAGGAGGTGTTCCGCTGTAAGACGGTGTGAATGTCCGACCATAGTTGGTAAAAAGCGGGTAAGAAAAGGTTAAAATACCCGACTGTACACAATCAATAGCGGGAGCGGAGTTGTTCGGCTACTAAAAGGTGTGAAAGTCCGACCCTGGTTTGTAAAAAGCGGGTAAGAAAAGGTTCGAATGCCCGAACATACACCATCAAAAGAGGGAGCGGAGGTGTTCCGCTGTAAGACGGTGTGAATGTCCGATCATAGTTGGTAAAAAGCGGGTAAGAAAAGGTTAAAATACCCGACTGTACACAATCAAAAGAGGGAGCGGAGTTGTTCAGCTAAGAGAAGGTGTGAAAGTCCGACAATGGTTTGTAAAAAGCGGGTAAGAAAAGGTTCGTATGCCCGAATATACACTATCAAAACCGGAAGTGTAGGTGTTCGGCTGCAAGAAGGTGTGAACGTCCGACCAAAGTTTGTAAAAAAGCAGTTAAGAAAAGGTTCGAATATCTAACCAAACATAATCAAAAGCGGGAGCAGAGCTGTTTGACTGCAAGTAGGTGTGAATGTCAGAGAATAATTTGCAAAAAGCTGATGAGAAAGGGTGAGAAATCCCGACTATACACCATCAAATGCGGTAGCCTAGTTGTTGGGCTGTGAGTAGGTGTGAATCTCCAACCATAATTGCTGAAAAATATGTTAGAAAAGGTAAAAATGCCGGTCCATACATCATCAAAATCGGGAGAGGTGGTGTTCAGCTGCAAGAAGGTCTAAATGTCCATCAATAATTGCTAGAAAACATGAAAGAAAATTTTCGAAAATCAAACCACACATGATCATAAGTGGGAGAGGAGGTGTTCAGCTGCAAGAAGGTGTGAATGTCCACCCATAATACCTGAAAAAATGGTAAAAAAAAAAGGTGCGAATGCCCAACCATACATCATCAAAAGCAGGAGTGCATGTGTTCGGCTACAAGAAGGTGTGAACGTCCAACCAAAGTTTGTAAAAAGCAGTTAAGAAAAGGTTCGAATATCCAACCAAACATAATCAAAAGCAGGAGCAGAGCTGTTCGACTGCAAGTACGTGTGAATGTCAGATCATAATTTGCAAAAAGCTGATGAGAAAGGGTGAGAATGCCCGACTATACACCATCAAATGCGGGAGCGGAGTTGTTCGGCTGTGAGTAGGTGTGAATCTCCGACCATAATTGCTGAAAAATGTGTTAGAAAAGGTAAGAATGCCGGTCCATACATCATCAAAAGCGAGAGAGGTTGTGTTCGGCTGCAAGTAGGTGTGACTGTTCGACTAAAGTTTGTAAAAAGTGGGTAAGACAAGGTGCGAACGCCCGACAATGTATGATCAAAAGCGGGAGCGGAGGTGTTCAGCTGCAAGAAGGTCTACATGTCCATCAATAATTGCTAGAAAACATGAAAGAAACTTTTCGAAAATCAAACCGCACATGATCATAAGTGGGATAGGAGGTGTTCAGCTGCAAGGTGTGAATGTCCACCCATAATTCCTGAAAAATGGGCAAAAAAAAGGTGTGAATGCCCAACCATACATCATCAAAAGCAGGAGTGCATGTGTTCGGCTACAAGAAGGTGTGAACGTCCGACCAAAGTTTGTGAAAAAGCAGTTAAGAAAAGGTTCGAATATCTAACCAAACATAATCAAAAGCGGGAGCAGAGCTGTTCGACTGCAAGTAGGTGTGAATGTCAGAGAATAATTTGCAAAAAGCTGATGAGAAAGGGTGAGAAATCCCGACTATACACCATCAAATGCGGTAGCGGAGTTGTTCTGCTGTGAGTAGGTGTGATTCTCCAACCATAATTGCTGAAAAATGTGTTAGAAAAGGTAAGAATGCCGGTCCATACATCATCAAAAGCGAGAGAGGTTGTGTTCGGCTGCAAGTAGGTGTGAATGTCCAGCCATAATTACTCACAAACGGGTAAGAAAAGGTAGTATTGCCAGACCATATATGATCAAAACAGGGAGCGGAGGTGGTTCAGCTGCAAGAAGGTTTGAATGTCCGACTAAAGTTCAAATATATTAACAAAAGCGGGAGGAGAGGTCTTCGGATGAGAGTGGTTGAAAATTTCCGACCATAATCTATAAAATGCGGTGAAAAAAAGGTGTGATAGAACACTAAAAGGTGGAGCGGAAGTGTTCGGCTGCAAGAAGGTGTGAATGTCCGACTATATTTGGTGAAAAGCCGGTGAAGCAAGGTCTGAATGCCCAACCTTACATCATCAAAAGCGAGATCAGAGGTGTTTGGCTGCAAGAAGGCCATAGTTTGCCAAAAGCGGGTAAGGTGCGAATGTCCGACTAAATATCAACAAAATTTGGGGTGGAGGTCTTCGGATGCAAGTGGGTGTGAATATCCCAACATACAACTATGGTGGAGAGGAAGCTGTGAATAGCCGACCATAGTTTGGAAAAAGCGGGTAAGAAAAGGTTTGAATGCCCAAACATACACCATCAAAAGAGGGAGCGTAGGTGTTCTGCTGTACGAAGGTGTGAATGTCCGACCATACTTGGTAAAAAGCGGGTAAGAAAAGGTTAAAATACCCGACTGTACACAATCAATAGCGGGAGCGGATGTGTTCGGCTACAAGAAGAGGTGAGAGTCCGACCATATTTTGTAAAAAGCGGGTAAGAACAGGTTCGTATGCCCGAATATACACCATCAAATGCGGGAGCGGAGGTGTTCGGCTGTTAGTAGGTGTGAAAGTCCGACCATGGTTTTTAAAAAGCGGGTAAGAACAGGTTCGTATGCCCGAATATACACCATCAAATGCGGGAGCGGAGGTGTTCGGCTGTGAGTAGGTGTGAATCTCCAACCATAATTGCTGAAAAATGTGTTAGAAAAGGTAAGAATGCCGGTCCATACATCATCAAAAGCGGGAGAGGTGGTGTTCGGCTGCAAGTAGGTGTGAATGTCCAGCCATAATTACTCACAAATGGGTAAGAAAAGGTAGTATTGCCAGACCATACATGATCAAAAAAGGGAGCGGAGGTGGTTAAGCTGCAAGAAGGTGTTAATGTCCGACTAAAGTTTGTAAAAAGCGGGTAAGAAAAGGTTCGTATGCCCGAATATACACTATCAAAACCGGAAACGTAGGTGTTCGGCTGCAAGAAGGTGTGAACGTCCGACCAAAGTTTGTGAAAAAGCAGTTAAGAAAAGGTTCGAATATCTAACCAAACATAATCAAAAGCGGGAGCAGAGCTGTTCGACTGCAAGTAGGTGTGAATGTCCATTAATAATTGCTTTAAAACATGAAAGAAAATTTTCGAATATCAAACCTTACATGATCATTAGCGGGAGAGGAGGTGTTCAGCTGCAAGAAGGTGTGAATATCCAGGAATCCGAGAATAAGCTTATTTTCATGAGTTCTGCACGATTTCGGATTTTATGTATAAAATGAATTCCTTCACGCAAACTAAGTTAACACTGCTTTGTCCTTCATATGTACCCATTTCTACATATATTTCAAGCATAAACTTCCTCATACTACCCTGAATGAGAAAGAGCCACACTTGTGATTAAGCCATACGCCCCTTTTGAGGAGTTCTGCATGGTTTGGGATTTTATCTATAAAATTAATTCCTTCACTCAAACTATGTTAAAACGGCTTTTACCTTCATATTTATCAATGTCTCGATAGATTTAAACAAAAAACAACGTTGTACTTTGCAATAAAAGAAAGAGCAAATCAAAAGTTTTAGGAATCCGAGAATAAGCTTATTTTCATGAGTTCTGCACGATTTCGGATTTTATGTATAAAATGAATTCCTTCACTCAAACTAAGTTAACACTGCTTTGTCCTTCATATGTACCCATTTCTACATATATTTCAAGCATAAACTTCCTCATACTACCCTGAATGAGAAAGAGCCACACTTGTGATTAAGCCATACGCCCCTTTTGAAGAGTTCTGCATGATTTGGGATTTTATCTATAAAATCAATTCCTTCACTCAAACCAAGTTAAAACTGCTTTTTCATTCATATTTATCAATGTCTAGATCGACTTCAACAAAGAACAACATTGTATTTTGCAGTAGAAGAAAGAGCAAAACTGAAGGATCAGGAATCCCAGAATAAGCTTATTTTCTTATGGGCAAGTGGGAACTGCTTTGTCCTTCATATTTATCAATGTGTAGATGGATTTCAACTTCTTCTACTGCAAAGTCCAATGTTTTTCTTTGTTGAAGTCGATCTAGACATTGAATATGGAAGGACAAAGCAGTTTTAACTTGGTTTGAGCAAAGCAATTCATTTTATAGCTAAATCCGAAATCGTGCAGAGCTCATGAAAGCAGGCTTATACTCGGATTCCTGAAACTTTAGATTTGCTCTTTCTTTTACTGCAAAGTCCAATGTTTTTCTTTGTTGAAGTCGATCTAGACATGGTAAATATGAAGGACAAATCAGTTTTAACATAGTTTGAGTGAAGTAATGCATTTTATAAGCAAAATCCCAAATCATAGAGAACTCACGAAAAGCTTTTTCTCGCTTTTCACTGCTTTTTACAAACTTTGGTCGGACGTTCACACCTTCTTGCATCCGAACACCTCCGCTTCCGCTTTTGATGATGTATATTCGGGCATTCGAACCTTTTATTACCCGCTTTTTACAAACCATTGTCGGACTTTCACACCTTCTTGCAGCCGAACACCACCTCTCCCGCTTTTGATGATGTATGGTCCAGTAAAATGGTACACATTTTTCAGCAATTATGGTCGGACATTCACACCTACTCAAAGCTGGACACCTCCGCTCCCGCTTTTGATCATACAATGTCGGGACATCGCTCCTTGTCTTACCAGCTTTTTACAAACTTTAGTCGAACATTCACACCTTCTTGAAGCTGAACACCTCCGCTCCCACTTTTGATGATGTATAGTCGGGCTTTCGAGCCTTTTCTTACCCGGTTTTTACAAATTATGGTTGGACATTCAGACCTTGCAGCCGAACACCTCCGCTGTCTCTTTTGATCATACATTGTCGGGCATTCACACCTTGTCTTACCCGCTTTTTACAAACTATAGTCAGACATTCACAACTTGCAGCTGAACCTCCGCTCCCTGTTTTGATCATGTATGGTCTGGCAATACTACCTTTTCTTCCCCCGTTTGTGAGTAATTATGGCTGGACATTCACACCTACTTGCAGTCGAACAGCTCTGCTCCCGCTTTTGATTATGTTTGGTTGGATATTCGAACCTTTTCTTAACTGCTTTTTACAAACCATGGTCGGACTTTCACACCTTCTTGTAGCCGAACAACTCCGCTCCCGCTATTGATTTTGTACAGTCGGGTATTTTAACCTTTTCTTACCCGCTTTTTGCCAACTATGGTCGGACATTCACACCGTCTTACAGCGGAACACCTCCGCTCCCGCTTTTTATGGTGTATAGTCGGGCATTCGAACCTTTTCTTACCCGCTATTTACAAACTATGGTAGGACATTCAAACTTTCGTGTATCCGAAAACCTCCGCTCTCTCTTTTGATCATACATTGTCGGACATTCGCACCTTTTCTTACCCGCTTTTTACAAACCATGGTCGGACTTTCACACCTTCTCTTAGCTGAACAACTCCGCTCCCTCTTTTGATTGTGTACAGTCGGGTATTTTAACCTTTTCTTACCCGCTTTTTACCAACTATGATCGGACATTCACACCGTCTTACAGCGGAACACCTCCGCTCCCTCTTTTGATGGTGTATGTTCGGGCATTCGAACCTTTTCTTACCCGCTTTTTACAAACCAGGGTCGGACTTTCACACCTTTTAGTAGCCGAACAACTCCGCTCCCGCTATTGATTGTGTACAGTCGGGTATTTTAACCTTTTCTTACCCGCTTTTTACCAACTATGGTCGGACATTCACACCGTCTTACAGCGGAACACCTCCTCTCCCGCTTATGATCATGTACGGTTTGATATTCGAACATTTACTTTCTTGTTTTAAAGCAATTATTGATGGACATTCAAACCTTCTTTTTGATGGTGTATAGTCGGGCATTCGAACCTTTTCTTCCCGGTTTTTACAAACCATGGTCGGACTTTCACACCTTCTTGTAGCCGAACAACTCCGCTCCTGCTATTGATTGTGTACAGTCGGGTATTTTAACCTTTTCTTACCCGCTTTTTACCAACTATGGTCGGACATTCACACCGTCTTACAGCGGAACACCTCCGCTCCCTCTTTTGATGGTGTATGTTCGGGCATTCGAACCTTTTCTTACCCGCTTTTTACAAACCAGGGTCGGACTTTCACACCTTTTAGTAGCCGAACAACTCCGCTCCCGCTATTGATTGTGTACAGTCGGGTATTTTAACCTTTTCTTACCCGCTTTTTACCAACTATGGTCGGACATTCACACCGTCTTACAGCGGAACACCTCCTCTCCCGCTTATGATCATGTACGGTTTGATATTCGAAAATTTACTTTCTTGTTTTAAAGCAATTATTGATGGACATTCAAACCTTCTTTTTGATGGTGTATAGTCGGGCTTTCGAGCCTTTTCTTCCCGGTTTTTACAAACCATGGTCGGACTTTCACACCTTCTTGTAGCCGAACAACTCCGCTCCTGCTATTGATTGTGTACAGTCGGGTATTTTAACCTTTTCTTACCCGCTTTTTACCAACTATGGTCGGACATTCACACCGTCTTACAGCGGAACACCTCTGCTCCCACTTTTGATGGTGTATAGTCGGGCATTCGAACCTTTTCTTACCCGCTTTTTACAAACTATGGTGGGACATTCAAACCTTCTTGTATCCGAAAACCTCCGCTCTCTCTTTTGAACATAAATTTTCGGACATTCGCACCTTTTCTTACCCGCTTTTTACAAACCATGGTCGGACTTTCACACCTTCTTGTAGCCGAACACATCCGCTCCCGCTATTGATTGTGTACAGTCGGGTATTTTAACCTTTTCTTACCCGCTTTTTACCAACTATGGTCGGACATTCACACCTTCGTACAGCGGAACACCTCCGCTCCCTCTTTTGATGGTGTATGTTCGGGTATTCAAACCTTTTCTTACCCGCTTTTTCCAAACTATGGTCGGCTATTCACAG
This sequence comes from Leuresthes tenuis, assembly GCF_036924035.1. Lineage (NCBI taxonomy): Eukaryota > Metazoa > Chordata > Actinopteri > Atheriniformes > Atherinopsidae > Leuresthes > Leuresthes tenuis. The sequence goes on along the minus strand of NW_027325411.1, from coordinate 146,729 downwards.
CTTCCTCTCCACCATACTTGTATGGTTGGATATTCACACCCACTTGCATCCGAAGACCTCTGCCCCAAATTTTTTTGATATTTAGTCGGACATTCGCACCTTACCCGCATTTTAAACATTATGGTCGGAAATTTTCAACCACTCTCATCCGAAGACCTCTCCTCCCGCTTTCTTTAATATTTTTGAACTTTAGTCGGACATTCAAACCTTCTTGCAGCTGAACCACCTCCGCTCCCTGTTTTGATCATATATGGTCTGGCAATACTACCTTTTCTTACCCGTTTGTGAGTAATTATGGCTGGACATTCACACCTACTTGCAGCCGAACACAACCCCTCTCGCTTTTGATGATGTATGGACCGGCATTTTTACCTTTTCTAATACATTTTTCAGCAATTATGGTCGGAGATTCACACCTACTCACAGCCGAACAACTCCGCTCCCGCATTTGATGATGTATAGTCGGGCATTCTCACCCTTTCTCATCAGCTTTTTGCAAATTATGATCTGACATTCACACCTACTTGCAGTCGAACAGCTCTGCTCCCGCTTTTGATTATGTTTGGTTGGATATTCGAACCTTTTCTTAACTTCTTTTTACATATTTTGGTTGGACGTTCACACCTTCTTGTAGCCGAACACTTCCACTCCTGCTTTTGATGATGTATGGTTGGGCATTCACACCTTTTTTTTGCCCATTTTTCAGGAATTATGGGTGGACATTCACACCTTGCAGCTGAACACCTCCTATCCCACTTATGATCATGTGCGGTTTGATTTTCGAAAAGTTTCTTTCATGTTTTCTAGCAATTATTGATGGACATGTAGACCTTCTTGCAGCTGAACACCTCCGCTCCCGCTTTTGATCATACATTGTCAGGCATTCGCACCTTGTCTTACCCACTTTTTACAAACTTTAGTCGAACAGTCACACCTACTTGCAGCCGAACACAACCTCTCTCGCTTTTGATGATGTATGGACCGGCATTCTTACCTTTTCTAACACATTTTTCAGCAATTATGGTCGGAGATTCACACCTACTCACAGCCGAACAACTCCGCTCCCGCATTTGATGGTGTATAGTCGGGCATTCTCACCCTTTCTCATCAGCTTTTTGCTAATTATGATCTGACATTCACACCTACTTGCAGTCGAACAGCTCTGCTCCTGCTTTTGATTATGTTTGGTTGGATATTCGAACCTTTTCTTAACTGCTTTTTACAAACTTTGGTTGGACGTTCACACCTTCTTGTAGCCGAACACATGCACTCCTGCTTTTGATGATGTATGGTTGGGCATTCGCACCTTTTTTTTACCCATTTTTCAGGTATTATGGGTGGACATTCACACCTTCTTGCAGCTGAACACCTCCTCTCCCACTTATGATCATGTGTGGTTTGATTTTCGAAAATTTTCTTTCATGTTTTCTAGCAATTATTGATGGACATTTAGACCTTCTTGCAGCTGAACACCACCTCTCCCGATTTTGATGATGTATGGACCGGCATTTTTACCTTTTCTAACACATTTTTCAGCAATTATGGTTGGAGATTCACACCTACTCACAGCCAAACAACTCCGCTACCGCATTTGATGGTGTATAGTCGGGCATTCTCAGCCTTTCTCATCAGCTTTTTGCAAATTATGATCTGACATTCACACCTACTTCCAGTCGAACAGCTCTGCTCCCGCTTTTGATTATGTTTGGTTAGATATTCGAACCTTTTCTTAACTGCTTTTTACAAACTTTGGTCGGACGTTCACAATATCTTGCAGCCGAACACCTCCGCTTCCGCTTTTGATGGTGTATATTCGGGCATACGAACCTTTTCTTACCCGCTTTTTACAAACCAAGGTCGGACTTTCACACCTTCTCTTAGCTGAACAACTCCGCTCCCTCTTTTGATTGTGTACAGTCGGGTAATTTAACCTTTTCTTACCCGCTTTTTACCATCTATGGTCGGACATTCACACCGTCTTACAGCGGAACACCTCCGCTCCCTCTTTTGATGATGTATGGTTAGGCATTCGCACCTTTTCTTACCCATTTTTTAGTAATTATGGCTAGACATTCACACCTTCTTGCAGCTGAACACCTCCTCTCCCGCTTATGATCATGTGCAGTTTGATATTCGAACATTTTCTTTAATGTTTTCTAGCAATTATTGATGGACATTCAGACCGTCTTGCAGCTGAACACCTCCGCTCCCACTTTTGATGGTGTATAGTCGGGCTTTCGAGCCTTTTCTTCCCCGGTTTTTACAAATTACGGTTGGACATTCAGACCTTCTTGCAGCCGAAAACCTCCACTCCCTCTTTTGATCATACATTGTCGGGCATTCGCACCTTTTCTTACCCGCTTTTTACAAACCATGGTCGGACTTTCACACCTTTTAGTAGCCGAACAACTCCGCTCCCGCTATTGATTGTGTACAGTCGGGTATTTTAACCTTTTCTTACCCGCTTTTTACCAACTATGGTTGGACATTCACACCTTCTTACAGCAGAACACCTCCGCTCCCTGTTTTGATTATGTATGGTTTGACATTCGCACCTTCTCTCACCCGCCTTTTACTATGGTCGGCCATTCACAGCTTCCTCTCCACCATACTTGTATGGTGGGATATTCACACCCACCTGCATCCGAAGACCTCCGCCCCCACTTTTGTTGATATTTAGTCGGTCATTCGCACCTTACCCGCTTTTGGCAAACTATGGCCTTCTTGCAGCCAAACACCTCTGATCTCGCTTTTGATGATGTAAGGTTGGGCATTCAGACCTTTCTTCACCTGCTTTTCACCAAATATAGTCGGACATTCACACCCACTTGCATCCGAAGACCTCCGCCCCAAATTTTGTTGATATTTAGTCGGACATTCGCACCTTACCCGCTTTTGGCAAACTATGGCCTTCTTGCAGCCAAACACCTCTGATCTCACTTTTGATGATGTAAGGTTGGGCATTCAGACCTTGCTTCACCTGCTTTTCACCAAATATAGTCGGACATTCACACCTTCTTGCAGCCGAAAACTTCGGCTCCACCTTTTAGTGTTCTATCACACCTTTTTTTCACCGCATTTTATACATTATGGTTGGAAATTTTCAACCACTCTCATCCGAAGACCTCTCCTCCCGCTTTTGTTAATATATTTGAACTTTAGTCGGGCATTCAAACCTTCTTGCAGCTGAACCACCTCCGCTCCCTGTTTTGATCATATATGGTCTGGCAATACTACCTTTTCTTACCCGTTTGTGAGTAATTATGGCTGGACATTCACACCTACTTGCAGCCGAACACAACCTCTCTCGCTTTTGATGATGTATGGACCGGCATTCTTACCTTTTCTAACACATTTTTCAGCAATTATGGTCGGAGATTCACACCTACTCACAGCCGAACAACTCCGCTCCCGCATTTGATGGTGTATAGTCGGGCATTCTCACCCTTTCTCATCAGCTTTTTGCAAATTATGATCTGACATTCACACCTACTTGCAGTCGAACAGCTCTGCTCCCGCTTTTGATTATGTTTGGTTAGATATTCGAACCTTTTCTTAACTGCTTTTTACAAACTTTGGTCGGACGTTCACAATATCTTGCAGCCGAACACCTCCGCTTCCGCTTTTGATGGTGTATATTCGGGCATACGAACCTTTTCTTACCCGCTTTTTACAAACCAAGGTCGGACTTTCACACCTTCTCTTAGCTGAACAACTCCGCTCCCTCTTTTGATTGTGTACAGTCGGGTAATTTAACCTTTTCTTACCCGCTTTTTACCATCTATGGTCGGACATTCACACCGTCTTACAGCGGAACACCTCCGCTCCCTCTTTTGATGATGTATGGTTAGGCATTCGCACCTTTTCTTACCCATTTTTTAGTAATTATGGCTAGACATTCACACCTTCTTGCAGCTGAACACCTCCTCTCCCGCTTATGATCATGTGCAGTTTGATATTCGAACATTTTCTTTCATGTTTTCTAGCAATTATTGATGGACATTCAGACCGTCTTGCAGCTGAACACCTCCGCTCCCACTTTTGATGGTGTATAGTCGGGCTTTCGAGCCTTTTCTTCCCCGGTTTTTACAAATTATGGTTGGACATTCAGACCTTCTTGCAGCCGAAAACCTCCACTCCCTCTTTTGATCATACATTGTCGGGCATTCGCACCTTTTCTTACCCGCTTTTTACAAACCATGGTCGGACTTTCACACCTTTTAGTAGCCGAACAACTCCGCTCCCGCTATTGATTGTGTACAGTCGGGTATTTTAACCTTTTCTTACCCGCTTTTTACCAACTATGGTTGGACATTCACACCTTCTTACAGCAGAACACCTCCGCTCCCTGTTTTGATTATGTATGGTTTGACATTCGCACCTTCTCTCACCCGCCTTTTACTATGGTCGGCCATTCACAGCTTCCTCTCCACCATACTTGTATGGTAGGATATTCACACCCACCTGCATCCGAAGACCTCCGCCCCCACTTTTGTTGATATTTAGTCGGTCATTCGCACCTTACCCGCTTTTGGCAAACTATGGCCTTCTTGCAGCCAAACACCTCTGATCTCGCTTTTGATGATGTAAGGTTGGGCATTCAGACCTTTCTTCACCTGCTTTTCACCAAATATAGTCGGACATTCACACCCACTTGCATCCGAAGACCTCCGCCCCAAATTTTGTTGATATTTAGTCGGACATTCGCACCTTACCCGCTTTTGGCAAACTATGGCCTTCTTGCAGCCAAACACCTCTGATCTCGCTTTTGATGATGTAAGGTTGGGCATTCAGACCTTGCTTCACCTGCTTTTCACCAAATATAGTCGGACATTCACACCTTCTTGCAGCCGAAAACTTCGGCTCCACCTTTTAGTGTTCTATCACACCTTTTTTTCACCGCATTTTATACATTATGGTTGGAAATTTTCAACCACTCTCATCCGAAGACCTCTCCTCCCGCTTTTGTTAATATATTTGAACTTTAGTCGGGCATTCAAACCTTCTTGCAGCTGAACCACCTCCGCTCCCTGTTTTGATCATATATGGTCTGGATATACTACCTTTTCTTACCCGTTTGTGAGTAATTATGGCTGGACATTCACACCTACTTGCAGCCGAACACAACCTCTCTCGCTTTTGATGATGTATGGACCGGCATTCTTACCTTTTCTAACACATTTTTCAGCAATTATGGTCGGAGATTCACACCTACTCACAGCCGAACAACTCCGCTCCCGCATTTGATGGTGTATAGTCGGGCATTCTCACCCTTTCTCATCAGCTTTTTGCAAATTATGATCTGACATTCACATCTACTTGCAGTCGAACAGCTCTGCTCCCGCTTTTGATTATGTATGGTTGGATATTCAAACCTTTTCTTAACTGCTTTTTACAAACTTTGGTTGGACGTTCACACCTTCTTGTAGCCGAACACATGCACTCCTGCTTTTGATGATGTATGGTTGGGCATTCGCACCTTTTTTTTTACCCATTTTTCAGGTATTATGGGTGGACATTCACACCTTCTTGCAGCTGAACACCACCTCTCCCGATTTTGATTATGTATGGACCGGCATTTTTACCTTTTCTAACACATTTTTCAGCAATTATGGTTGGAGATTCACACCTACTCACAGCCGAACAACTCCGCTTCCGCTTTTGATGGTGTATATTCGGGCATACGAACCTTTTCTTACCCGCTTTTTACAAACCAAGGTCAGACTTTCACACCTTCTCTTAGCTGAACAACTCCGCTCCCTCTTTTGATTGTGTACAGTCGGGTAATTTAACCTTTTCTTACCCGCTTTTTACCATCTATGGTCGGACATTCACACCGTCTTACAGCGGAACACCTCCGCTCCCTCTTTTGATGATGTATGGTTAGGCATTCGCACCTTTTCTTACCCATTTTTCAGTAATTATGGGTAGACATTCACACCTTCTTGCAGCTGAACACCTCCTCTCCCGCTTATGATCATGTGCAGTTTGATATTCGAAAATTTTCTTTCATGTTTTCTAGCAATTATTGATGGACATTCAGACCGTCTTGCAGCTGAACACCTCCGCTCCCACTTTTGATGGTGTATAGTCGGGCTTTCGAGCCTTTTCTTCCCCGGTTTTTACAAATTACGGTTGGACATTCAGACCTTCTTGTAGCCGAAAACCTCCACTCCCTCTTTTGATCATACATTGTCGGGCATTTGCACCTTTTCTTACCCGCTTTTTACAAACCATGGTCGGACTTTCACACCTTTTAGTAGCCGAACAACTCCGCTCCCGCTATTGATTGTGTACAGTCGGGTATTTTAACCTTTTCTTACCCGCTTTTTACCAACTATGGTTGGACATTCACACCTTCTTACAGCAGAACACCTCCGCTCCCTGTTTTGATTATGTATGGTTTGACATTCGCACCTTCTCTCACCCGCCTTTTACTATGGTCGGCCATTCACAGCTTCCTCTCCACCATACTTGTATGGTGGGATATTCACACCCACCTGCATCCGAAGACCTCCGCCCCCACTTTTGTTGATATTTAGTCGGTCATTCGCACCTTACCCACTTTTGGCAAACTATGGCCTTCTTGCAGCCAAACACCTCTGATCTCGCTTTTGATGATGTAAGGTTGGGCATTCAGACCTTGCTTCACCTGCTTTTCACCAAATATAGTCGGACATTCACACCCACTTGCATCCGAAGACCTCCGCCCCAAATTTTGTTGATATTTAGTCGGACATTCGCACCTTACCCGCTTTTGGCAAACTATGGCCTTCTTGCAGCCAAACACCTCTGATCTCGCTTTTGATGATGTAAGGTTGGGCATTCAGACCTTGCTTCACCTGCTTTTCACCAAATATAGTCGGACATTCACACCTTCTTGCAGCCGAACACTTCCGCTCCACCTTTTAGTGTTCTATCACACCTTTTTTTCACCGCATTTTATAGATTATGGTTGGAAATTTTCAACCACTCTCATCCGAAGACCTCTCCTCCCGCTTTTGTTAATATATTTGAACTTTAGTCGGACATTCAAACCTTCTTGCAGCTGAACCACCTCCGCTCCCTGTTTTGATCATATATGGTCTGGCAATACTACCTTTTCTTACCCGTTTGTGAGTAATTATGGCTGGACATTCACACCTACTTGCAGCCGAACACAACCTCTCTCGCTTTTGATGATGTATGGACCGGCATTCTTACCTTTTCTAACACATTTTTCAGCAATTATGGTCGGAGATTCACACCTACTCACAGCCGAACAACTCCGCTCCCGCATTTGATGGTGTATAGTCGGGCATTCTCACCCTTTCTCATCAGCTTTTTGCAAATTATGATCTGACATTCACACCTACTTGCAGTCGAACAGCTCTGCTCCCGCTTTGATTATGTATGGTTGGATATTCGAACCTTTTCTTAACTGCTTTTTACAAACTTTGGTTGGACGTTCACACCTTCTTGTAGCCGAACACATGCACTCCTGCTTTTGATGATGTCTGGTTGGGCATTCGCACCTTTTTTTTTACCCATTTTTCAGGTATTATGGGTGGACATTCACACCTTCTTGCAGCTGAACACCTCCTCTCCCACTTATGATCATGTGTGGTTTGATTTTCGAAAATTTTCTTTCATGTTTTCTAGCAATTATTGATGGACATTTAGACCTTCTTGCAGCTGAACACCACCTCTCCCGATTTTGATTATGTATGGACCGGCATTTTTACCTTTTCTAACACATTTTTCAGCAATTATGGTTGGAGATTCACACCTACTCACAGCCGAACAACTCCGCTACCGCATTTAATGGTGTATAGTCGGGCATTCTCACCCTTTCTCATCAGCTTTTTGCAAATTATGATCTGACATTCACACCTACTTGCAGTCGAACAGCTCTGCTCCCGCTTTTGATTATGTATGGTTGGATATTCGAACCTTTCCTAAACGGCTTTTTACAAACTTTGGTTGGACGTTCACACCTTCTTGTAGCCGAACACATGCACTCCTGCTTTTGATGATGTATGGTTGGGCATTCGCACCTTTTTTTTACCCATTTTTCAGGTATTATGGGTGGACATTCACACCTTCTTGCAGCTGAACACCTCCTCTCCCACTTATGATCATGTGTGGTTTGATTTTGGAAAATTTTCTTTCATGTTTTCTAGCAATTATTGATGGACATTCAGACCTTCTTGCAGCTGAACACCACCTCTCCCGATTTTGATTATGTATGGACCGGCATTTTTACCTTTTCTAACACATTTTTCAGCAATTATGGTTGGAGATTCACACCTACTCACAGCCGAACAACTCCGCTACCGCATTTGATGGTGTATAGTCGGGCATTCTCACCCTTTCTCATCAGCTTTTTGCAAATTATGATCTGACATTCACACCTACTTCCAGTCGAACAGCTCTGCTCCCGCTTTTGATTATGTTTGGTTAGATATTCGAACCTTTTCTTAACTGCTTTTTATAAACTTTGGTCGGACGTTCACAATATCTTGCAGCCGAACACCTCCGCTTCCGCTTTTGATGGTGTATATTCGGGCATACGAACCTTTTCTTACCCGCTTTTTACAAACCAAGGTCGGACTTTCACACCTTCTCTTAGCTGAACAACTCCGCTCCCTCTTTTGATTGTGTACAGTCGGGTAATTTAACCTTTTCTTACCCGCTTTTTACCATCTATGGTCGGACATTCACACCGTCTTACAGCGGAACACCTCCGCTCCCTCTTTTGATGATGTATGTTTAGGCATTCGCACCTTTTCTTACCCATTTTTCAGTAATTATGGGTAGACATTCACACCTTCTTGCAGCTGAACATGTGCAGTTTGATATTCGAAAATTTTCTTTCATGTTTTCTAGCAATTATTGATGGACATTCAGACCGTCTTGCAGCTGAACACCTCCGCTCCCACTTTTGATGGTGTATAGTCGGGCTTTCGAGCCTTTTCTTCCCCGGTTTTTACAAATTATGGTTGGACATTCAGACCTTCTTGCAGCCGAAAACCTCCACTCCCTCTTTTGATCATACATTGTCGGGCATTCGCACCTTTTCTTACCCGCTTTTTACAAACCATGGTTGGACTTTTAGTAGCCGAACAACTCCGCTCCCGCTATTGATTGTGTACAGTCGGGTATTTTAACCTTTTCTTACCCGCTTTTTACCAACTATGGTTGGACATTCACACCTTCTTACAGCAGAACACCTCCGCTCCCTGTTTTGATTATGTATGGTTTGACATTCGCACCTTCTCTCACCCGCCTTTTACTATGGTCGGCCATTCACAGCTTCCTCTCCACCATACTTGTATGGTGGGATATTCACACCCACTTGCATCCGAAGACCTCCGCCCCAATTTTGTTGATATTTAGTCGGTCATTCGCACCTTACCCGCTTTTGGCAAACTATGGCCTTCTTGCAGCCAAACACCTCTGATCTCGCTTTTGATGATGTAAGGTTGGGCATTCAGACCTTGCTTCACCTGCTTTTCACCAAATATAGTCGGACATTCACACCTTCTTGCAGCCGAACACTTCCGCTTTTAGTGTTCTATGAGGCATTCACATATTTTTTTTCACCGTATTTTATAGATTATGGTTGGAAATTCTCACCCACTCTCATCCGAAGACCTCTCCTCCCCCTTTTGTTAATATATAGTCGGGCATTCGAACCTTTTCTTACCCGCTTTTTACAAATTATGGTCGAACATTCACACCTTCTTGCAGCCGAACACTTCCGCTTTTAGTGTTTTATGAGGCATTCACATATTTTTTTTCACCGTATTTTATAGATTATGGTTGGAAATTCTCACCCACTCTCATCCGAAGACCTCTCCTCCCGCTTTTGTTAATATATAGTCGGGCATTCGAACCTTTTCTTACCCGCTTTTTACAAATTATGGTCGAACATTCACACCTACTTGCAGCTGAATACTTCCGCTCCACCTTTTAGGTATGTATGGTTGGCATTTGCACCTCTTTTTATACTGATTGCTGAAGATTAAGTTGTTCTTTCTCAAACTACAAATTTTTTTTAATTGTTGAAACTTGATTTGAAGTGGATAAATAAGGAGGACAAACAGTTTTAAGTCAGGCTGATAGAAGGAATTAATTTTATAGCAAAATCTGTATTTCGTCATATGTCGAGAGATGCTTATTGCTGAAGAAGTTCTTTCTCATTCTACAAAGTACAACGTTGTTTATCGTTGAAACTTGATTAGACATGAATAAATATGAAGGACAAAGCAGTCTTAACTTGGTTTGAGTTAATGAATTCGTTTTATAGGAGAATCCGAATTCGTGCATAACTCATAAAATAGAGCTTATTTTCGGATTCCTGAAGAATGAGTCTGGTTCTTTCTCATAATACAAAGTTTGTTGTTTATTGTTGAAACTTCATCAGAAGTGAAGAAATAAATGAATGCCTATCAACAAATGTGGGATCTAAACTCTAGTGCTTCCTCTAAAATAATTTCCTTTCTCAATTTAGAAATGTGTGTGTGTAAGTCACAACACCCGTGACACCAAAACGGCTTTCTTTTCTCTACACTCTGAACTATGAGTACACACACCAAATCAGAAAGGCTTTTTTCTCTCTTTTCTACATTATGGACTGTGGGGACACAAAACCGCTCTCTCTCTTTTTTTTTTTTTATCGTGTGCCAGGGCGTTGTCTCACGTATTAGATTATGCTTAAGATACGAATGGGTTTATCAGTCACATCAGAATCCATACATACTGATCCTCCCGTAATAAAATGGTCGGATCTTATCAAACACACTTTGTTTCTTGTGACAATCAAGTCAGCGAAACAGCGTATACACGTCAAGACACTGAATCAAGTTTGCCACAAGAACTCATAAGTTTGGCAGTATTGCTCTGCCGTCAGCAATCATACATCCATTTTATTTTCGTGAGACATGTGCAGGCACCTGTTCATCTACTGTTCTATCACTATGAATTAGTTTATCTATTATCAATAAGGATACTTCTACAACTACTCTATCAAAGTATGTCCGGACTTCTTACGTTGTCAGTTGCTATATATGAATAAGTGGGTAGCTACTGACAAGCATTAAGCATGTCACACAGCCCAAACATATAACATTTCAGGACACACCACACAGTTAACAACCACAGTGAAGCGTGTCAAAGCCCAAACATGTAACATTCAACAGGACACTTACACAACACATTCAAATCAAACAGTCAGACAACATACAAGAACATATACCCCAGCCGGCATTGCTCCCTAACTATTTTTGTACAGCACACTATGTGTGCGCACACCTTTATTCACAAACTCTTCAACTTATACTCTTTTACCGAAGCTGCTACAGCTCGATTGGCCGAATACCCTTTGATCCTATTTCGGTGAATTTGACATCTGCCTTACATATAACAGATTAGCGGTTTAGCAGTTTTAATTTAGTTTGAGTGAAGGAATTCATTTTATAGCAAAATCCGAAATCGTGAAGAACTCATGAAAGTAAGCTTATTCTCGGATTCCTGAAACTTTAGATTTGCTCTTTCTTTTACTGCAAAGTACAACGTTGTTTTTTTTGTTTAAATCTTTCTAGACATGGTAAATATTAAGGACAAAGCAGTTTTCACATAGTTTGAGTGAAGGAATTCATTTTATAGATAAAATCCCAAGAGTCTGCTGAGAAAAGAGAGTGAATGCGAAGTAGACTTTAACACGGCTATGGGAGCGAGCCGAGTGTGGGCTAACCGGGAGAATTGCTTGAAAGAAACGCGACACCGAATGAGCGGTCAGAACAAAGCCTCAATACGGGATTCTCGTGGTGTTTTTGTTGCTGCCTTGTCTATTGCACAGAGTAAAAGACAAGGCAGCCATCGAATAGGGCCCGATTGTTCCTAGTTAGTCAGCCGAGGAGCAAGGGGGGGGGGGGAGCAAGCGTCTCAACCAAGCAAAGCTCACCATGGGGAAGGTGGCTATGCCAACTAGCCTGATGCCCTGCTCCCGCAGTGACGGATAATCGTACTCTGGTTTCTCTTCATAACGTACAAGTCTTTCGCCTTTTACTAAAGATTTCTGTGGAGAGCAGCACTAATGAGTTGTTTCTATTTTTGGCAGGCTTTACCTTTGCGGGTGAAGCCCTTTCTGTCTGTGCAAAAGAAATCTTCTTACTATGCAGAGTGACTTCTCTGAGTAGAGTCGCCTTACTTGTTGCGACTGTGCCGATGTTCGAAGCTGGAGTGCAAAGTTGTTGCTTGAATGGTGCTTGCTGGAGCGTGCGGGAGTGCAAAGTTATACCATTTAAAAGGGCTGAAGAGTGCTCAGTGCAGCGGGTGGGCGACACTCTGGCCACCTTGAAAACGGAGGTTACATCCACTACCAGGGGCAGCCCAAGTTCTGCCGCAAGTGTGGTGAGCATGGGCACCTGGTTGAGGCTTGTACCAAGGTGTTATGTGGGAAGAGCAGAGAAATTGGGCAAACTTTTGGAGAGTGTCCAAATGGCAGGAAATGTAATCTCTGTGGAGAATTAAATCACCTCTTCAGAGATTGCCCTAAATCTTTTGCCAACAAATTAAAGACGGTAAAGCCACAGTCAAGCCAACAAAGAGAAGGACCAAAGGTGGCAGTTGGTGAACAAAGTGAAGAGGTTGACCCAATAAATTCAAACTTCCCGCCAAAAGCTTGGATTGGAAGTGAGGAGCAAAAAGGGGAGGGGCCTGTAGAGGCCTCACCACTCAGTGTTGAAGTCTGTGAGAATTCACAGGCAGAGGGTGGAGCTACGCTAAATGAGGAGGAAGAGCAGACAGGTGAGTCTAGTGAAGATACTCACCTCCCAGAAGGTCAACAGCCGAAGAGGACGGCATCTGAGCCTCTGATTCCCCAGTGGTATCAGAGAAGAGGGGAAGGGTTAGGTCCCTTTCAGACAGTTCTTCAGTGGAAGAACCTAGAGTCTTCCCCTCCGACTCACCAAATGAGGTCTCCTTTTTAACTTCAGCTCTGCAATCAACCCCCAGGGACTCAAAGTTAAATGCAACATTGCGTCAGAGGCCAACACCGAGAGTCCGAAAAGGAAATATAGATCACCCTACTCACTTTTCACCTAAAGAAATGAAGGAAGAGCTAGTTTCCCAAGAAATAACCTGTGTGTAATTTGTTTTGATAACTTAGAAAAACGAAAATGACATACCTACTTTCCTTTATGCTTTTAATGGTTCTCACCTTCTCAACACTAAATGTGAGAAGTGTGAAATCAAAGACAAGAGCCCAGAGTATTTTATCCTTCTTAGACTCCATAAAATCAGATGTGTTTTTAATACAAGAATGTGGACTACCTTTTTTAAAAAACCATAGACAATGGGAGGAAATGTGGCCCCATTTATCGATATGGAGTGGCTCAAATCAAAATAAAAATGATGGTGTGGCCATTCTAATTAAAAATCCGCATGTTCTGGTGAAAGGTAGCACAGTGGTGAGAGACGGACGGGCACTTTTAGCACACTTGAATTTTATGGGGCAAGACTTTAACCTCTTAAATATTTATGGTTTCAATGCAAAAAATGAAAGGTATGACCTTTTAGAAGATATACAGCTTTACATGCTAGGGCAAGTACCTTTAGTTGTAGGAGGGGATTTTAACTGTATCTTGAGCAGGAAAGATAGAAAAAGAGCAGGGGTAGATTTTAAAGTGGATAAGACTTCGATTTTACTTCAGGGCATATGCAGGGATTTTAAGCTTACTGACTGTTTTAAAACCATGCATCCCAGAGAGGAGGGCTTCACCTGGTTTAGTCATGATGGCACCAGAGCCTCTCGCATTGATTATTTCTTTACTAGAGATTGCCCACCCACTGATGTTAGATTAACCCCTGTTTTCTTTTCAGACCACCTTGTGCTCTCCTGCACTCTTTCACCCCCTTCTGGTGTGACGGTAGGAAGTGGTCTGTGGAAACTCAACTGTTCCCTGTTGGAGGATGAAATCATAGTCAGTCAGTACAGGGAATGTTATAAAGAGTGGCAGACCCTTCAAGACCTCTACGAAACACATGCACAATGGTGGGAAATGGTGAAGGAAACGACCCAGACTTTTTTTAAACAGCAAGGTAAACGTAAAAAAAGGAAAGAGAATAGATGTATGATGGGACTACATAAACGCTTACAGCGCTACTTTAAACTAAATCAGTGTGGCATAGACTTTAAAGAAGAAATCAAAGATGTCAAAAAGGAAATGTCAGTTTTAGCAGAAATAAAGAGTAAAGGAATTTTTGTAAGAAGCAGGGAGCAGGAAATTGAGGAAGGTGAAAAAGAAAGAAAGTTATAAATAAAAAGGAGTGTATTCAAAATCTAAAAAGAGAAGATGGGTTTTTAACAAAATCCACACAAGAGATGATTGAAACTGTACATACCTTTTATAGTATCATGTACAAAGAGAAACCAGTGCACTTGGAAACATCGGCAGAAATCTCAAAATTCGTTGACAAAACCGTAAAAGAGAATGCACACTTGACACAGAATTTTACTGCTTTAGAGTTAAAAAAATGCCTAACAGGTTTTAAGAGAAGTCGAGCTCCGGGTTTAGACGGGCTTCCTGCAGAATTCTATCTGACCTATTGGGACCTTTTATCATCAGACATTTTAGATGTTTTTAAAGATTTTGAAAAACTCGACCGACTGCCTGACAGTTTTAGAGTGGGAATAGTGACTCTACTTTATAAAAAAAATGATGAGACTGACCTAAAGAATTGGAGGCCCATCACACTTTTAAACTTTGACTGTAAACTTTTTAGCAAGGTTTTAGCGACACGGATGTCCTCTGTTTTAGAGGAGGTAATTCACCCAGACCAAGCTTGTGCCATCTCAGGGAGACAACTCACCGACAGCCTCGTACTGATTCGAGACATCATTGATTACGCTAGAGACAGAAACACCCGGCTTGTCATCTTAAATTTAGACTTTGAAAAAGCATTTGATCGGGTCTCGCATCAATATCTCTTTCAGGTGTTGCAGCCATCGAAAAGGGCCCGATTGTTCCTACTTGGTGAGCTTTGCTTGGTTGAGACGCTTGCCCCCCCCCCCCCCCCTGCTCCTCGGCTGACCAAGTAGAAACAATCCATTCGATGGCTGCCTTGTCTTTTTCTCTGTGCAAAAGACAAGGCAGCCACAAACACCACGGGAACACCGTATTGAGGCTTTGTTCTGACCACTCATTCGGTGTCGCGTTTCTTTCAAGCAATTCTCCCGGTTAGCCCGCACTCGGCTCGCTCCCAGAGCCGTGTTAAAGTCCACTTCGCATTCACTCTCTTTTCTCAGCAGATTAAAAGAAAGTTTCATCTTGGGCTCCCTGAAACTTCCATCCTGCACCGCTGTTTGCTTTTTCACAAGAGCAGAGGAGAGCGCACCGTTCCCAGCGGCACTGCAGTACCGGGTCGAGGCTTGGAGTGAACGGAGCAAGCTTCTTTTTCAACTCCTATTCTTAAAAATCCATTTAATATGTTGTCCTCGTATAGAGGACATATTAAACTGATAAGAACAGATACTACACTTGATCTTAGCCAAAAGGCCGAGAAGCGATAACTGTCCACTGTTTCAGGTCCGAGGGCCCTTGCTGGCACAATGCGCACTTGTAGCAGTGTTCTTTTTATGGCCATAGGTGGCCAGAGTGTCACGTTGCACCTCCGCCCACCCGCTGCACTGAGCACTCTTCAGCCCTTTTAAATGGTATAACTTTGCACTCCCGCATGCTCCAGCAAGCACCATTCAAGCAACAACTTTGCACTCCAGCTTCGAACATCGGCACAGTCGCAACAAGTAAGGCGACTCTACTCAGAGAAGTCACTCTGCAAAGTAGCAAGATTTCTTTTGCACAGACAGAAAGGGCTTCACCCGCAAAGGTAAAGCCTGCCAATAATAGAAACAAGTCATTAGTGCTGCTCTCCACGGAAGTCTTTAGTAAAAGGCGAAAGACTTGTATGTTATGAAGAGAAACCAGAGTACGATTATCCGTCACTGCGGGAGCAGGGCATCAGGCTAGTTGGTATAGCCACCGTCCCCATGGTGAGCTTTGCTTGGTTGAGACGCTTGCCCCCCCCCCCCCCCCCCCCCCCCCCCCCCCCCCCCCCTTGCTCCTCGGCTGACCAAGTAGGAACAATCGGGCCCTATTCGATGGCTGTCTTGTCTTTTACTCTATGCAAAAGACAAGGCAGCAACAAAAACACCACGAGAATCCCGTATTGAGGCTTTGTTCTGACCGTTCATTCGGTGTCGCGTTTCTTTCAAGCAATTCTCCCGGTTAGCCGACACTCGGCTCGCTCCCATAGCCTAGTTAAAGTCTACTTCGCATTCACTCTCTTTTCTCTGCAGACTCTTGGGATTTTATCTATAAAATGAATTCCTTCACTCAAACTATGTTAAAACTGCTTTGTCGTTCATATTTACCATGTCTAGAAAGATTTAAACAAAAAAAACAACGTTGTACTTTGCAGTAAAAGAAAGAGCAAATCTAAAGTTTCAGGAATCCGAGAATAAGCTTACTTTCATGAGTGCTTCACGATTTCAGATTTTGCTATAAAATGAATTTCTTCACTCAAACTAAATTAAAACTGCTAAACCGCTAATCTGTTACATGTAAGGCAGATGTCAAATTCACCGAAATAGGATCTAAGGGTATTCGGCCAATCGAGCTGTAGCAGCTTCGGTAAAAGAGTATAAGTTGAAGAGTTTGTGAATAAAGGTGTGCGCACACATAGTGAGCTGTAAGAAAATAGGCAGGGAGCAATGCCGGCTGGGGTATATGTTCTTGTATGTTGTCTGACTGTTTGATTCGAATGTGTTGTGTAAGTGTCCTGTTGAATGTTTGGGCTTTGACACTTCACTGTGGTTGTTAACTGTGTGGTGTGTCCTGAAATGTTATATGTTTGGGCTGTGTGACATGCTTAATGCTTGTCAGTAGCTACCCACTTATTCATATATAGCAACTGACAACATAAGAAGTCTGGACATACTTT
This sequence comes from Leuresthes tenuis, assembly GCF_036924035.1. Taxonomy (NCBI): domain Eukaryota; kingdom Metazoa; phylum Chordata; class Actinopteri; order Atheriniformes; family Atherinopsidae; genus Leuresthes; species Leuresthes tenuis. The sequence continues at coordinate 129,743 of NW_027325411.1, read as the reverse complement.
GATAGTAGTTGTAGAAGTATCCTTATTGATAATAGATAAACTAATTCATAGTGATAGAACAGTAGATGAACAGGTGCCTGCACGTCTCACGAAAATAAAATGGGTGTATGATTGCTGACGGCAGAGCAATACTGCCAAACTTATGAGTTCTTGTGGCAAACTTGATTCAGTGTCTTGACGTGTATACGCTGTTTCGCTGACTTGATTGTCACAAGAAACAAAGTGTGTTTGATAAGATCCGACCATTTTATTACGGGAGGATCAGTATGTATGGATTCTGATGTGACTGATAAACCCATTCGTATCTTAAGCATAATCTAATATGTGAGACAACGCCCTGGCACACAATCAAAAAAAAAAAGAGAGAGCGGTTTTGTGTCCCCACAGTCCATAATGTAGAAAAGAGAGAAAAAAGCCTTTCTGATTTGGTGTGTGTGCTCATAGTGCAGAGTGTAGAGAAAAGAAAGCCGTTTTGGTGTCACGGGTGTTGTGACTTACACACACACATTTCTAAATTGAGAAAGGAAATTATTTTAGAGGAAGCACTAGAGTTTAGATCCCACATTTGTTGATAGGCATTCATTTATTTCTTCACTTCTGATGAAGTTTCAACAATAAACAAGAAACTTTGTATTATGAGAAAGAACCAGACTCATTCTTCAGGAATACGAAAATAAGCTCTATTTTATGAGTTATGCACGAATTTGGATTCTCCTATAAAACGAATTCATTAACTCAAACCAAGTTAAGACTGCTTTGTCCTTCATATTTATTCATGTCTAATCAAGTTTCAACGATAAACAACGTTGTACTTTGTAGAATGAGAAAGAACTTCTTCAGCAATAAGCATCTCTCGACATATGACGAAATACAGATTTTGCTATAAAATTAATTCCTTCTATCAGCCTGACTTAAAACTGTTTGTCCTCCTTATTTATCCACTTCAAATCAAGTTTCAACAATTAAAAAAAAATTGTAGTTTGAGAAAGAACAACTTAATCTTCAGCAATCAGTATAAAAAGAGGTGCAAATGCCAACCATACATACCTAAAAGGTGGAGCGGAAGTATTCAGCTGCAAGTAGGTGTGAATGTTCGACCATAATTTGTAAAAAGCGGGTAAGAAAAGGTTCGAATGCCCGACTATATATTAACAAAAGCGGGAGGAGAGGTCTTCGGATGAGAGTGGGTGAGAATTTCCAACCATAATCTATAAAATACGGTGAAAAAAAATATGTGAATGCCTCATAGAACACTAAAAGCGGAAGTGTTCGGCTGCAAGAAGGTGTGAATGTCCGACTATATTTGGTGAAAAGCAGGTGAAGCAAGGTCTGAATGCCCAACCTTACATCATCAAAAGCGAGATCAGAGGTGTTTGGCTGCAAGAAGGCCATAGTTTGCCAAAAGCGGGTAAGGTGCGAATGACCGACTAAATATCAACAAAAGTGGGGGCGGAGGTCTTCGGATGCAAGTGGGTGTGAATATCCCACCATACAAGTATGGTGGAGAGGAAGCTGTGAATGGCCGACCATAGTAAAAGGCGGGTGAGAGAAGGTGCGAATGTCAAACCATACATAATCAAAACAGGGAGCGGAGGTGTTCTGCTGTAAGAAGGTGTGAATGTCCAACCATAGTTGGTAAAAAGCAGGTAAGAAAAGGTTAAAATACCCGACTGTACACAATCAATAGCGGGAGCGGAGTTGTTCGGCTACTAAAAGGTGTGAAAGTCCGACCATGGTTTGTAAAAAGCAGGTAAGAAAAGGTGCGAATGCCCGACAATGTATGATCAAAAGAGGGAGTGGAGGTTTTCGGCTGCAAGAAGGTCTGAATGTCCAACCATAATTTGTAAAAACCGGGGAAGAAAAGGCTCGAAAGCCCGACTATACACCATCAAAAGTGGGAGCGGAGGTGTTCAGCTGCAAGACGGTCTGAATGTCCATCAATAATTGCTAGAAAACATGAAAGAAAATTTTCGAATATCAAACTGCACATGATCATAAGCGGGAGAGGAGGTGTTCAGCTGCAAGAAGGTGTGAATGTCTACCCATAATTACTGAAAAATGGGTAAGAAAAGGTGCGAATGCCTAACCATACATCATCAAAAGAGGGAGCGGAGGTGTTCCGCTGTAAGACGGTGTGAATGTCCGACCATAGATGGTAAAAATCGGGTAAGAAAAGGTTAAATTACCCGACTGTACACAATCAAAAGAGGGAGCGGAGTTGTTCAGCTAAGAGAAGGTGTGAAAGTCCGACCTTGGTTTGTAAAAAGCGGGTAAGAAAAGGTTCGTATGCCCGAATATACACCATCAAAAGTGGAAGCGGAGGTGTTCGGCTGCAAGATATTGTGAACGTCCGACCAAAGTTTGTAAAAAGCAGTTAAGAAAAGGTTAGAATATCTAACCAAACATAATCAAAAGCGGGAGCAGAGCTGTTCGACTGCAAGTAGGTGTGAATGTCAGATCATAATTTGCAAAAAGCTGATGAGAAAGGGTGAGAATGCCCGACTATACACCATCAAATGCGGTAGCGGAGTTGTTCGGCTGTGAGTAGGTGTGAATCTCCAACCTTAATTGCTGAAAAATGTGTTAGAAAAGGTAAAAATGCCGGTCCATACATAATCAAAATCGGGAGAGGTGGTGTTCAGCTGCAAGAAGGTGTGAATGTCCACCCATAATACCTGAAAAATGGGTAAAAAAAAAGGTGCGAATGCCCAACCATACATCATCAAAAGAAGGAGTGCATGTGTTCGGCTACAAGAAGGTGTGAACGTCCAACCAAAGTTTGTAAAAAGCAGTTAAGAAAAGGTTCGAATATCTAACCAAACATAATCAAAAGCGGGAGCAGAGCTGTTCGACTGGAAGTAGGTGTGAATGTCAGATCATAATTTGCAAAAAGCTGATGAGAAAGGGTGAGAATGCCCGACTATACACCATCAAATGCGGTAGCGGAGTTGTTTGGCTGTGAGTAGGTGTGAATCTCCAACCATAATTGCTGAAAAATGTGTTAGAAAAGGTAAAAATGCCGGTCCATACATAATCAAAATCGGGAGAGGTGGTGTTCAGCTGCAAGAAGGTGTGAATGTCCACCAATAATACCTGAAAAATGGGTAAAAAAAAAGGTGCGAATGCCCAACCATACATCATCAAAAGCAGGAGTGCATGTGTTCGGCTACAAGAAGGTGTGAACGTCCAACCAAAGTTTGTAAAAAGCAGTTAAGAAAAGGTTCGAATATCTAACCAAACATAATCAAAAGCGGGAGCAGAGCTGTTCGACTGGAAGTAGGTGTGAATGTCAGATCATAATTTGCAAAAAGCTGATGAGAAAGGGTGAGAATGCCCGACTATACACCATCAAATGCGGTAGCGGAGTTGTTTGGCTGTGAGTAGGTGTGAATCTCCAACCATAATTGCTGAAAAATGTGTTAGAAAAGGTAAAAATGCCGGTCCATACATCATCAAAATCGGGAGAGGTGGTGTTCAGCTGCAAGAAGGTCTACATGTCCATCAATAATTGCTAGAAAACATGAAAGAAACTTTTCGAAAATCAAACCGCACATGATCATAAGTGGGATAGGAGGTGTTCAGCTGCAAGGTGTGAATGTCCACCCATAATTCCTGAAAAATGGGCAAAAAAAAGGTGTGAATGCCCAACCATACATCATCAAAAGCAGGAGTGGAAGTGTTCGGCTACAAGAAGGTGTGAACGTCCAACCAAAATATGTAAAAAGAAGTTAAGAAAAGGTTCGAATATCCAACCAAACATAATCAAAAGCGGGAGCAGAGCTGTTCGACTGCAAGTAGGTGTGAATGTCAGATCATAATTTGCAAAAAGGTGATGAGAAAGGGTGAGAATGCCCGACTATATATCATCAAATGCGGGAGCGGAGTTGTTCGGCTGTGAGTAGGTGTGAATCTCCGACCATAATTGCTGAAAAATGTGTTAGAAAAGGTAAAAATGCCGGTCCATACATCATCAAAAGCGAGAGGGGTTGTGTTCGGCTGTGAGTAGGTGTGAATCTCCGACCATAATTGCTGAAAAATGTGTTAGAAAAGGTAAAAATGCCGGTCCATACATCATCAAAAGCGAGAGGGGTTGTGTTCGGCTGCAAGTAGGTGTGAATGTCCAGCCATAATTACTCACAAACGGGTAAGAAAAGGTAGTATATCCAGACCATATATGATTAAAACAGGGAGCGGAGGTGGTTCAGCTGCAAGAAGGTTTGAATGTCCGACTAAAGTTCAAATATATTAAAGAAAGCGGGAGGAGAGGTCTTCGGATGAGAGTGGTTGAAAATTTCCGACCATAATGTATAAAATGGGGTGAAAAAAAGGTGTGATAGAACACTAAAAGGTGGAGCGGAAGTGTTCGGCTGCAAGAAGGTGTGAATGTCCGACTATATTTGGTGAAAAGCAGGTGAAGCAAGGTCTGAATGCCAAACCTTACATCATCAAATGCGAGATCAGAGGTGTTTGGCTGCAAGAAGGCCATAGTTTGCCAAAAGTGGGTAAGGTGCGAATGTCCGACTAAATATCAAAAAAATTTGGGGCAGAGGTCTTCGGATGCAAGTGGGTGTGAATATCCAACCAAACAAGTATTGTGGAGAGGAAGCTGTGAATAGCCGACCATAGTTTGGAAAAAGCGGGTAAGAAAAGGTTTGAATACCCGAACATACACCATCAAAAGAGGGAGCGGAGGTTTTCCGCTGTACGAAGGTGTGAATGTCCGACCATAGTTGGTAAAAAGCGGGTAAGAAAAGGTTAAAATACCCGACTGTACACAATCAATAGCGGGAGCGGAGTTGTTCGGCTACTAAAAGGTGTGAAAGTCCGACCATGGTTTGTAAAAAGCGGGTAAGAAAAGGTTCGTATGCCCGAATATACACTATCAAAACCGGAAGTGTAGGTGTTCGGCTGCAAGAAGGTGTGAACGTCCGACCAAAGTTTGTAAAAAAGCAGTTAAGAAAAGGTTCGAATATCTAACCAAACATAATCAAAAGCGGGAGCAGAGCTGTTCGACTGCAAGTAGGTGTGAATGTCAGAGAATAATTTGCAAAAAGCTGATGAGAAAGGGTGAGAAATCCCGACTATACACCATCAAATGCGGTAGCGGAGTTGTTCGGCTGTGAGTAGGTGTGATTCTCCAACTATAATTGCTGAAAAATGTGTTAGAAAAGGTAAGAATGCCGGTCCATACATCATCAAAAGCGGGAGAGGTGGTGTTCGGCTGCAAGTAGGTGTGAATGTCCATTAATAATTGCTTTAAAACATGAAAGAAAATTTTCGAATATCAAACCTTACATGATCATTAGCGGGGGAGGAGGTGTTGAGCTGCAAGAAGATGTGAATATCCACCTATAATTACTGAAAAATGGGTAGGAAAAGATGCGAATGTCCAACCATAAATCATCAAAAGCAGGAGTGGAGTTGTTCAGCTACAAGAAGGTATGAAAGTCCAACCATAGTTTGTAAAAAGCGGGTAAGAGAAGGTTCGAATACCCGAATATATACCATCAAAAGCGGAAGCGGGGGTGTTCGGCTGCAAGAAGGTGTGAACGTACGACCAAAGTTTTTAAAAAGCAGTTAAGAAAAGGTTTGAATATCCAACCGAACATAATCAAAAGCGGGAGCAGAGCTGTTCGACTGCAAGTAGGTGTGAATGTCAGATCATAATTGCTGAAAAATGTGATAGAAAAGACTAGAATGCCGGACAATACATCATCAAAAGCGGGAGAGGTGGTTTTTCGGCTGCAAGTAGGTGTGAATGTCCAGCCATAATTACTCACAAACGGGGGAAGAAAATGTAGTATTTCCAGACCACACATGATCAAAACAGGGAATGGAGGTGGTTCAGCTGCAAGGTGTCAATGTCTGACTAAAGTTTGTAAAAACCGTGTAAGACAAGGGGCGAATGTCCGACAATGTATGATCAAAAGAGGGAGCGGAGGTTTTCGGCTGCAAGGTCTGAATGTCCAACCATAATTTGTAAAAATCGGGGAAGAAAAGGCTCGAAAGCCCGACTATACACCATCAAAAGCGGGAGCAGAGGTGTTCAGGTGCAAGAAGTTCTGAATGTCCGACCAATAATTATTGAAAAATGGGTAAGAAAAGGTGCGAATGCCAAATCATACATCATCAAAAGCAGGAGCGGATGTGTTCGGCTACAAGAAGGTTTGAATGTCCAACCATAGTAAGTAATAGGTGGGTAAGAAAAGGCTCGAATGCCCGACTATACACCATCAAAAGCGGAAGCGGAGGTGTTCGGCTGCAAGACGGTGTGAACGTCCGACCAAAGTTTGTAAAAAGCATTAAGAAAATGTTCGAATATCCAACCAAACATAATCAAAAGCGGGAGCAGAGCTGTTCGACTTAAAGTAGGTGTGAATATCAGATCATAATTTGCAAAAAGCTGATGAGAAAGGGTGAGAATGCCCGACTATACACTATCAAATGTGGGAGCGGAGGTGTTCGTCTGTGAGTAGGTGTGAATGTCCGACCATAATTGCTGAAAAATGTGATAGAAAAGGTAAGAAGGCCGGACCATATATCATCAAAAGCGGGAGAGGTTGTGTTCGGCTGCAAGAAGGTGTTAATGTCCAGCCATAATTACTCACAAACGGGTAAGAAAAGGTACTATTGCCAGACCATATATGATCAAAACAGGGAGCGGAGGTGGTTCAGCTGCAAGAAGGTTTGAATGTCCGACTAAAGTTTGTAAAAAGCGGGTAAGACAAGGTGTGAATGCCCGACAATGTATGATCAAAAGAGGAGCGGAGGTTTTCGGCTGCAAGAAGGTCTGAATGTCCACCCATAATTACTGAAAAATGGGTAAGAAAAGGTGCGAAAGCCCAACCGCACATGATCATAAGTGGATGAGAAGGTGTTCGACTGCAAGTAGGTGTGAATGTAATCAATGTCTACATAGATTTCAACAAAAAACAACGTTGTACTTTGCAGTAAAAGAAAGTGCAAATCAAAAGTTTTAGGAATCCGAGAATAAGCTTATTTTCATGAGTTCTGCACGATTTCGGATTTTATGTATAAAATGAATTTCTTCACGCAAACTAAGTTAACACTGCTTTTTCCTTCATATGTACCCATTTCTACATATATTTCAAGCATAAACTTCCTCATATTACCCTGAATGAGAAAGAGCCACACTTGTGATTAAGCCATACCTCCCTTTTGAGGAGTTCTGCATGATTTGGGATTTTATCTATAAAATTAATTCCTTCACTCAAACTATGTTAAAACGGCTTTTACCTTCATATATATCAATGTCTCGATAGATTTAAACAAAAAAAACAACGTACTTTGCAATAAAAGAAAGAGCAAATCAAAAGTTTTAGGAATCCGAGAATAAGCTTATTTTCATGAGTTCTGCACGATTTCGGATTTTATGTATAAAATGAATTCATTCACTCAAACCAAGTTAAAACTGCTTTTTCCTTCATATTTATCAATGTCTAGATCGACTTCAACAAAGAACAACATTGTATTTTGCAGTAGAAGAAAGAGCAAAACTGAAGGATCAGGAATCCGAGAATAAGCTTCTTTTCATACGTTCTGCATGATTTGGGATTTTATGTATAAAATGAATTCCTTCACTCAAACTAAGTTAACACTGCTTTGTCCTTCATATGTACCCATTTCTACATATATTTCAAGCATAAACTTCCTCATACTACCCTGAATGAGAAAGAACCACACTTGTGATTAAGCCATACGCCCCTTTTGAGGAGTTCTGCATGATTTGGGATTTTATCTATAAAATCAATTCCTTCACTCAAACTATGTTAAAACGGCTTTTACCTTCATATTTATCAATGTCTCGATATATTTAAACAAAAAAAACAACGTTGTACTTTGCAGTAAAAGAAAGAGCCAATCAAAAGTTTTAGGAATCCGAGAATAAGCTTATTTTCATGAGTTCTGCACGATTTCGGATTTTATGTATAAAATGAATTAATTCACTCAAACCAAGTTAAAACTGCTTTTTCCTTCATATTTATCAATGTCTAGATCGACTTCAACAAAGAACAACATTGTATTTTGCAGTAGAAGAAAGAGCAACACTGAAGGATCAGGAATCCGAGAATAAGCTTATTTTCTTATGGGCAAGTGGGAACTGCTTTGTCCTTCATATTTATCAATGTGTAGATGGATTTCAACTTCTTCTACTGCAAAGTCCAATGTTGTTCTTTGTTGAAGTCGATCTAGACATTGATGAATATGGAAGGACAAAGCAGTTTTAACTTGGTTTGAGCAAAGCAATTCATTTTATAGCAAAATCCGAAATCGTGCAGTACTCATGAAAGCAGGCTTATACTCGGATTCCTGAAACTTTAGATTTGCTCTTTCTTTTACTGCAAAGTACAACGTTGTTTTTTTGTTTAAATATTTCTAGACATGGTAAATATGAAGGACAAATCAGTTTTAACATAGTTTGAGTGAAGTAATGCATTTTATAAGCAAAATCCCAAATCATGCAGAACTCACGAAATGCTTTTTCTCGCTTTTCACTGCTTTTTACAAACTTTGGTCGGACGTTCACACCTTCTTGCATCCGAACACCTCCGCTTCCGCTTTTGATGATGTATATTCGGGCATTTGAACCTTTTTTTACCCGTTTTTTACAAACCATTGTCGGACTTTCACACCTTCTTGCAGCCGAACACCAACTCTCCCGCTTTTGATGATGTATGGTCCAGTATTCTTACCTTTTTCTAACACATTTTTCAGCAATTATGGTCGGACATTCACACCTACTCACAGCTGGACACCTCCGCTCCCGCTTTTGATGATGTATAGTCGGGCTTTCGAGCCTTTTCTTACCCGGTTTTTACAAATTATGGTTGGACATTCAGACCTTGCAGCCGAACACCTCCGCTCTCTCTTTTGATCATACATTGTTGGGCATTCGCACCTTGTCTTACCCGCTTTTTACAAACTATAGTCAGACATTAACACCTTGCAGCTGAACCTCCGCTCCCTGTTTTGATCATGTATGGTCTGGCAATACTACCTTTTCTTCCTCCGTTTGTGAGTAATTATGGCTGGACATTCACACCTACTTGCAGTCGAACAGCTCTGCTCCCGCTTTTGATTATGTTTGGTTGGATATTCGAACGTTTTCTTAACTGCTATTTACAAACCATGGTCGGACTTTCACACCTTCTTGTAGCCGAACAACTCCGCTCCCGCTATTGATTGTGTACAGTCGGGTATTTTAACCTTTTCTTACCCGCTTTTTACCAACTATGGTCGGACATTCACACCGTCTTACAGCGGAACACCTCCGCTCCCGCTTTTTATGGTGTATAGTCGGGCATTCGAACCTTTTCTTACCCGCTTTTTACAAACTTTGGTAGGACATTCAAACCTTCGTGTATCCGAAAACCTCCGCTCTCTCTTTTGATCATACATTGTCGGACATTCGCACCTTTTCTTACCCGCTTTTTACAAACCATGGTTGGACTGTCACACCTTGTAGCCGAACACATCCGCTCCCGCTATTGATTGTGTACAGTCGGGTATTTTAACCTTTTCTTACCCGCTTTTTACCAAGTATGGTCGGACATTCACACCTTCGTACAGCGGAACACCTCCGCTCCCTCTTTTGATGGTGTATGTTCGGGCATTCAAACCTTTTCTTACCCACTTTTTCCAAACTATGGTCGGCTATTCACAGCTTCCTCTCCACCATATTCACACCCACTTGCATCCGAAAACCTCCGCCCCAAATTTTGTTGATATTTAGTCGGACATTCGCACCTTACCCGCTTTTGGCAAACTATGGCCTTCTTGCAGCCTAACAACTCTGATCTTGCTTTTGATGATGTAAGGTTGGGCATTCAGACCTTGCTTCACCTGCTTTTCACCAAATATAGTCGGACATTCACACCTTCTTGCAGCCGAACACTTCCGCTCCACCTTTTAGTGTTCTATCACACCTTTTTTTTCACCGCATTTTATACATTATGGTTGGAAATTTTCAACCACTTTCATCCGAAGACCTCTCCTCCCGCTTTTGTTAATATATTTGAACTTTAGTTTGACATTCAAACCTTCTTGCAGCTGAACCACCTCCGCTCCCTGTTTTGATCATATATGGTCTGGCAATACTACCTTTTCTTACCCGTTTGTGAGTAATTATGGCTGGACATTCACACCTACTTGCAGCCGAACACCACCTCTCTCGCTTTTGATGATGTATGGACCGGCATTCTTACCTTTTCTAACACATTTTTCAGCAATTCTGGTTGGAGATTCACACCTACTCACAGCCGAACAACTCCGCTACTGCATTTGATGGTGTATAGTCGGGCATTCTCACCCTTTCTCATCAGCTTTTTGCAAATTATGATCTGACATTCACACCTACTTGCAGTCGAACAGCTCTGCTCCCGCTTTTGATTATGTTTGGTTAGATATTCGAACCTTTTCTTAACTGCTTTTTACAAACTTTGGTCGGACGTTCACAATATCTTGCAGCTGAACACCTCCTCTCCCACTTATGATCATGTGTGGTTTGATTTTCGAAAATTTTCTTTCATGTTTTCTAGCAATTATTGATGGACATTTAGACCTTCTTGCAGCTGAACACCACCTCTCCCGATTTTGATTATGTATGGACCGGCATTTTTACCTTTTCTAACACATTTTTCAGCAATTATGGTTGGAGATTCACACCTACTCACAGCCGAATAACTCCGCTACCGCATTTGATGGTGTATAGTCGGGCATTCTCACCCTTTCTCATCAGCTTTTTGCAAATTATGATCTAACATTCACACCTACTTCCAGTCGAACAGCTCTGCTCCCGCTTTTGATTATGTTTGGTTAGATATTCGAACCTTTTCTTAACTGCTTTTTACAAACTTTGGTCGGACGTTCACAATATCTTGCAGCCGAACACCTCAGCTTCCGCTTTTGATGGTGTATATTCGGGCATACGAACCTTTTCTTACCCGCTTTTTACAAACCAAGGTCGGACTTTCACACCTTCTCTTAGCTGAACAACTCCGCTCCCTCTTTTGATTGTGTACAGTCGGGTAATTTAACCTTTTCTTACCCGCTTTTTACCATCTATGGTCGGACATTCACACCGTCTTACAGCGGAACACCTCCGCTCCCTCTTTTGATGATGTATGGTTAGGCATTCGCACCTTTTCTTACCCATTTTTCAGTAATTATGGGTAGAGATTCACACCTTCTTGCAGCTGAACACCTCCTCTCCCGCTTATGATCATGTGCAGTTTGATATTCGAAAATTTTATTTCATGTTTTCTAGCAATTATTGATGGACATTCAGACCGTCTTGCAGCTGAACACCTCCGCTCCCACTTTTGATGGTGTATAGTCGGGCTTTCGAGCCTTTTCTTCCCCGGTTTTTTCAAATTATGGTTGGACATTCAGACCTTCTTGCAGCCGAAAACCTCCACTCCCTCTTTTGATCATACATTGTCGGGCATTTGCACCTTTTCTTACCCGCTTTTTACAAACCATGGTCGGACTTTCACACCTTTTAGTAGCCGAACAACTCCGCCTCCCGCTATTGATTGTGTACAGTCGGGTATTTTAACCTTTTCTTACCCGCTTTTTACCAACTATGGTTGGACATTCACACCTTCTTACAGCAGAACACCTCCGCTCCCTGTTTTGATTATGTATGGTTTGACATTCGCACCTTCTCTCACCCGCCTTTTACTATGGTCGGCCATTCACAGCTTCCTCTCCACCATACTTGTATGGTGGGATATTCACACCCACTTGCATCCGAAGACCTCCACCCCCACTTTTGTTGATATTTAGTCGGTCATTCGCACCTTACCCGCTTTTGGCAAACTATGGCCTTCTTGCAGCCAAACACCTCTGATCTCGCTTTTGATGATGTAAGGTTGGGCATTCAGACCTTGCTTCACCTGCTTTTCACCAAATATAGTCGGACATTCACACCTTCTTGCAGCCGAACACTTCCGCTTTTAGTGTTCTATGAGGCATTCACATATTTTTTTTCACCGTATTTTATAGATTATGGTTGGAAATTCTCACCCACTCTCATCCGAAGACCTCTCCTCCCGCTTTTGTTAATATATAGTCGGGCATTCGAACCTTTTCTTACCCGCTTTTTACAAATTATGGTCGAACATTCACACCTACTTGCAGCTGAATACTTCCGCTCCACCTTTTAGGTATGTATGGTTGGCATTTGCACCTCTTTTTATACTGATTGCTGAAGATTAAGTTGTTCTTTCTCAAACTACAAATTTTTTTTAATTGTTGTAACTTGATTTGAAGTGGATAAATAAGGAGGACAAACAGTTTTAAGTCAGGCTGATAGAAGGAATTAATTTTATAGCAAAATCTGTATTTCGTCATATGTCGAGAGATGCTTATTGCTGAAGAAGTTCTTTCTCATAATACAAAGTTTGTTGTTTATTGTTGAAACTTCATCAGAAGTGAAGAAATAAATGAATGCCTATCAACAAATGTGGGATCTAAACTCTAGTGCTTCCTCTAAAATAATTTCCTTTCTCAATTTAGAAATGTGTGTGTGTAAGTCACAACACCCGTGACACCAAAACGGCTTTCTTTTCTCTACACTCTGCACTATGAGCACACACACCAAATCAGAAAGGCTTTTTTCTCTCTTTTCTACATTATGGACAGTGGGGACACAAAACCGCTCTCTCTCTTTTTTTTTTTTTATCGTGTGCCAGGGCGTTGTCTCACGTATTAGATTATGCTTAAGATACGAATGGGTTTATCAGTCACATCAGAATCCATACATACTGATCCTCCCGTAATAAAATGGTCGGATCTTATCAAACACACTTTGTATCTTGTGACAATCAAGTCAGCGAAACAGCGTATACACGTCAAGACACTGAATCAAGTTTGCCACAAGAACTCATAAGTTTGGCAGTATTGCTCTGCCGTCAGCAATCATACACCCATTTTATTTTCGTGAGACATGTGCAAGCACCTGTTCATCTACTGTTCTATCACTATGAATTAGTGATCTATTATCAATAAGGATACTTCTACAACTACTATCAAAGTATGTCCGGACTTCTTATGTTGTCAGTTGCTATATATGAATAAGTGGGTAGCTACTGACAAGCATTAAGCATGTCACACAGCCCAAACATATAACATTTCAGGACACACCACACAGTTAACAACCACAGTGAAGCGTGTCAAAGCCCAAACATGTAACATTCAACAGGACACTTACACAACACATTCAAATCAAACAGTCAGACAACATACAAGAACATATACCCCAGCCGGCATTGCTCCCTGCCTATTTTCGTACAGCACACTATGTGTGCGCACAACCTTTATTCACAAACTCTTCAACTTATACTCTTTTACCGAAGCTGCTACAGCTCGATTGGCCGAATACCCTTTGATCCTATTTCGGTGAATTTGACATCTGCCTTACATATAACAGATTAGCGGTTTAGCAGTTTTAATTTAGTATGAGTGAAGGAATTCATTTTATAGCAAAATCCGAAATCGTGAAGAACTCATGAAAGTAAGCTTATTCTCGGATTCCTGAAACTTTAGATTTGCTCTTTCTTTTACTGCAAAGTACAACGTTGTTTTTTTTGTTTAAATCTTTCTAGACATGGTAAATATTAAGGACGAAGCAGTTTTAACATAGTTTGAGTGAAGGAATTCATTTTATAGATAAAATCCCAAGAGTCTGCTGAGAAAAGAGAGTGAATGCGAAGTAGACTTTAACACGGCTATGGGAGCGAGCCGAGTGTGGGCTAACCGGGAGAATTGCTTGAAAGAAACGCGACACCGAATGAGCGATCAGAACAAAGCCTCAATACGGGATTCTCGTGGTGTTTTTGTTGCTGCCTTGTCTTTTGCACAGAGTAAAAGACAAGGCAGCCATCGAATAGGGCCCGATTGTTCCTAGTTGGTCAGCCGAGGAGCAAGGGGGGGGGGGGGGGGGGGGGAGCAAGCGTCTCAACCAAGCAAAGCTCACCATGGGGAAGGTGGCTATGCCAACTAGCCTGATGCCCTGCTCCCGCAGTGACGGATAATCGTACTCTGGTTTCTCTTCATAACGTACAAGTCTTTCGCCTTTTACTAAAGATTTCTGTGGAGAGCAGCACTAATGAGTTGTTTCTATTTTTGGCAGGCTTTACCTTTGCGAGTGAAGCCCTTTCTGTCTGTGCAAAAGAAATCTTCTTACTGTGCAGAGTGACTTCTCTGAGTAGAGTCGCCTTACTTGTTGCGACTGTGCCGATGTTCGAAGCTGGAGTGCAAAGTTGTTGCTTGAATGGTGCTTGCTGGAGCGTGCGGGAGTGCAAAGTTATACCATTTAAAAGGGCTGAAGAGTGCTCAGTGCAGCGGGTGGGCGACACTCTGGCCACCTTGAAAACCGAGGTTACATCCACTACCAGGGGCAGCCCAAGTTATGCCGCAAGTGTGGTGAGCATGGGCACCTGATTGAGGCTTGTACCAAGGTGTTATGTGGGAAGAGCAGAGAAATTGGGCAAACTTTTGGAGAGTGTCCAAATGGCAGGAAATGTAATCTCTGTGGAGAATTAAATCACCTCTTCAGAGATTGCCCTAAATATTTTGCCAACAAATTAAAGACGGTAAAGCCACAGTCAAGCCAACAAAGAGAAGGACCAAAGGTGGCAGTTGGTGAACAAAGTGAAGAGGTTGACCCAATAAATTCAAACTTCCCGCCAAAAGCTTGGATTGGAAGTGAGGAGCAAAAAGGGGAGGGGCCTGTAGAGGCCTTACCACTCAGTGTTGAAGTCTGTGAGAATTCACAGGCAGAGGGTGGAGCTACGCTAAATGAGGAGGAAGAGCAGACAGGTGAGTCTAGTGAAGATACTCACCTCCCCGAAGGTCAACAGCCGAAGAGGACGGCATCTGAGCCTCTGATTCCCCAGTGGTATCAGAGAAGAGGGGAAGGGTTAGGTCCCTTTCAGACAGTTCTTCAGTGGAAGAACCTAGAGTCTTCCCCTCCGACTCACCAAATGAGGTCTCCTTTTTAACTTCAGCTCTGCAATCAACCCCCAGGGACTCAAAGTTAAATGCAACATTGCGTCAGAGGCCAACACCGAGAGTCCGAAAAGGAAATATAGATCACCCTACTCACTTTTCACCTAAAGAAATGAAGGAAGAGCTAGTTTCCCCAAGAAATAACCTGTGTGTAATTTGTTTTGATAACTTAGAAAAACGAAAATGACATACCTACTTTCCTTTATGCTTTTAATGGTTCTCACCTTCTCAACACTAAATGTGAGAAGTGTGAAATCAAAGACAAGAGCCCAGAGTATTTTATCCTTCTTAGACTCCATAAAATCAGATGTGTTTTTAATACAAGAATGTGGACTACCTTTTTAAAAAAACCATAGACAATGGGAGGAAATGTGGCCCCATTTATCGATATGGAGTGGCTCAAATCAAAATAAAAATGATGGTGTGGCCATTCTAATTAAAAATCCGCATGTTCTGGTGAAAGGTAGCACAGTGGTGAGAGACGGACGGGCACTTTTAGCACACTTGAATTTTATGGGGCAAGACTTTAACCTCTTAAATATTTATGGTTTCAATGGAAAAAATGAAAGGTATGACCTTTTAGAAGATATACAGCTTTACATGCTAGGGCAAGTACCTTTAGTTGTAGTAGGGGATTTTAACTGTATCTTGAGCAGGAAAGATAGAAAAAGAGCAGGGGTAGATTTTAAAGTGGATAAGACTTCGATTTTACTTCAGGGCATATGCAGGGATTTTAAGCTTACTGACTGTTTTAAAACCATGCATCCCAGAGAGGAGGGCTTCACCTGGTTTAGTCATGATGGCACCAGAGCCTCTCGCATTGATTATTTCTTTACTAGAGATTGCCCACCCACTGATGTTAGATTAACCCCTGTTTTCTTTTCAGACCACCTTATGCTCTCCTGCACCCTTTCACCCCCTTCTGGTGTGACGGTAGGAAGTGGTCTGTGGAAACTCAACTGTTCCCTGTTGGAGGATGAAATCATAGTCAGTCAGTACAGGGAATGTTATAAAGAGTGGCAGACCCTTCAAGACCTCTACGAAACACATGCACAATGGTGGGAAATGGTGAAGGAAACGACCCAGACTTTTTTTAAACAGCAAGGTAAACGTAAAAAAAGGAAAGAGAATAGATGTATGATGGGACTACATAAACGCTTACAGCGCTACTTTAAACTAAATCAGTGTGGCATAGACTTTAAAGAAGAAATCAAAGATGTCAAAAAGGAAATGTCAGTTTTAGCAGAAATAAAGAGTAAAGGAATTTTTGTAAGAAGCAGGGAGCAGGAAATTGAGGAAGGTGAAAAAGAAAGAAAGTTAAGAAAATAAAAAGGAGTGTATTCAAAATCTAAAAAGAGAAGATGGGTTTTTAACAAAATCCACACAAGAGATGATTGAAACTGTACATACCTTTTATAGTAACATGTACAAAGAGAAACCAGTGCACTTGGAAACATCGGCAGAAATCTTAAAATTCGTTGACAAAACCGTAAAAGAGAATGCACACTTGACACAGAATTTTACTGCTTTAGAGTTAAAAAAATGCCTAACAGGTTTTAAGAGAAGTCGAGCTCCGGGTTTAGACGGGCTTCCTGCAGAATTCTATCTGACCTATTGGGACCTTTTATCATCAGACATTTTAGATGTTTTTAAAGATTTTGAAAAACTCGACCGACTGCCTGACAGTTTTAGAGTGGGAATAGTGACTCTACTTTATAAAAAAATGATAAGACTGACCTAAAGAATTGGAGGCCCATCACACTTTTAAACTTTGACTGTAAACTTTTTTGCAAGGTTTTAGCGACACGGATGTCCTCTGTTTTAGAGGAGGTAATTCACCCAGACCAAGCTTGTGCCATCTCAGGGAGACAACTCACCGACAGCCTCGTACTGATTCGAGACATCATTGATTACGCTAGAGACAGAAACACCCGGCTTGTCATCTTAAATTTAGACTTTGAAAAAGCATTTGATCGGGTCTCGCATCAATATCTCTTTCAGGTGTTGCAGCCATCGAAAAGGGCCCGATTGTTCCTACTTGGTGAGCTTTGCTTGGTTGAGACGCTTGCCCCCCCCCCCCCCCCCCCCCCCCCCCCGCTCCTCGGCTGACCAAGTAGAAACAATCTATTCGATGGCTGCCTTGTCTTTTACTCTGTGCAAAAGACAAGGCAGCCACAAACACCACGGGAACACCGTATTGAGGCTTTGTTCTGACCACTCATTCGGTGTCGCGTTTCTTTCAAGCAATTCTCCCGGTTAACCCGCACTCGGCTCGCTCCCAGAGCCGTGTTAAAGTCCACTTCACATTCACTCTCTTTTCTCAGCAGATTAAAAGAAAGTTTCATCTTGGGCTCCCTGAAACTTCCATCCTGCACCGCTGTTTGCTTTTTCACAAGAGCAGAGGAGAGCGCACCGTTCCCAGCGGCACTGCAGTACCGGGTCGAGGCTTGGAGTGAACGGAGCAAGCTTCTTTTTCAACTCCTATTCTTAAAAATCCATTTAATATGTTGTCCTCGTATAGAGGACATATTAAACTGATAAGAACAGATACTACACTTGATCTTAGCCAAAAGGCCGAGAAGCGATAACTGTCCACTGTTTCAGGTCCGAGGGCCCTTGCTGGCACAATGCGCACTTGTAGCAGTGTTCTTTTTATGGCCATAGGTGGCCAGAGTGTCACGTTGCACCTCCGCCCACCCGCTGCACTTAGCACTCTTCAGCCCTTTTAAATGGTATAACTTTGCACTCCCGCATGCTCCAGCAAGCACCATTCAAGCAACAACTTTGCACTCCAGCTTCGAACATCGGCACAGTCTCAACAAGTAAGGCGACTCTACTCAGAGAAGTCACTCTGCACAGTAACAAGATTTCTTTTGCACAGACAGAAAGGGCTTCACCCGCAAAGGTAAAGCCTGCCAAAAATAGAAACAACTCATTAGTGCTGCTCTCCACAGAAGTCTTTAGTAAAAGGCGAAAGACTTGTACGTTATGAAGAGAAACCAGAGTACGATTATCCGTCACTGCGGGAGCAGGGCATCAGGCTAGTTGGCATAGCAACCTTCCCCATGGTGAGCTTTGCTTGGTTGAGACGCTTGCCCAACCCCCCCCCCCCCCCCCCCCCCCCCCCCCTTGCTCCTCGGCTGACCAAGTAGGAACAATCGGGCCCTATTCGATGGCTGCCTTGTCTTTTACTCTGTGCAAAAGACAAGGCAGCAACAAAAACACCACGGGAAAACCGTATTGAGGCTTTGTTCTGACCGCTCATTCGGTGTCGCGTTTCTTTCAAGCAATTCTCCCGGTTAGCCCGCACTCGGCTCGCTCCCAGAGCCGTGTTAAAGTCTACTTCGCATTCACTCTCTTTTCTCAGCAGACTCTTGGGATTTTATCAATAAAATGAATTCCTTCACTCAAACTATGTTAAAACTGCTTTGTCCTTCATATTTACCATGTCTTGAAAGATTTAAACAAAAAAACCAACGTTGTACTTTGCAGTAAAAGAAATAGCAAATCTAAAGTTTCAGGAATCCGAGAATAAGCTTACTTTCATGAGTTCTTCACGATTTCGGATTTTGCTATAAAATGAATTCCTTCACTCAAACTAAATTAAAACTGCTAAACCGCTAATCCGTTATATGTAAGGCAGATGTCAAAATTTCCGACCATAATGTATAAAATGCGGTGAAAAAAAGGTGTGATAGAACACTAAAAGGTGGAGCGGAAGTGTTCGGCTGCAAGAAGGTGTGAATGTCCGACTATATTTGGTGAAAAGCAGGTGAAGCAAGGTCTGAATGCCAAACCTTACATCATCAAATGCGAGATCAGAGGTGTTTGGCTGCAAGAAGGCCATAGTTTGCCAAAAGCGGGTAAGGTGCGAATGTCCGACTAAATATCAAAAAAATTTGGGGCAGAGGTCTTCGGATGCAAGTGGGTGTGAATATCCAACCATACAAGTATGGTGGAGAGGAAGCTGTGAATAGCCGACCATAGTTTGGAAAAAGCGGGTAAGAAAAGGTTTGAATACCCGACTGTACACAATCAATAGCGGGAGCGGATGTGTTCGGCTACAAGAAGGTGTGAAAGTCCAACCATAGTTTGTAAAAAGCGGGTAAGAAAAGGTTCGAATGCCCGACTATACACCATCAAAAGCGGGAGCAGAGGTGTTCCGCTGTAAGACGGTGTGAATGTCCGACCATAGTTGGTAAAAAGCGGGTAAGAAAAGGTTAAAATACCCGACTGTACACAATCAATAGCAGGAGCGGAGTTGTTCGGCTACAAGAAGGTGTGAAAGTCCGACCATGGTTTGTAAAAACCGGGAAGAAAAGGCTCGAAAGCCCGACTATACACCATCAAAAAGAAGGTTTGAATGTCCATCAATAATTGCTTTAAAACAAGAAAGTAAATTTTCGAATATCAAACCGTACATGATCATAAGCGGGAGAGGAGGTGTTCCGCTGTAAGACGGTGTGAAAGTCCAACCCTGGTTTGTAAAAAGCGGGTAAGAAAAGGTTCGAATGCCCGAACATACACCATCAAAAGAGGTGTTCCGCTGTAAGACGGTGTGAATGTCCGATCATAGTTGGTAAAAAGCGGGTAAGAAAAGGTTAAAATACCCGACTGTACACAATCAAAAGAGGGAGCGGAGTTGTTCAGCTAAGAGAAGGTGTGAAAGTCCGACCATGGTTTGTAAAAAGCGGGTAAGAAAAGGTTCGTATGCCCGAATATACACTATCAAAACCGGAAGTGTAAGTGTTCGGCTGCAAGAAGGTGTGAACGTCCGACCAAAGTTTGTAAAAAAGCAGTTAAGAAAAGGTAAAGAAAAGAAAAGAAAAGAAAAGAAAAGAAAAAGCTGATGAAAAAGGGTGAGAAATCCCGACTATACACCATCAAATGCGGTAGCGGAGTTGTTCGGCTGTGAGTAGGTGTGATTCTCCAACCATAATTGCTGAAAAATGTGTTAGAAAAGGTAAGAATGCCGGTCCATACATCATCAAAAGCGGGAGAGGTGGTGTTCGGCTACAAGTAGGTGTGAATGTCCATTAATAATTGCTTTAAAACATGAAAGAAAATTTTCGAATATCAAACCTTACATGATCATTAGCGGGAGAGGAGGTGTTCAGCTGCAAGAAGATGTGAATATCCACCTATAATTACTGAAAAATGGGTAGGAAAAGATTCGAATGTCCAACCATAAATCATCAAAAGCAGGAGTGGAGTTGTTCAGCTACAAGAAGGTATGAAAGTCCAACCATGGTTTGTAAAAAGCGGGTAAGAGAAGGTTAGAATACCCGAATATATACCATCAAAAGCGGAAGCGGGGGTGTTCGGCTGCAAGAAGGTGTGAACGTCCGACCAAAGTTTGTAAAAAGCAGTTAAGAAAAGGTTTGAATATCCAACCGAACATAATCAAAAGCGGGAGCAGAGCTGTTCGACTGCAAGTAGGTGTGAATGTCAGATCATAATTGTTGAAAAATGTGATAGAAAAGACTAGAATGCCGGACAATACATCATCAAAAGCGGGAGAGGTGGTTTTTCGGCTGCAAGTAGGTGTGAATGTCCAGCCATAATTACTCACAAACGGGGGAAGAAAAGGTAGTATTTCCAGACCACACATGATCAAAACAGGAAATGGAGGTGGTTCAGCTGCAAGGTGTGAATGTCTGACTAAAGTTTGTAAAAACCGTGTAAGACAAGGGGCGAATGCCCGACAATGTATGATCAAAAGAGGGAGCGGAGGTTTTCGGCTGCAAGGTCTGAATGTCCAACCATAATTTGTAAAAATCGGGGAAGAAAAGGCTCGAAAGCCCGACTAGACACCATCAAAAGCGGGAGCAGAGGTGTTCAGGTGCAAGAAGGTCTGAATGTCCGACCAATAATTACTGAAAAATGGGTAAGAAAAGGTGCGAATGCCAAATCATACATCATCAAAAGCAGGAGCGGATGTGTTCGGCTACAAGAAGGTTTGAATGTACAACCATAGTAAGTAATAGGTGGGTAAGAAAAGGCTCGAATGCCCGACTATACACCATCAAAAGCGGAAGCGGAGGTGTTCGGCTGCAAGACGGTGTGAACGTCCGACCAAAGTTTGTAAAAAGCATTAAGAAAAGGTTCGAATATCCAACCAAACTTAATCAAAAGCGGGAGCAGAGCTGTTCGACTTCAAGTAGGTGTGAATATCAGATCATAATTTGCAAAAAGCTGATGAGAAAGGGTGAGAATGTCCGACTATACACTATCAAATGTGGGAGCGGAGGTGTTCGTCTGTGAGTAGGTGTGAATGTCCGACCATAATTGCTGAAAAATGTGTTAGAAAAGGTAAGAAGGCCGGACCATATATCATCAAAAGCAGGAGAGGTTGTGTTCAGCTGCAAGAAGGTGTGAATGTCCAGCCATAATTACTCACAAACGGGTAAGAAAAGGTACTATTGCCAGACCATATATGATCAAAACAGGGAGCGGAGGTGGTTAAGCTGCAAGAAGGTTTGAATGTCCGACTAAAGTTTGTAAAAAGCGGGTAAGACAAGGTGTGAATGCCCGACAATGTATGATCAAAAGAGGAGCGGAGGTTTTCGGCTGCAAGAAGGTCTGAATGTCCACCCATAATTACTGAAAAATGGGTAAGAAAAGGTGCGAAAGCCCAACCGCACATGATCATAAGTGGATGAGAAGGTGTTCGACTGCAAGTAGGTGTGAATGTAATCAATGTCTAGATAGATTTCAACAAAAAACAACGTTGTACTTTGCAGTAAAAGAAAGTGCGAAACAAAAGTTTTCGGAATCCGAGAATAAGCTTATTTTCATGAGTTCTGCACGATTTCGGATTTTATGTATAAAATGAATTCATTCACTCAAACCAAGTTAAAACTGCTTTTTCCTTCATATTTATCAATGTCTAGATCGACTTCAACAAAGAACAACATTGTATTTTGCAGTAGAAGAAAGAGCAAAACTGAAGGATCAGGAATCCGAGAATAAGCTTCTTTTCATACGTTCTGCATGATTTGGGATTTTATGTATAAAATGAATTCCTTCACTCAAACTAAGTTAACACTGCTTTGTCCTTCATATGTACCCATTTCTACATATATTTCAAGCATAAACTTCCTCATACTACCCTGAATGAGAAAGAACCACACTTGTGATTAAGCCATACGCCCCTTTTGAGGAGTTCTGCATGATTTGGGATTTTATCTATAAAATCAATTCCTTCACTCAAACTATGTTAAAACGGCTTTTACCTTCATATTTATCAATGTCTCGATATATTTAAACAAAAAAAACAACGTTGTACTTTGCAGTAAAAGAAAGAGCCAATCAAAAGTTTTAGGAATCCGAGAATAAGCTTATATTCATGAGTTCTGCACGATTTCGGATTTTATGTATAAAATGAATTAATTCACTCAAACCAAGTTAAAACTGCTTTTTCCTTCATATTTATCAATGTCTAGATCGACTTCAACAAAGAACAACATTGTATTTTGCAGTAGAAGAAAGAGCAACACTGAAGGATCAGGAATCCGAGAATAAGCTTATTTTCTTATGGGCAAGTGGGAACTGCTTTGTCCTTCATATTTATCAATGTGTAGATGGATTTCAACTTCTTCTACTGCAAAGTCCAATGTTTTTCTTTGTTGAAGTCGATCTAGACATTGATGAATATGGAAGGACAAAGCAGTTTTAACTTGGTTTGAGCAAAGCAATTCATTTTATAGCAAAATCCGAAATCGTGCAGAACTCATGAAAGCAGGCTTATACTCGGATTCCTGAAACTTTAGATTTGCTCTTTCTTTTACTGCAAAGTACAACGTTGTTTTTTTGTTTAAATATTTCTAGACATGGTAAATATGAAGGACAAATCAGTTTTAACATAGTTTGAGTGAAGTAATGCATTTTATAAGCAAAATCCCAAATCATGCAGAACTCACGAAATGCTTTTTCTCGCTTTTCACTGCTTTTTACAAACTTTGGTCGGACGTTCACACCTTCTTGCATCCGAACACCTCCGCTTCCGCTTTTGATGATGTATATTCGGGCATTTGAACCTTTTTTTACCCGCTTTTTACAAACCATTGTCGGACTTTCACACCTTCTTGCAGCCGAACACCACCTCTCCCGCTTTTGATGATGTATGGTCCAGTATTCTTACCTTTTCTAACACATTTTTCAGCAATTATGGTCGGACATTCACACCTACTCACAGCCGGACACCTCCGCTCCCGCTTTTGATCATACAATGTCGGGACATCGCTCCTTGTCTTACCAGCTTTTTACAAACTTTAGTCGAACATTCACACCTTCTTGCAGCTGAACACCTCCGCTCCCGCTTTTGATGATGTATAGTCGGGCTTTCGAGCCTTTTCTTACCCGGTTTTTACAAATTATGGTTGGACATTCAGACCTTGCAGCCGAACACCTCCGCTCTCTCTTTTGATCATACATTGTTGGGCATTCGCACCTTGTCTTACCCGCTTTTTACAAACTATAGTCAGACATTAACACCTTGCAGCAAACCTCCGCTACCTGTTTTGATCATGTATGGTCTGGCAATACTACCTTTTCTTCCCCCGTTTGTGAGTAATTATGGCTGGACATTCACACCTACTTGCAGTCGAACAGCTCTGCTCCTGCTTTTGATTATGTTTGGTTGGATATTCGAACCTTTTCTTAACTGCTTTTTACAAACCATGGTCGGACTTTCACACCTTCTCTTAGCTGAACAACTCCGCTCCCGCTATTGATTGTGTACAGTCGGGTATTTTAACCTTTTCTTACCCGCTTTTTACCAACTATCGTCGGACATTCACACCGTCTTACAGCGGAACACCTCCGCTCCCGCTTTTTATGGTGTATAGTCGGGCATTCGAACCTTTTCTTACCCGCTTTTTACAAACTATGGTAGGACATTCAAACCTTCGTGTATCCGAAAACCTCCGCTCTCTCTTTTGATCATACATTGTCGGACATTCGCACCTTTTCTTACCCGCTTTTTACAAACCATGGTCGGACTGTCACACCTTCTTGTAGCCGAACACATCCGCTCCCGCTATTGATTGTGTACAGTCGGGTATTTTAACCTTTTCTTACCCGCTTTTTACCAAGTATGGTCGGACATTCACACCTTCGTACAGCGGAACACCTCCGCTCCCTCTTTTGATGGTGTATGTTCGGGCATTCAAACCTTTTCTTACCCGCTTTTTCCAAACTATGGTCGGCTATTCACAGCTTCCTCTCCACCATACTTGTATGGTGGGATATTCAC
Source organism: Leuresthes tenuis (assembly GCF_036924035.1). NCBI lineage: Eukaryota > Metazoa > Chordata > Actinopteri > Atheriniformes > Atherinopsidae > Leuresthes > Leuresthes tenuis. The sequence goes on along the minus strand of NW_027325411.1, from coordinate 105,454 downwards.
ACCCACTTGCATCCGAAAACCTCCGCCCCAAATTTTGTTGATATTTAGTCGGACATTCGCACCTTACCCGCTTTTGGCAAACTATGGCCTTCTTGCAGCCTAACAACTCTGATCTTGCTTTTGATGATGTAAGGTTGGGCATTCAGACCTTGCTTCACCTGCTTTTCACCAAATATAGTCGGACATTCACACCTTCTTGCAGCCGAACACTTCCGCTCCACCTTTTAGTGTTCTATCACACCTTTTTTTTCACCGCATTTTATACATTATGGTTGGAAATTTTCAACCACTTTCATCCGAAGACCTCTCCTCCCGCTTTTGTTAATATATTTGAACTTTAGTTTGACATTCAAACCTTCTTGCAGCTGAAACACCTCCGCTCCCTGTTTTGATCATATATGGTCTGGCAATACTACCTTTTCTTACCCGTTTGTGAGTAATTATGGCTGGACATTCACACCTACTTGCAGCCGAACACAACCTATCTCGCTTTTGATAATGTATGGACCGGCATTTTTACCTTTTCTAACACATTTTTCAGCAATTATGGTCGGAGATTCACACCTACTCACAGCCGAACAACTCCGCTCCCGCATTTGATGATGTATAGTCGGGCATTCTCACCCTTTCTCATCAGCTTTTTGCAAATTATGATCTGACATTCACACCTACTTGCAGTTGAACAGCTCTGCTCCCGCTTTTGATTATGTTTGGTTGGATATTCGAACCTTTTCTTAACTTCTTTTTACATATTTTGGTTGGACGTTCACACCTTCTTGTAGCCGAACACTTCCACTCCTGCTTTTGATGATGTATGGTTGGGCATTCACACCTTTTTTTTGCCCATTTTTCAGGAATTATGGGTGGACATTCACACCTTGCAGCTGAACACCTCCTCTCCCACTTATGATCATGTGCGGTTTGATTTTCGAAAAGTTTCTTTCATGTTTTCTAGCAATTATTGATGGACATGTAGACCTTCTTGCAGCTGAACACCTCCGCTCCCGCTTTTGATCATACATTGTCAGGCATTCGCACCTTGTCTTACCCACTTTTTACAAACTTTAGTCGAACAGTCACACCTTTTTGCAGCCGAACACCACCTCTACCGCTTTTGATGATGTATAGTCCAGCATTCTTACCTTTTCTAACACATTCTTCAGCAATTATGGTTGGACATTCACACCTACTTGCAGTCGAACAGCTCTGCTCCCGCTTTTGATTATGTATGGTTGGATATTCAAACCTTTTCTTAACTGCTTTTTACAAACTTTGGTCGGACGTTCACAATATCTTGCAGCCGAACACCTCCGCTTCCGCTTTTGATGGTGTATATTCGGGCATACGAATCTTTTCTTACCCGCTTTTTACAAACCAAGGTCGGACTTTCACACCTTCTCTTAGCTGAACAACTCCGCTCCCTCTTTTGATTGTGTACAGTCGGGTAATTTAACCTTTTCTTACCCGCTTTTTACCATCTATGGTCGGACATTCACACCGTCTTACAGCGGAACACCTCCGCTCCCTCTTTTGATGATGTATGGTTAGGCATTCGCACTTTTTCTTACCCATTTTTCAGTAATTATGGGTAGACATTCACACCTTCTTGCAGCTGAACACCTCCTCTCCTGCTTATGATCATGTGCAGTTTGATATTTGAAAATTTTCTTTCATGTTTTCTAGCAATTATTGATGGACATTCAGACCGTCTTGAAGCTGAACACCGTCTTGAAGCTGAACACAACCTATCTCGCTTTTGATGGTGTATAGTCGGGCTTTCGAGCCTTTTCTTCCCCGGTTTTTACAAATTATGGTTGGACATTCAGACCTTCTTGCAGCCGAAAACCTCCACTCCCTCTTTTGATCATACATTGTCGGGCATTCGCACCTTTTCTTACCCGCTTTTTACAAACCATGGTCGGACTTTCACACCTTCTTGTAGCCGAACAACTCCGCTCCCGCTATTGATTGTGTGCAGTCGGGTATTTTAACCTTTTCTTACCCGCTTTTTACCAACTATTGTTGGACATTCACACCGTCTTACAGCGGAACACCTCCGCTCCCTCTTTTGATGGTGTATGTTCGGGCACTCGAACCTTTTCTTACTCGCTTTTTACAAACTATGGTCAGACATTCAAACCTTCTTGTAGCCGAACACATCCACTCCTGCTTTTGATGATGGGTATTCAAACCTACTTGTTGCCCGCTTTTCATTAATTATGGGTGGACATACACACCTTGTCGCAGCCAAACACCTCCGCTCCCTGTTTTGATCATGTATGATTGGACATTCGCACCTTTTCTCACCCGCTTTTTACTATGGTCGGCCATTCACAGCTTCCTCTCCACCATACTTGTATGGTGGGATATTCACACCCACTTGCATCCGAAGACCTCCGCCCCCACTTTTGTTGATATTTAGTCGGTCATTCGCAGCTTACCCGCTTTTGGCAAACTATGGCCTTCTTGCAGCCAAACACCTCTGATCTCGTTTTTGATGATGTAAGGTTGGGCATTCAGACCTTGCTTCACCTGCTTTTCACTAAATATAGTCGAACAGTCACACCTTCTTGCAGCCGAACACTTCTGCTCCACCTTTTAGTGTTCTATGGGGTATTCACACCTTTTTTTTCACCGCATTTTATTGATTATGGTTGGAAATTCTCACCCACTCTTATCCGAAGACCTCTCCTCCTGCTTTTGTTAATATATAGTCGGGCATTCAAACCTTTTCTTACCCGCTTTTTACAAATTATGGTCGAACATTCACACCTACTTGCAGCCGAACACCTCCGCTCCCGCTTTTGATGGTGTATAGTCGGGCTTTCGAGCCTTTTCTTCCCCGGTTTTTACAAATTATGGTTGTACATTCAGACCTTGCAGCCGAAAACCTCCGCTCCCTCATTTGATCATACATTGTCAGGCATTCGCACCTTGTCTTACCCGCTTTTTATAAACTTTAGTCAGACATTCACACCTTGCAGCTGAACCACCTCCGCTCCCTGTTTTGATAATGTATGGTCTGGCAATACTACCTTTTCTTACCGGTTTGTGAGTAATTATGGCTGGACATTCACACCTACTTGCAGTCGAACACCACTTTTCCCGCTTTTGATGATGTATGGTCCGGCATTCTAGTCTTTTCTAACACATTTTTCAGCAATTATGGTTTGACATTCACACCTACTCACAGCCGAACACTTCCGCTCCCGCTTTTGATTATGTTTGGTTGGATATTCGAAACTTTTCTTCACTGCTTTTTACAAACTTTGGTCGGACATTCACACCTTCTTGCAGACGAACACCTCCGCTTCCGCTTTTGATGGTATATATTCGGGCATTCGAACCTTTTCTTACCCGCTTTTTACAAACCATGGTCGGACTTTCACACCTTCTTGTAGCCGAACAACTCCGCTCCCGCTATTGATTGTGTACAGTCGGGTATTTTAACCTTTTCTTACCCACTTTATACCAACTATTGTTGGACATTCACACCGTCTTACAGCGGAACACCTCCGCTCCCTCTTTTGATGGTGTATGTTTGGGCATTCGAACCTTTTCTTACCCGCATTTTACGAACTATGGTCGGACATTCAAACCTTCATTTAGCCGAACACATCCACTCCTGCTTTTGATGATGTATGGTTGAGCATTCGCACCTTTTCTTACCCATTTTTTACAAACTATGGTCGGACATTCACACCTTCTTGCAGCTGAACACCTCCTCTCCCGCTTATGATGATGTGTGGTTTGATATTCGAAAATTTTCTTTCATGTTTTCTAGCAATTATTGATGGACATTCAGACCTTCTTGCAGGTGAACACCTCCGCTCCCGCTTTTGATGATGTATAGTCGGGCTTTCGAGCCTTTTCTTCCCCGGTTTTTACAAAATTATTGTTGGACATTCAGACCTTCTTGCAGCCGAAAACCTCCGCTCCCTCTTTTGATCATACATTGTCGGGCATTCGCACCTTCTCTTACCCGCTTTTTACAAACCAGGGTCGGACTTTCACACCTTTTAGTAGCCGAACAACTCCGCTCCCGCTATTGATTGTGTACAGTCGGGTATTTTCACCTTTTCTTACCCGCTTTTTACCAACTATGGTCAGACATTCACACCTTCTTACAGTGGAACACCTCCGCTCCCTCTTTTGATGGTGTATGTTCGGGCATTCGAACCTTTTCTTACCCGTTTTTTACAAACTATGGTCAGACATTAAAACCTTCTTGTAGCCGAACACATCCACTCCTGCTTTTGATGATGTATGGTTTGGCATTCGTACCTTTTCTTACCCATTTTGCAGTAATTATGGGTGGACATTCACACCTTTTTGCATTTTAACACCTCCTCTCCCGCTTATGATTATGTGCGGTTTGATATTCGAAAATTCTCTTCCATGTTTTCTAGCAATTATTGATGGACATTCAGACCGTCTTGCAGCTGAACACCTCCGCTCCAGCTGTTGATGGTGTATAGTCGGGCTTTCGAGCCTTTTCTTCCCCGATTTTTACAAATTATGGATGGACATTCAGACCTTCTTTCAGCCGAAAACCTCCTTTTAGTAGCGGAACAACTCTGCTCCCGCTATTGATTGTGTACAATAGGGTATTTTAACCTTTTCTTACCTGCTTTTTGCCAATTATGGTTGGACATTCACACCTTCTTACAGCGGAACACCTCAGCTCCCTCCTTTGATGGTGTATGTTCGGGCATTCGAACCTTTTCTTACCCGCTTTTTACAAACTATGGTCAGACATTCAAACCTTCTTGTAGCCGAACACATCCACTCCTGCTTTTGATGATGGGTATTCAAACCTACTTGTTGCCCGCTTTTCATTAATTATGGGTGTACATACACACCTTGTCGCAGCCAAACACCTCCGCTCCCTGTTAGGATCATGTATGGTTGGGCATTCGTACCTTTTCTTACCCATTTTGCAGTAATTATGGGTGGACATTCACACCTTCTTGCATTTGAACACCTCCTCTCCCGCTTATGATCATGTGCGGTTTGATATTCGAAAATTCTCTTCCATGTTTTCTAGCAATTATTGATGGACATTCAGACCTTCTTGCAGCTGAACACCTCCGCTCCAGCTGTTGATGGTGTATAGTCGGGCTTTCGAGCCTTTTCTTCCCAGATTTTTACAAAATATGGATGGACATTCAGACCTTGTTTCAGCCGAAAACCTCCTCTCCCTCTTTTGATCATACATTGTCGGGCATTCACACCTTTTCTTACCCGCTTTTTACAAACCATGGTCGGACTTTCACACCTTTTAGTAGTGGAACAACTCTGCTCCCGCTATTGATTGTGTACAATCGGGTATTTTAACCTTTTCTTACCTGCTTTTTGCCAACTATTGTCGGACATTCACACCTTCTTACAGCGGAACACCTCCGCTCCCTCCTTTGATGGTGTATGTTCGGGCATTCGAACCTTTTCTTACCCGCTTTTTACAAACTATGGTCAGACATTCACACCTTCTTGCAGCCGAACACTTCCGCTCTACCTTTTAGTGTTCTATGGGGTATTCACACCTTTTTTTTCACCGCATTTTATAGATTATGGTTGTAAATTCTCACCCACTCGTATCCGAAGACCTCTCCTCCTGCTTTGGTTAATATATAGTCGGGCATTCGAACCTTTTCTTACCCGCTTTTTACAAATTATGGTCGAACATTCACACCTACTTGCAGCCGAACACCTCCGCTCCCGCTTTTGATGGTGTATAGTCGGGCTTTCAAGCCTTTTCTTCCCCGGTTTTTACAAATTATGGTTGGACATTCAGACCTGGCAGCCGAAAACCTCCGCTCCCTCTTTTGATCATACATTGTCAGGCATTCGCACCTACTTGCAGCCGAATACTTCCGCTCCACCTTTTAGTGATGTATGGTTGGCATTTGCACCTTTTCTTACCCTTTCTTACCCTACTGATTGCTTAAGATGAAGTTGTTTTTTCTCAAACTACAACATTTTTTTAATTGTTGAAACTTGATTTGAAGTGGATAAATAAGGAGGACAAACAGTTTTAAGTCAGGCTGATAGAAGGAATTAATTTTATAGCAAAATCTGTATTTCGTCATATGTCGAGAGATGCTTATTGCTGAAGAAGTTCTTTCTCATTCTACAAAGTACAACGTTGTATATCGTTGAAACTTGATTAGACATGAATAAATATGAAGGACAAAGCAGTCTTAACTTGGTTAGAGTTAAGGAATTCGTTTTATAGGAGAATCCGAATTCGTGCATAACTCGTAAAATAGAGCTTATTTTCGGATTCCTGAAGAATGAGTCTGGTTCTTTCTCATAATACAAAGTTTGTTGTTTATTGTTGAAACTTCATCAGAAGTGAAGAAATAAATGAATGCCTATCAACAAATGTGGGATCTAAACTCTAGTGCTTCCTCTAAAATAATTTTCTTTCTCAATTCAGAAATGTGTGTGTGTAAGTCACAACACCCGTGACACCAAAACGGCTTTCTTTTCTCTCTTTTCTCTACACTCTGCACTGTGAGCACACACACCAAATCAGAAAGGCTTTTTTCTCTCTTTTCTACATTATGGACTGTGGGGACACAAAACCGCTCTCTCTTTTTTTTTTTGATTGTGTGCCAGGGCGTTGTCTCACGTATTAGATTATGCTTAAGATACGAATGGGTTTATCAGTCACATCAGAATCCATACATACTGATCCTCCCGTAATAAAATGGTCGGATCTTATCAAACACACTTTATTTCTTGTGACAATCAAGTCAGCGAAACAGCGTATACACGTCAAGACACTGAATCAAGTTTGCCACAAGAACTCATAAGTTTGGCAGTATTGCTCTGCCGTCAGCAATCATACACCCATTTTATTTTCGTGAGACATGTGCAGGCACCTGTTCATCTACTGTTCTATCACTATGAATTAGTTTATCTATTATCAATAAGGATACTTCTACAACTACTATCAAAGTATGTCCAGACTTCTTATGTTGTCAGTTGCTATATATGAATAAGTGGGTAGCTACTGACAAGCATTAAGCATGTCACACAGCCCAAACATATAACATTTCAGGACACACCACACAGTTAACAACCACAGTGAAGTGTCAAAGCCCAAACATGTAACATTCAACAGGACACTTACACAACACATTCAAGTCAAACAGTCAGACAACATACAAGAACATATACCCCAGCCGGCATTGCTCCCTGCCTATTTTCCTACAGCTCACTATGTGTGCGCACACCTTTATTCACAAACTCTTCAACTTATACTCTTTTACCAAAGCTGCTACAGCTCGATTGGCCGAATACCCTTAGATCCTATTTCGGTGAATTTGACATCTGCCTTACATGTAACAGATTAGCGGTTTAGCAGTTTTAATTTAGTTTGAGTGAAGGAATTCATTTTATAGCAAAATCCGAAATCGTGAAGAACTCATGAAAGTAAGCTTATTCTTGGATTCCTGAAACTTTAGATTTGCTATTTCTTTTACTGCAAAGTACAACGTTGGTTTTTTTGTTTAAATCTTTCAAGACATGGTAAATATGATTTTTATATATATAATAAATATATTTATTTCTGTTTACAATATATGACATGTAATAGAACTGAACCGGACCGGGGGACAAGGAAAGAAGAAGAAGAAGAAGAGGAAAGAAGAGAAAAACAGAACATACATCGCATACAACACAGCTGTGGATATAGATGACCTGAGACGACATGATAATACATCAACTGCTTAGCGACCATGCTACTGGACTAATGAATGTGGTTGTGTGTGTGTGAGAACATGCAACACCCATGGCACAGGACCTACATGATAACCGTGCTTAGTTATGAGTGTATAAGCGTACAGGGCCACAATCCACAGCCCCCCCAAGCAATCAGAAGCAGGCAGAGAGGGCCACAAGACCCAGGCCACCAGCAGCCCCCACAGAGCACAGAACCCAGGAAGCCCACCGCAGGGGCAACCACGCATCCACCCAGAAGACTACAGAGGAAGCCCCCGGAAAGAGCCCCCATAAGCATAGGGCAGAGGCCTTCCGGGAGCCAGGGGCAACAGCCCACCGACGTCGCCAGGCCCCAGCCGCCCAGACATGGGCCGTGCACTGGATCCGGGCCCCAGGAGCCCGAGCGCCCCCAAACCCCCCGGCAGAGGCCCCACCCAATACCCAGGAGGGCCAAGCGCCCCAGACAGCCACACAGTGGGTCAGTGCCTGCCCCAGCACCCCTGGCCAAGTGCCCTGGGAGTCAAGACGTGCCCACAGGTGGGTGAAGTCGCGAGCAGCGGAGAGAGGCCACGCCGCCCCCCCCATCGGGAGAAGCACAGGCAGGCCAGGCGACAGCAAGTCCAAGATCCAGGCCCAATCATTACCACACACACTTTCATGTCCCATACATCCACACGTCCTCCCTCCCTCGACTCCGCTGGGGTGTAGTGCAGCGGGCACACCAGGGGGCCAGCAGCCCCCCAGCCACCACAGACCCCAAACCAGCAGAACAATTAATTAATCCTCCTGGCCCCTCCCGCCCCGAGCAGCAACCAGGAAGCAGGGGTGTGCGAAGAAGACCCCTCCCCTCACCCTTCTGGCTCTTCAATATTTTCTAATAGTGAGCAATTAAAATTGAGGGGCAGCCAAACTTGTAGAACTGGGAGCGTGGCCCTCTGGGCAGCCTACATACCCAAAGAGCCCCGCCCACCAGATGCCACTCAGTGTAACCACCCCCCAAGACCTAATGTGTGTGTGTGAGTGTGTTTGATAAGTAGTAATGTCTAAGGTGTAATTAAAACAGGGGTGGGAACTGCAGAGGGCAACTACTGCAGAGTCCACTACACCCCACCGAACACACACGCCCCCAAAACCCTTCATGTGTGAGTGTGTGCTGTGTACAGGAGCCAGAAGGGAGAGGGGTATGGGGATATACACTGGGGGCAGCCAGGGACTGGCTGCAATAGGCATCCCCGCTACCAGGGAGCCAACACAGGACAGGAGGGCCTGATGTCCACCAGGCTCGGGGCCTGCAGCGACCATATTCTGGGAGCTACTGTACCCCCAGAAGGTACCCATCCCGCCCCACCCCACTCAACCCAACCCCACTCCGGAGGACCTCTACAAAAAACAAACAAACAACAACAAAAAACAAACAAACAAACCACCCGGTCACACCAGTCGCAGCAGCCCGGGCCTGAGACCCACCATCACCCAGGCCCCCCCAGGCCCCCCCTCAACAGGTGCGCTCTTGTGAAAAAGCAAACAGCGGCAGCAACAAAAACACAACGGGAACACCGTATTGAGGCTTTGTTCTGACCGCTCATTTGGTATGGCGTTTCTTTCAAGCAATTCTCCCGGTTAGCCCGCACTCGGCTCGCTCCCAGAGCCGTGTTAAAGTCTACTTCGCATTCACTCTCTTTTCTCAGCAGACTAAAAGAAAGTTTCATCTTGGGCTCCCTGAAACTTGCACCCTGCACCGCTGTTTGCTTTTTCACAAGAGTAGAGAAGAGTGCACCGTTCCCAGCGGCACTGCAGTACGGGGTCAATGCTTGGAGTGAACGGAGCAAGCTAATTTTTCAACTCCTATTGCTAAAAATCCATTTAATATGTAGTCCTCGTATAGAGGACATATCAGATATTAAACTGATAAGAACAGATACTACACTTGATCTTGGCCAAAAGGCCGAGAAGCGACAACTGTCCACTGGTTCACGTCCGAGGGCCCTTCCTGGCACAATGCGCACTTATCCGCTAACACCCCTGTTCTTTTTATGGCCATAGGTGGCCAGAGTGTCACTTTGCACCTCCGCCCACCTGCTGCACTTAGCACTCTTCAGCCCTTTTAAATGGTATAACTTTGCACTCCCGCACGCTCCAGCAAGCACCATTCAAGCAACAACTTTGCACTCCAGCTTCGAACATCGGCACAGTCGCAACAAGTAAGGCGACTCTACTCAGAGAAGTCACTCTGCACAGTAACAAGATTTCTTTTGCACAGACAGAAAGGGCTTCACCCGCAAAGGTAAAGCCTGCCAAAAATAGAAACAACTCATTAGTGCTGCTCTCCACAGAAGTCTTTAGTAAAAGGCGAAAGACTTGTACGTTATGAAGAGAAACCAGAGTACGATTATCCGTCACTGCGGGAGCAGGGCATCAGGCTAGTTGGCATAGCCACCTTCCCCATGGTGAGCTTTGCTTGGTTGAGACGCTTGCCCCCCCCCCCCCCCCCCCCCCCCCCCCCCCCTTGCTCCTCGGCTGACCAAGTAGGAACAATCGGGCCCTATTCGATGGCTGCCTTGTCTTTTACTCTGTGCAAAAGACAAGGCAGCAACAAAAACACCACGGGAAAACCGTATTGAGGCTTTGTTCTGACCGCTCATTCGGTGTCGCGTTTCTTTCAAGCAATTCTCCCGGTTAGCCCACACTCGGCTCGCTCCCAGAGCCGTGTTAAAGTCTACTTCGCATTCACTCTCTTTTCTCAGCAGACTCTTGGGATTTTATCAATAAAATGAATTCCTTCACTCAAACTATGTTAAAACTGCTTTGTCCTTCATATTTACCATGTCTAGAAAGATTTAAACAAAAAAACCAACGTTGTACTTTGCAGTAAAAGAAATAGCAAATCTAAAGTTTCAGGAATCCGAGAATAAGCTTACTTTCATGAGTTCTTCACGATTTCGGATTTTGCTATAAAATGAATTCCTTCACTCAAACTAAATTAAAACTGCTAAACCGCTAATCTGTTACATGTAAGGCAGATGTCAAATTCACCGAATTAGGATTATTCGGTATTCGGCCAATCGAGCTGTAGCAGCTTCGGTAAAAGAGTATAAGTTGAAGAGTTTGTGAATAAAGGTGTGCGCACACATAGTGAGCTGTAGGAAAATAGGCAGGGAGCAATGCCGGCTGGGGTATATGTTCTTGTATGTTGTCTGACTGTTTGATTTGAATGTGTTGTGTAAGTGTCCTGTTGAATGTTACATGTTTGGGCTTTGACACGCTTCACTGTGGTTGTTAACTGTGTGGTGTGTCCTGAAATGTTATATGTTTGGGCTGTGTGACATGCTTAATGCTTGTCAGTAGCTACCCACTTATTCATATATAGCAACTGACAAGGTAAGAAGTCCGGACATACTTTGATAGAGTAGTTGTAGAAGTATCCTTATTGATAATAGATAAACTAATTCATAGTGATAGAACAGTAGATGAACAGGTGCCTGCACATGTCTCACGAAAATAAAATGGATGTATGATTGCTGACGGCAGAGCAATACTGCCAAACTTATGAGTTCTTGTGGCAAACTTGATTCAGTGTCTTGACGTGTATACGCTGTTTCGCTGACTTGATTGTCACAAGAAACAAAGTGTGTTTGATAAGATCCGACCATTTTATTACGGGAGGATCAGTATGTATGGATTCTGATGTGACTGATAAACCCATTCGTATCTTAAGCACAATCTAATACGTCAGACAACGCCCTGGCACACGATAAAAAAAAAAAGAGAGAGCGGTTTTGTGTCCCCACAGTCCATAATGTAGGAAAGAGAGAAAAAACCCTTTCTGATTTGGTGTGTGTGCTCATAGTGCAGAGTGTAGAGAAAAGAAAGCCGTTTTGGTGTCACGGGTGTTGTGACTTACACACACACATTTCTAAATTGAGAAAGGAAATTATTTTAGAGGAAGCACTAGAGTTTAGATCCCACATTTGTTGATAGGCATTCATTTATTTCTTCACTTCTGATAAAAATGATAAGACTGACCTAAAGAATTGGAGGCCCATCACATTTTTAAACTTTGACTGTAAACTTTTTAGCAAGGTTTTAACGACACGGATGTCCTCTGTTTTAGAGGAGGTAATTCACCCAGACCAGGCTTGTGCCATCTCAGAGAGACAACTCACCGACAGCCTCGTACTGATTCGAGACATCATTGATTACGCTAGAGACAGAAACACCCGGCTTGTCATCTTAAATTTAGACTTTGAAAAAGCTTTTGATCGGGTCTCGCATCAATATCTCTTTCAGGTGTTGCAGCCATCGAATAGGGCCCGATTGTTCCTACTTGGTGAGATTTGCTTGGTTGAGACGCTTGCTCCCCCCCCTTGCTCCTCGGCTGACCAAGTAGGAACAATTGGGCCCTATTCGATGGCTGCCTTGTCTTTTACTCTGTGCAAAAGACAAGGCAGCCACAAACACCACGGGAAAACCGTATTGAGGCTTTGTTCTGACCACTCATTCGGTGTCGCGTTTCTTTCAAGCAATTCTCCCGGTTAGCCCACACTCGGCTCGCTCCCAGAGCTGTGTTAAAGTCTACTTCGCATTCACTCTCTTTTCTCAGCAGATTAAAAGAAAGTTTCATCTTGGGCTCCCTGAAACTTCCATCCTGCACCGCTGTTTGCTTTTTCACAAGAGCAGAGAAGAGCGCACCGTTCCCAGCGGCACTGCAGTACTGGGTCAATGCTTGGAGTGAACGGAGCAAGCTTCTTTTTCAACTCCTATTCTTAAAAATCCATTTAATATGTAGTCCTCGTATAGAGGACATATTAAACTGATAAGAACAGATACTACACTTGATCTTAGCCAAAAGGCCGAGAAGCGATAACTGTCCACTGTTTCAGGTCCGAGGGCCCTTGCTGGCACAATGCGCACTTGTAGCAGTGTTCTTTTTATGGCCATAGGTGGCCAGAGTGTCACGTTGCACCTCCGCCCACCCGCTGCACTGAGCACTCTTCAGCCCTTTTAAATGGTATAACTTTGCACTCCCGCATGCTCCAGCAAGCACCATTCAAGCAACAACTTTGCACTCCAGCTTCGAACATCGGCACAATCGCAACAAGTAAGGCGACTCTACTCAGAGAAGTCACTCTGCACAGTAACAAGATTTCTTTTGCACAGACAGAAAGGGCTTCACCTGCAAAGGTAAAGCCTGCCAAAAATAGAAACAACTCATTAGTGCTGCTCTCCACGAAAGTCTTTAGTAAAAGGCGAAAGACTTGTATGTTATGAAGAGAAACCAGAGTACGATTATCCGTCACTGCGGGAGCAGGGCATCAGGCTAGTTGCCATAGCCACCTTCCCCATGGTGAGCGTTGCTTGGTTGAAACGCTTGCCCCTGTGCAATCGACAAGGCAGCAACAAAAACACCACGGGAACACCGTATTGAGGCTTTGTTCTGACCGCTCATTCGGTGTCGCGTTTCTTTCAAGCAATTCTCCCGGTTAGCCCACACTCGGCTCGCTCCCAGAGCCGTGTTAAAGTCTACTTCGCATTCACTCTCTTTTCTCAGCAGACTCTTGGGATTTTATCTATAAAATGAATTCCTTCACTCAAACTATGTTAAAACTGCTTTGTCCTTCATATTTACCATGTCTAGAAAGATTTAAACAAAAAAACAACAACGTTGTACTTTGCAGTAAAAGAAAGAGCAAATCTAAAGTTTCAGGAATCCGAGAATAAGCTTACTTTCATGAGTTCTTCAAGATTTCGGATTTTGCTATAAAATGAATTCCTTCACTCAAACTAAATTAAAACTGCTAAACCGCTAATCTGTTACATGTAAGGCAGATGTCAAATTCACCGAAATAGGATCTAAGGGTATTCGGCCAATCGAGCTGTAGCAGCTTCGGTAAAAGAGTATAAGTTGAAGAGTTTGTGAATAAAGGTGTGCGCACACATAGTGTGCTGTACGAAAATAGGCAGGGAGCAATGCCGGCTGGGGTATATGTTCTTGTATGTTGTCTGACTGTTTGATTTGAATGTGTTGTGTAAGTGTCCTGTTGAATGTTACATGTTTGGGCTTTGACACGCTTCACTGTGGTTGTTAACTGTGTGGTGTGTCCTGAAATGTTATATGTTTGTGCTGTGTGACATGCTTAATGCTTGTCAGTAGCTACCCACTTATTCATATATAGCAACTGACAACATAAGAAGTCCGGACATACTTTGATAGTAGTTGTAGAAGTATCCTTATTGATAATAGATCACTAATTCATAGTGATAGAACAGTAGATGAACAGGTGCTTGCACATGTCTCACGAAAATAAAATGGGTGTATGATTGCTGACGGCAGAGCAATACTGCCAAACTTATGAGTTCTTGTGGCAAACTTGATTCAGTGTCTTGACGTGTATACGCTGTTTCGCTGACTTGATTGTCACAAGAAACAAAGTGTGTTTGATAAGATCCGACCATTTTATTACGGGAGGATCAGTATGTATGGATTCTGATGTGACTGATAAACCCATTCGTATCTTAAGCATAATCTAATACGTGAGACAACGCCCTGGCACACGATAAAAAAAAAAAAAGAGAGAGAGCGGTTTTGTGTCCCCACTGTCCATAATGTAGAAAAGAGAGAAAAAAGCCTTTCTGATTTGGTGTGTGTGCTCATAGTGCAGAGTGTAGAGAAAAGAAAGCCGTTTTGGTGTCACGGGTGTTGTGACTTACACACACACATTTCTAAATTGAGAAAGGAAATTATTTTAGAGGAAGCACTAGAGTTTAGATCCCACATTTGTTGATAGGCATTCATTTATTTCTTCACTTCTGATGAAGTTTCAACAATAAACAACAAACTTTGTATTATGAGAAAGAACTTCTTCAGCAATAAGCATCTCTCGACATATGACGAAATACAGATTTTGCTATAAATTAATTCCTTCTATCAGCCTGACTTAAAACTGTTTGTCCTCCTTATTTATCCACTTCAAATCAAGTTACAACAATTAAAAAAAATTTGTAGTTTGAGAAAGAACAACTTAATCTTCAGCAATCAGTATAAAAAGAGGTGCAAATGCCAACCATACATACCTAAAAGGTGGAGCGGAAGTATTCAGCTGCAAGTAGGTGTGAATGTTCGACCATAATTTGTAAAAAGCGGGTAAGAAAAGGTTCGAATGCCCGACTATATATTAACAAAAGCGGGAGGAGAGGTCTTCGGATGAGAGTGGGTGAGAATTTCCAACCATAATCTATAAAATACGGTGAAAAAAAATATGTGAATGCCTCATAGAACACTAAAAGCGGAAGTGTTCGGCTGCAAGAAGGTGTGAATGTCCGACTATATTTGGTGAAAAGCAGGTGAAGCAAGGTCTGAATGCCCAACCTTACATCATCAAAAGCGAGATCAGAGGTGTTTGGCTGCAAGAAGGCCATAGTTTGCCAAAAGCGGGTAAGGTGCGAATGTCCGACTAAATATCAACAAAATTTGGGGCAGAGGTCTTCGGATGCAAGTGGGTGTGAATATCCAACCATACAAGTATGGTGGAGAGGAAGCTGTGAATAGCCGACCATAGTTTGGAAAAAGCGGGTAAGAAAAGGTTTGAATACCCGAACATACACCATCAAAGAGGGAGCGGAGGTGTTCCGCTGTAAGACGGTGTGAATGTCCGATCATAGTTGGTAAAAAGCAGGTAAGAAAAGGGTAAAATACCCGACTGTACACAATCAAAAGAGGGAGCGGAGTTGTTCAGCTAAGAGAAGGTGTGAAAGTCCGACCATGGTTTGTAAAAAGCGGGTAAGAAAAGGTTCGTATGCCCGAAAATACACTATCAAAACCGGAAGCGTAGGTGTTCGGCTGCAAGAAGGTGTGAACGTCCGACCAAAGTTTGTAAAAAAGCAGTTAAGAAAAGGTTCGAATATCTAACCAAACATAATCAAAAGCGGGAGCAGAGCTGTTCGACTGCAAGTAGGTGTGAATGTCAGAGAATAATTTGCAAAAAGCTGATGAGAAAGGGTGAGAAATCCCGACTATACACCATCAAATGCGGGAGCGGAGTTGTTCGGCTGTGAGTAGGTGTGATTCTCCAACCATAATTGCTGAAAAATGTGTTAGAAAAGGTAAGAATGCCGGTCCATACATCATCAAAAGCGGGAGAGGTGGTGTTCGGCTGCAAGTAGGTGTGAATGTCCATTAATAATTGCTTTAAAACATGAAAGAAAATTTTCGAATATCAAACCTTACATGATCATTAGCGGGAGAGGAGGTGTTCAGCTGCAAGAAGATGTGAATATCCACCCATAATTACTGAAAAATGGGTAGGAAAAGATGCGAATGTCCAACCATAAATCATCAAAAGCAGGAGTGGAGTTGTTCGGCTACAAGAAGGTATGAAAGTCCAACCATGGTTTGTAAAAAGCGGGTAAGAGAAGGTTCGAATACCCGAATATATACCATCAAAAGCGGAAGCCGGGGTGTTCGGCTGCAAGAACGTGTGAACGTCCGACCATAGTTTGTAAAAAGCAGTTAAGAAAAGGTTTGAATATCCAACCGAACATAATCAAAAGCGGGAGCAGAGTTGTTCGACTGCAAGTAGGTGTGAATGTCAGATCATAATTGCTGAAAAATGTGATAGAAAAGACTAGAATGCCGGGCAATACATCATCAAAAGCGGGAGAGGTGGTTTTTCGGCTGCAAGTAGGTGTGAATGTCCAGCCATAATTACTCACAAACGGGGGAAGAAAAGGTAGTATTTCCAGACCACACATGATCAAAACAGGGAATGGAGGTGGTTCAGCTGCAAGGTGTGAATGTCTGACTAAAGTTTGTAAAAACCGTGTAAGACAAGGGGCGAATGCCCGACAATGTATGATCAAAAGAGGGAGCGGAGGTTTTCGGCTGCAAGGTCTGAATGTCCAACCATAATTTGTAAAAATCGGGGAAGAAAAGGCTCGAAAGCCAGACTATACACCATCAAAAGCGGGAGCAGAGGTGTTCAGGTGCAAGAAGGTCTGAATGTCCGACCAATAATTACTGAAAAATGGGTAAGAAAAGGTGCGAATGCCAAATCATACATCATCAAAAGCAGGAGCGGATGTGTTCGGCTACAAGAAGGTTTGAATGTCCAACCATAGTAAGTAATAGGTGGGTAAGAAAAGGCTCGAATGCCCAACTATACACCATCAAAAGCGGAAGCGGAGGTGTTCGGCTGCAAGACGGTGTGAACGTCCAACCAAAGTTTGTAAAAAGCATTAAGAAAAGGTTCGAATATCCAACCGAACATAATCAAAAGCGGGAGCAGAGCTGTTCGACTGCAAGTAGGTGTGAATATCAGATCATAATTTGCAAAAAGCTGATGAGAAAGGGTGAGAATGCCCGACTATACACTGTCAAATGTGGGAGCGGAGGTGTTCGTCTGTGAGTAGGTGTGAATGTCCGACCATAATTGCTGAAAAATGTGTTAGAAAAGGTAAGAATGCCGGACCATATATCATCAAAAGCGGGAGAGGTTGTGTTCGGCTGCAAGAAGGTGTGAATGTCCAGCCATAATTACTCACAAACGGGTAAGAAAAGGTACTATTGCCAGACCATATATGATCAAAACAGGGAGCGGAGGTGGTTCAGCTGCAAGAAGGTTTGAATGTCCGACTAAAGTTTGTAAAAAGCGGGTAAGACAAGGTGTGAATGCCCGACAATGTATGATCAAAAGAGGAGCGGAGGTTTTCGGCTGCAAGAAGGTCTGAATGTCCACCCATAATTACTGAAAAATGGTTAAGAAAAGGTGCGAAAGCCCAACCGCACATGATCATAAGTGGATGAGAAGGTGTTCGACTCCAAGTAGGTGTGAATGTAAGATCATAATTTGTAAAAAGCGGGTAAGAAAAGGTAAGAATGCCCAACCATAAATTATCAAAAGCGGCAGCAGAGTTTCGGGTGGTATTTATCAATGTCTAGATAGATTTCAACAAAAAACAACGTTGTACTTTGCAGTAAAAGAAAGTGCAAATCAAAAGTTTTAGGAATCCGAGAATAAGCTTATTTTCATGAGTTCTGCACGATTTTGGATTTTATGTATAAAATGAATTTCTTCACGCAAACTAAGTTAACACTGCTTTGTCCTTCATATGTACCCATTTCTACATATATTTCAAGCATAAACTTCCTCATATTACCCTGAATGAGAAAGAGCCACACTTGTGATTAAGCCATACCTCCCTTTTGAGGAGTTCTGCATGATTTGGGATTTTATCTATAAAATTAATTCCTTCACTCAAACTATGTTAAAACGGCTTTTACCTTCATATTTATCAATGTCTCGATAGATTTAAACAAAAAACAACGTTGTACTTTGCAATAAAAGAAAGAGCAAATCAAAAGTTTTAGGAATCCGAGAATAAGCTTATTTTCATGAGTTCTGCACGATTTCGGATTTTATGTATAAAATGAATTCATTCACTCAAACCATGTTAAAACTGCTTTTTCCTTCATATTTATCAATGTCTAGATCGACTTCAACAAAGAACAACATTGTATTTTGCAGTAGAAGAAAGAGCAAAACTGAAGGATCAGGAATCCGAGAATAAGCTTCTTTTCATACGTTCTGCATGATTTGGGATTTTATGTATAAAATGAATTCCTTCACTCAAACTAAGTTAACACTGCTTTGTCCTTCATATGTACCCATTTCTACATATATTTCAAGCATAAACTTCCTCATACTACCCTGAATGAGAAAGAACCACACTTGTGATTAAGCCATACGCCCCTTTTGAGGAGTTCTGCATGATTTGGGATTTTATCTATAAAATCAATTCCTTCACTCAAACTATGTTAAAACGGCTTTTACCTTCATATTTATCAATGTCTCGATAGATTTAAACAAAAAAACAACGTTGTACTTTGCAGTAAAAGAAAGAGCCAATCAAAAGTTTTAGGAATCCGAGAATAAGCTTATTTTCATGAGTTCTGCACGATTTCGGATTTTATGTATAAAATGAATTCATTCACTCAAACCAAGTTAAAACTGCCTTTTCCTTCATATTTATCAATGTCTAGATCGACTTCAACAAAGAACAACATTGTATTTTGCAGTAGAAGAAAGAGCAACACTGAAGGATCAGGAATCCGAGAATAAGCTTATTTTCTTATGGGCAAGTGGGAACTGCTTTGTCCTTCATATTTATCAATGTGTAGATGGATTTCAACTTCTTCTACTGCAAAGTCCAATGTTTTTCTTTGTAGAAGTCGATCTAGACATTGATGAATATGGAAGGACAAAGCAGTTTTAACTTGGTTAAAAACCATGGTCGGACTTTCACACCTTCTTGTAATGGAACACCTCCGCTCCCGCTATTGATTGTGTACAGTCGGGTATTTTAACCTTTTCTTACCCGCTTTTTACCAACTATGGTCGGACATTCACACCGTCTTACAGCGGAACACCTCCGCTCCTGCTTTTTATGGTGTATAGTCGGGCATTCGAACCTTTTCTTACCCGCTATTTACAAACTATGGTAGGACATTCAAACCTTCGTGTATCCGAAAACCTCCACTCTCTCTTTTGATCATACATTGTCGGACATTCGCACCTTTTCTTACCCGCTTTTTACAAACCATGGTCGGACTGTCACACCTTCTTGTAGCCGAACACATCCGCTCCCGCTATTGATTGTGTACAGTCGGGTATTTTAACCTTTTCTTACCCGCTTTTTACCAAGTATGGTCGGACATTCACACCTTCGTACAGCGGAACACCTCCGCTCCCTCTTTTGATGGTGTATGTTCGGGCACTCGAACCTTTTCTTACCCGCTTTTTACAAACTATGGTCAGACATTCAAACCTTCTTGTAGCCGAACACATCCACTCCTGCTTTTGATGATGGGTATTCAAACCTACTTGTTGCCCGCTTTTCATTAATTATGGGTGGACATACACACCTTGTCGCAGCCAAACACCTCCGCTTCCTGTTTTGATCATGTATGATTGGACATTCGCACCTTTTCTCACCCGCTTTTTACTATGGTCGGCCATTCACAGCTTCCTCTCCACCATACTTGTATGGTGGGATATTCACACCCACTTGCATCCGAAGACCTCCGCCCCCACTTTTGTTGATATTTAGTCGGTCATTCGCAGCTTACCCGCTTTTGGCAAACTATGGCCTTCTTTCAGCCAAACACCTCTGATCTCGTTTTTTATGATGTAAGGTTGGGCATTCAGACCTTGCTTCACCTGCTTTTCACCAAATATAGTCGAACAGTCACACCTTCTTGCAGCCGAACACTTCTGCTCCACCTTTTAGTGTTCTATGGGGTATTCACACCTTTTTTTTCACCTTATTTTATTGATTATGGTTGGAAATTCTCACCCACTCTTATCCGAAGACCTCTCCTCCTGCTTTTGTTAATATATAGTCGGGTTTCAAACCTTTTCTTACCCGCTTTTTACAAATTATGGTCGAACATTCACACCTACTTGCAGCCGAACACCTCCGCTCCCGCTTTTGATGGTGTATAGTCGGGCTTTCGAGCCTTTTCTTCCCCGGTTTTTACAAATTATGGTTGTACATTCAGACCTTGCAGCCGAAAACCTCCGCTCCCTCATTTGATCATACATTGTCAGGCATTCGCACCTTGTCTTACCCGCTTTTTATAAACTTTAGTCAGACATTCACACCTTGCAGCTGAACCACCTCCGCTCCCTGTTTTGATAATGTATGGTCTGGCAATACTACCTTTTCTTACCGGTTTGTGAGTAATTATGGCTGGACATTCACTCCTACTTGCAGCCGAACACCACTTTTCCCACTTTTGATGATGTATGGTCAAGGATTCTAGTCTTTTCTAACACATTCTTCAGCAATTATGGTTTGATATTCACACCTACTCACAGCCGAACACTTCCGCTCCCGCATTTGATGGTGTATAGTCGGGCATTCTCACCCTTTCTCATCAGCTTTTTGCAAATTATGATCTGACATTCACACCTACTTGCAGTCGAACAGCTCTGCTCCCGCTTTTGATTATGTTTGGTTGGATATTCGAAACTTTTCTTCACTGCTTTTTACAAACTTTGGTCGGACGTTCACACCTTCTTGCAGCCGAACACCTCCGCTTCCGCTTTTGAT
Source organism: Leuresthes tenuis (assembly GCF_036924035.1). Lineage (NCBI taxonomy): Eukaryota > Metazoa > Chordata > Actinopteri > Atheriniformes > Atherinopsidae > Leuresthes > Leuresthes tenuis. The sequence continues at coordinate 84,619 of NW_027325411.1, read as the reverse complement.
GGTATATATTCGGGCATTCGAACCTTTTCTTACCCGCTTTTTACAAACCATGGTCGGACTTTCACACCTTCTTGTAGCCGAACAACTCCGCTCCCTCTTTTGAGGGTGTATGTTCGGGCATTCAAACCTTTTCTTACCCGCATTTTACGAACTATGGTCGGACATTCAAACCTTCTTTTAGCCGAACACATCCACTCCTGCTTTTGATGATGTATGGTTGAGCATTCGAACCTTTTCTTACCCATTTTTTACAAACTATGGTCGGACATTCACACCTTCTTGCAGCTGAACACCTCCTCTCCCGCTTATGATGATGTGTGGTTTGATATTCGAAAATTTTCTTTCATGTTTTCTAGCAATTATTGATGGACATTCAGACCTTCTTGCAGCTGAACACCTCCGCTCCCGCTTTTGATGATGTATAGTCGGGCTTTCGAGCCTTTTCTTCCCCGGTTTTTACAAAATTATTGTTGGACATTCAGACCTTCTTGCAGCCGAAAACCTCCGCTCCCTCTTTTGATCATACATTGTCGGGCATTCGCACCTTCTCTTACCCGCTTTTTACAAACCAGGGTCGGACTTTCACACCTTTTAGTAGCCGAACAACTCCGCTCCCGCTATTGATTGTGTACAGTCGGGTATTTTCACCTTTTCTTACCCGCTTTTTACCAACTATGGTCAGACATTCACACCTTCTTACAGTGGAACACCTCCGCTCCCTCTTTTGATGGTGTATGTTCGGGCATTCGAACCTTTTCTAACCCGCTTTTTACAAACTATGGTCGGACATTAAAACCTTCTTGTAGCCGAACACATCCACTCCTGCTTTTGATGATGTATGGTTGGGCATTCGTACCTTTTCTTACCCATTTTGCAGTAATTATGGGTGGAAATTCACACCTTTTTGCATTTTAACACCTCCTCTCCCGCTTATGATCATGTGCGGTTTGATATTCGAAAATTCTCTTCCATGTTTTCTAGCAATTATTGATGGACATTCAGACCTTCTTGCAGCTGAACACCTCCGCTCCAGCTGTTGATGGTGTATAGTCGGGCTTTCGAGCCTTTTCTTCCCCGCTTTTTACAATTCATGGTCGGACTTTCACACCTTTTAGTAGCGGAACAACTCTGCTCCCGCTATTGATTGTGTACAATAGGGTATTTTAACCTTTTCTTACCTGCTTTTTGCCAATTATGGTTGGACATTCACACCTTCTTACAGCGGAACACCTCCGCTCCCTCCTTTGATGGTGTATGTTCGGGCATTCGAACCTTTTCCTACCCGCTTTTTACAAACTATGGTCAGACATTCAAACCTTCTTGTAGCCGAACACATCCACTCCTGCTTTTGATGATGGGTATTCAAACCTACTTGTTGCCCGCTTTTCATTAATTATGGGTGGACATACACACCTTGTCGCAGCCAAACACCTCCGCTCCCTGTGAGGATCATGTATGGTTGGGCATTCGTACCTTTTCTTACCCATTTTGCAGTAATTATGGGTGGACATTCACACCTTCTTGCATTTGAACACCTCCTCTCCTGCTTATGATCATGTGCGGTTTGATATTCGAAAATTCTCTTCCATGTTTTCTAGCAATTATTGATGGACATTCAGACCTTCTTGCAGCTGAACACCTCCGCTCCAGCTGTTGATGGTGTATAGTCGGGCTTTCGAGCCTTTTCTTCCCAGATTTTTACAAAATATGGATGGACATTCAGACGTTGTTTCAGCCGAAAACCTCCGCTCCCTCTTTTGATCATACATTGTCGGGCATTCGCACCTTTTCTTACCCGCTTTTTACAAACCATGGTCGGACTTTCACACCTTTTAGTAGTGGAACAACTCTGCTCCCGCTATTGATTGTGTACAATCGGGTATTTTAACCTTTTCTTACCTGCTTTTTGCCAACTATGGTCGGACATTCACACCTTCTTACAGCGGAACACCTCCGCTCCCTCCTTTGATGGTGTATGTTCGGGCATTCGAACCTTTTCTTACCCGCTTTTTACAAACTATGGTCAGACATTCACACCTTCTTGCAGCCGAACACCTCCGCTCCCGCTTTTGATGGTGTATAGTCGGGCTTTCGAGCCTTTTCTTCCCCGGTTTTTACAAATTATGGTTGGACATTCAGACCTTGCAGCCGAAAACCTCCGCTCCCTCTTTTGATCATACATTGTCAGGCATTCGCACCTACTTGCAGCCGAATACTTCCGCTCCACCTTTTAGTGATGTATGGTTGGCATTTGCACCTTTTCTTACCCTTTCTTACCCTACTGATTGCTTAAGATTAAGTTGTTTTTTCTCAAACTACAACATTTTTTTAATTGTTGAAACTTGATTTGAAGTGGATAAATAAGGAGGACAAACAGTTTTAAGTCAGGCTGATAGAAGGAATTAATTTTATAGCAAAATCTGTATTTCGTCATATGTCGAGAGATGCTTATTGCTGAAGAAGTTCTTTCTCATTCTACAAAGTACAACGTTGTTTATCGTTGAAACTTGATTAGACATGAATAAATATGAAGGACAAAGCAGTCTTAACTTGGTTAGAGTTAAGGAATTCGTTTTATAGGAGAATCCGAATTCGTGCATAACTCGTAAAATAGAGCTTATTTTCGGATTCCTGAAGAATGAGTCTGGTTCTTTCTCATAATACAAAGTTTGTTGTTTATTGTTGAAACTTCATCAGAAGTGAAGAAATAAATGAATGCCTATCAACAAATGTGGGATCTAAACTCTAGTGCTTCCTCTAAAATAATTTCCTTTCTCAATTTAGAAATGTGTGTGTGTAAGTCACAACACCCGTGACACCAAAACGGCTTTCTTTTCTCTACACTCTGCACTATGAGCACACACACCAAATCAGAAAGGCTTTTTTCTCTCTTTTCTACATTATGGACTGTGGGGACACAAAACCGCTCTCTCTTTTTTTTTTTGATTGTGTGCCAGGGCGTTGTCTCACATATTAGATTATGCTTAAGATACGAATGGGTTTATCAGTCACATCAGAATCCATACATACTGATCCTCCCGTAATAAAATGGTCGGATCTTATCAAACACACTTTGTTTCTTGTGACAATCAAGTCAGCGAAACAGCGTATACACGTCAAGACACTGAATCAAGTTTGCCACAAGAACTCATAAGTTTGGCAGTATTGCTCTGCCGTCAGCAATCATACACCCATTTTATTTTCGTGAGACATGTGCAGGCACCTGTTCATCTACTGTTCTATCACTATGAATTAGTTTATCTATTATCAATAAGGATACTTCTACAACTACTATCAAAGTATGTCCAGACTTCTTATGTTGTCAGTTGCTATATATGAATAAGTGGGTAGCTACTGACAAGCATTAAGCATGTCACACAGCCCAAACATATAACATTTCAGGACACACCACACAGTTAACAACCACAGTGAAGTGTCAAAGCCCAAACATGTAACATTCAACAGGACACTTACACAACACATTCAAATCAAACAGTCAGACAACATACAAGAACATATACCCCAGCCGGCATTGCTCCCTGCCTATTTTCCTACAGCTCACTATGTGTGCGCACACCTTTATTCACAAACTCTTCAACTTATACTCTTTTACCAAAGCTGCTACAGCTCGATTGGCCGAATACCCTTAGATCCTATTTCGGTGAATTTGACATCTGCCTTACATGTAACAGATTAGCGGTTTAGCAGTTTTAATTTAGTTTGAGTGAAGGAATTCATTTTATAGCAAAATCCGAAATCGTGAAGAACTCATGAAAGTAAGCTTATTCTCGGATTCCTGAAACTTTAGATTTGCTCTTTCTTTTACTGCAAAGTACAACGTTGTTTTTTTTTGTTTAAATCTTTCTGGACATGGTAAATATGAAGGACAAAGCAGTTTTAACATAGTTTGAGTGAAGGAATTCATTTTATAGATAAAATCCCAAGAGTCTGCTGAGAAAAGAGAGTGAATGCGAAGTAGACTTTAACACGGCTCTGGGAGCGAGCCGAGTGTGGGCTAACCGGGAGAATTGCTTGAAAGAAATGCGACACCCGAATGAGCTGTCAGAACAAAGCCTCAATACGGTGTTCCCGTGGTGTTTTTGTTGCTGCCTTGTCGATTGCACAGGGGCAAGCGTTTCAACCAAGCAACGCTCACCATCGGGAAGGTGGCTATGGCAACTAGCCTGATGCCCTGCTCCCGCAGTGACGGATAATCGTACTCTGGTTTCTCTTCATAACATACAAGTCTTTCGCCTTTTACTAAAGACTTTCGTGGAGAGCAGCACTAATGAGTTGTTTCTATTTTTGGCAGGCTTTACCTTTGCGGGTGAAGCCCTTTCTGTCTGTGCAAAAGAAATCTTGTTACTGTGCAGAGTGACTTCTCTGAGTAGAGTCGCCTTACTTGTTGCGATTGTGCCGATGTTCGAAGCTGGAGTGCAAAGTTGTTGCTTGAATGGTGCTTGCTGGAGCATGCGGGAGTGCAAAGTTATACCATTTAAAAGGGCTGAAGAGTGCTCAGTGCAGCGGGTGGGCGGAGGTGCAACGTGACACTCTGGCCACCTATGGCCATAAAAAGAACACTGCTACAAGTGCGCATTGTGCCAGCAAGGGCCCTCGGACCTGAAACAGTGGACAGTTATCGCTTCTCGGCCTTTTGGCTAAGATCAAGTGTAGTATCTGTTCTTATCAGTTTAATATGTCCTCTATACGAGGACTACATATTAAATGGATTTTTAAGAATAGGAGTTGAAAAAGAAGCTTTTCTCCGTTCACTCCAAGCATCGACCCAGTACTGCAGTGCCGCTGGGAACGGTGCGCTCTTCTCTGCTCTTGTGAAAAAGCAAACAGCGGTGCAGGATGGAAGTTTCAGGGAGCCCAAGATGAAACTTTCTTTTAATCTGCTGAGAAAAGAGAGTGAATGCGAAGTAGACTTTAACACAGCTCTGGGAGCGAGCCGAGTGTGGGCTAACCGGGAGAATTGCTTGAAAGAAACGCGACACCGAATGAGTGGTCAGAACAAAGCCTCAATACGGTGTTCCCGTGGTGTTTGTGGCTGCCTTGTCTTTTGCACAGAGTAAAAGACAAGGCAGCCATCGAATAGGGCCCGATTGTTCCTACTTGGTCAGCCGAGGAGCAAGGGGGGGGAGCAAGCGTCTCAACCAAGCAAATCTCACCAAGTAGGAACAATCGGGCCCTATTCGATGGCTGCAACACCTGAAAGAGATATTGATGCGAGACCCGATCAAAAGCTTTTTCAAAGTCTAAATTTAAGATGACAAGCCGGGTGTTTCTGTCTCTAGCGTAATCAATGATGTCTCGAATCAGTACAAGGCTGTCGGTGAGTTGTCTCTCTGAGATGGCACAAGCCTGGTCTGGGTGAATTACCTCCTCTAAAACAGAGGACATCCGTGTCGTTAAAACCTTGCTAAAAAGTTTACAGTCAAAGTTTAAAAGTGTGATGGGCCTCCAATTCTTTAGGTCAGTCTTATCATTTTTATCAGAAGTGAAGAAATAAATGAATGCCTATCAACAAATGTGGGATCTAAACTCTAGTGCTTCCTCTAAAATAATTTCCTTTCTCAATTTAGAAATGTGTTAGAAAAGGTAAAAATGCCGGTCCATACATAATCAAAATCGGGAGAGGTGGTGTTCAGCTGCAAGAAGGTCTAAATGTCCATCAATAATTGCTAGAAAACATGAAAGAAACTTTTCGAAAATCAAACCGCACATGATCATAAGTGGGATAGGAGGTGTTCAGCTGCAAGGTGTGAATGTCCACCCATAATTCCTGAAAAATGGGCAAAAAAAAGGTGTGAATGCCCAACCATACATTATCAAAAGCAGGAGTGGAAGTGTTCGGCTACAAGAAGGTGTGAACGTCCAACCAAAATATGTAAAAAGCAGTTAAGAAAAGGTTCGAATATCCAACCAAACATAATCAAAAGCGGGAGCAGAGCTTTTCGACTGCAAGTAGGTGTGAATGTCAGATCATAATTTGCAAAAAGCTGATGAGAAAGGGTGAGAATGCCCGACTATACATCATCAAATGCGGGAGCGGAGTTGTTCGGCTGTGAGTAGGTGTGAATCTCCGACCATAATTGCTGAAAAATGTGTTAGAAAAGGTAAAAATGCCGGTCCATACATCATCAAAAGCGAGAGGGGTTGTGTTCGGCTGCAAGTAGGTGTGAATGTCCAGCCATAATTACTCACAAACGGGTAAGAAAAGGTAGTATTGCCAGACCATATATGATCAAAACAGGGAGCGGAACTAAAGTTCAAATATATTAACAAAAGCGGGAGGAGAGGTCTTCGGATGAGAGTGGTTGAAAATTTCCGACCATAATGTATAAAATGCGGTGAAAAAAAGGTGTGATAGAACACTAAAAGGTGGAGCGGAAGTGTTCGGCTGCAAGAAGGTGTGAATGTCCGACTATATTTGGTGAAAAGCAGGTGAAGCAAGGTCTGAATGCCAAACCTTACATCATCAAATGCGAGATCAGAGGTGTTTGGCTGCAAGAAGGCCATAGTTTGCCAAAATCGGGTAAGGTGCGAATGTCCGACTAATTATCAAAAAAATTTGGATTAGAGGTCTTCGGATGCAAGTGGGTGTGAATATCCAACCATACAAGTATGGTGGAGAGGAAGCTGTGAATAGCCGACCATAGTTTGGAAAAAGCGGGTAAGAAAAGGTTTGAATACCCGAACATACACCATCAAAAGAGGGAGCGGAGGTGTTCCGCTGTACGAAGGTGTGAATGTCCGACCATAGTTGGTAAAAGGCGGGTAAGAAAAGGTTAAAATACCCGACTGTACACAATCAATAGCGGGAGCGGATGTGTTCGGCTACAAGAAGGTGTGAAAGTCCGACCATGGTTTGTAAAAAGCGGGTAAGAAAAGGTGCGAATGTCCGTTAATGTATGATCAAAAGAGAGAGCGGAGGTTTTCGGATACAAGAAGGTTTGAATGTCCCACCATAGTTTGTAAAAAGCGGGTAAGAAAAGGTTCGAATGCCCGACTATACACCATCAAAAGCGGGAGCGGAGGTGTTCCGCTGTAAGACGGTGTGAATGTCCGACCATAGTTGGTAAAAAGCGGGTAAGAAAAGGTTAAAATACCCGACTGTACACAATCAATAGCAGGAGTGGAGTTGTTCGGCTACAAGAAGGTGTGAAAGTCCGACCATGGTTTGTAAAAACCGGGAAGAAAAGGCTCGAAAGCCCGACTATACACCATCAAAAAGAAGGTTTGAATGTCCATCAATAATTGCTTTAAAACAAGAAAGTAAATTTTCAAATATCAAACCATACATGATCATAAGCGGAAGAGGAGGTGTTCCGCTGTAAGACGGTGTGAATGTCCGACCATAGTTGGTAAAAAGCGGGTAAGAAAAGGTTAAAATACCCGACTGTACACAATCAATAGCGGGAGCGGAGTTGTTCGGCTACTAAAAGGTGTGAAAGTCCGACCCTGGTTTGTAAAAAGCGGGTAAGAAAAGATTCGAATGCCCGAACATACACCATCAAAAGAGGGAGCGGAGGTGTTCCGCTGTAAGACGGTGTGAATGTCCGATCATAGTTGGTAAAAAGCGGGTAAGAAAAGGTTAAAATACCCGACTGTACACAATCAAAAGAGGGAGCGGAGTTGTTCAGCTAAGAGAAGGTGTGAAAGTCCGACCATGGTTTGTAAAAAGCGGGTAAGAAAAGGTTCGTATGCCCGAATATACACTATCAAAACCGGAAGTGTAGGTGTTCGGCTGCAAGAAGGTGTGAACGTCCGACCAAAGTTTGTAAAAAAGCAGTTAAGAAAAGGTTCCCCCACAGAGCACAGAACCCAGGAAGCCCACCACAGGGGCAACCACGCATCCACCCAGAAGACTGCAGAGGAAGCCCCCGGAAAGAGCCCCCATAAGCATAGGGCAGAGGCCCTCCGGGAGCCAGGGGCAACAGCCCACCGACGTCGCCAGGCCCCAGCCGCCCAGACATGGGCCGTGCACTGGATCCGGGCCCCAGGAGCCCGAGCGCCCCCAAACCCCCCGGCAGAGGCCCCACCCAATACCCAGGAGGGCCAAGCGCCCCAGACAGCCACACAGTGGGTCAGTGCCTGCCCCAGCACCCCTGGCCAAGTGCCCTGGGAGTCAAGACGTGCCCACAGGTGGGTGAAGTCGCGAGCAGCGGAGAGAGGCCACGCCGCCCCCCCCATCGGGAGAAGCACAGGCAGGCCAGGCGACAGCAAGTCCAAGATCCAGGCCCAATCATTACCACACACACTTTCATGTCCCATACATCTACACGTCCTCCCTCCCTCGACTCCGCTGGGGTGTAGTGCAGCGGGCACACCAGGGGGCCAGCAGCCCCCCAGCCACCACAGACCCCAAACCAGCAGAACAATTAATTAATCCTCCTGGCCCCTCCCGCCCCGAGCAGCAACCAGGAAGCAGGGGTGTGCGAAGAAGACCCCTCCCCTCACCCTTCTGGCTCTTCAATATTTTCTAATAGTGAGCAATTAAAATTGAGGGGCAGCCAAATTTGTAGAACTGGGAGCGTGGCCCTCTGGGCAGCCTACATACCCAAAGAGCCCCGCCCACCAGATGCCACTCAGTGTAACCACCCCCCAAGACCTAATGTGTGTGTGTGAGTGTGTTTGATAAGTAGTAATGTCTAAGGTGTAATTAAAACAGGGGTGGGAACTGCAGAGGGCAACTACTGCAGAGTCCACTACACCCCACCGAACACACACGCCCCCAAAACCCTTCATGTGTGAGTGTGTGCTGTGTACAGGAGCCAGAAGGGAGAGGGGTATGGGGATATACACTGGGGGCAGCCAGGGACTGGCTGCAATAGGCATCCCCGCTACCAGGGAGCCAACACAGGACAGGAGGGCCTGATGTCCACCAGGCCAGGGGCCTGCAGCGACCATATTCTGGGAGCTACTGTACCCCCAGAAGGTACCCATCCCGCCCCACCCCACTCAACCCAACCCCACTCCGGAGGACCTCTACAAAAAACAAACAAACAACAACAAAAAACCAACAAACAAACCACCCGGTCACACCAGTCGCAGCAGCCCGGGCCTGAGACCCACCATCACCCAGGCCCCCCCAGGCCCCCCCTCAACAGGTGCGCTCTTGTGAAAAAAAAAACAGCGGCAGCAACAAAAACACAACGGGAACACCGTATTGAGGCTTTGTTCTGACCGCTCATTTGGTATGGCGTTTCTTTCAAGCAATTCTCCCGGTTAGCCCGCACTCGGCTCGCTCCCAGAGCTGTGTTAAAGTCTACTTCGCATTCACTCTCTTTTCTCAGCAGATTAAAAGAAAGTTTCATCTTGGGCTCCCTGAAACTTGCATCCTGCACCGCTGTTTGCTTTTTCACAAGAGCAGAGAAGAGCGCACCGTTCCCAGCGGCACTGCAGTACTGGGTCAATGCTTGGAGTGAACGGAGCAAGCTTCTTTTTCAACTCCTATTCTTAAAAATCCATTTAATATGTAGTCCTCGTATAGAGGACATATTAAACTGATAAGAACAGATACTACACTTGATCTTAGCCAAAAGGCCGAGAAGCGATAACTGTCCACTGTTTCAGGTCCGAGGGCCCTTGCTGGCACAATGCGCACTTGTAGCAGTGTTCTTTTTATGGCCATAGGTGGCCAGAGTGTCACGTTGCACCTCCGCCCACCCGCTGCACTGAGCACTCTTCAGCCCTTTTAAATGGTATAACTTTGCACTCCCGCATGCTCCAGCAAGCACCATTCAAGCAACAACTTTGCACTCCAGCTTCGAACATCGGCACAATCGCAACAAGTAAGGCGACTCTACTCAGAGAAGTCACTCTGCACAGTAACAAGATTTCTTTTGCACAGACAGAAAGGGCTTCACCCGCAAAGGTAAAGCCTGCCAAAAATAGAAACAACTCATTAGTGCTGCTCTCCACGAAAGTCTTTAGTAAAAGGCGAAAGACTTGTATGTTATGAAGAGAAACCAGAGTACGATTATCCGTCACTGCGGGAGCAGGGCATCAGGCTAGTTGCCATAGCCACCTTCCCCATGGTGAGCGTTGCTTGGTTGAAACGCTTGACCCTGTGCAATCGACAAGGCAGCAACAAAAACACCACGGGAACACCGTATTGAGGCTTTGTTCTGACCTCTCATTCGGTGTCGCGTTTCTTTCAAGCAATTCTCCCGGTTAGCCCACACTCGGCTCGCTCCCAGAGCCGTGTTAAAGTCTACTTCGCATTCACTCTCTTTTCTCAGCAGACTCTTGGGATTTTATCTATAAAATGAATTCCTTCACTCAAACTATGTTAAAACTGCTTTGTCCTTCATATTTACCATGTCTAGAAAGATTTAAACAAAAAAAAAACAATGTTGTACTTTGCAGAAAAAGAAAGAGCAAATCTAAAGTTTCAGGAATCCGAGAATAAGCTTACTTTCATGAGTTCTTCACGATTTCGGATTTTGCTATAAAATGAATTCCTTCACTCAAACTAAATTAAAACTGCTAAACCGCTAATCTGTTACATGTAAGGCAGATGTCAAATTCACCGAAATAGGATCTAAGGGTATTCGGCCAATCGAGCTGTAGCAGCTTTGGTAAAAGAGTATAAGTTGAAGAGTTTGTGAATAAAGGTGTGCGCACACATAGTGAGCTGTAGGAAAATAGGCAGGGAGCAATGCCGGCTGGGGTATATGTTCTTGTATGTTGTCTGACTGTTTGATTTGAATGTGTTGTGTAAGTGTCCTGTTGAATGTTACATGTTTGGGCTTTGACACTTCACTGTGGTTGTTAACTGTGTGGTGTGTCCTGAAATGTTATATGTTTGGGCTGTGTGACATGCTTAATGCTTGTCAGTAGCTACCCACTTATTCATATATAGCAACTGACAACATAAGAAGTCTGGACATACTTTGATAGTAGTTGTAGAAGTATCCTTATTGATAATAGATAAACTAATTCATAGTGATAGAACAGTAGATGAACAGGTGCCTGCACATGTCTCACGAAAATAAAATGGGTGTATGATTGCTGACGGCAGAGCAATACTGCCAAACTTATGAGTTCTTGTGGCAAACTTGATTCAGTGTCTTGACGTGTATACGCTGTTTCGCTGACTTGATTGTCACAAGAAACAAAGTGTGTTTGATAAGATCCGACCATTTTATTACGGGAGGATCAGTATGTATGGATTCTGATGTGACTGATAAACCCATTCGTATCGTAAGCATAATCTAATACGTGAGACAACGCCCTGGCACACAATCAAAAAAAAAAGAGAGAGCGGTTTTGTGTCCCCACAGTCCATAATGTAGAAAAGAGAGAAAAAAGCCTTTCTGATTTGGTGTGTGTGCTCACAGTGCAGAGTGTAGAGAAAAGAGAGAAAAGAAAGCCGTTTTGGTGTCACGGGTGTTGTGACTTACACACACACATTTCTGAATTGAGAAAGGAAATTATTTTAGAGGAAGCACTAGAGTTTAGATCCCACATTTGTTGATAGGCATTCATTTATTTCTTCACTTCTGATGAAGTTTCAACAATAAACAACAAACTTTGTAGAATGAGAAAGAACTTCTTCAGCAATAAGCATCTCTCGACATATGACGAAATACAGATTTTGCTATAAAATTAATTCCTTCTATCAGCCTGACTTAAAACTGTTTGTCCTCCTTATTTATCCACTTCAAATCAAGTTTCAACAATTAAAAAAATGTTGTAGTTTGAGAAAAAACAACTTCATCTTAAGCAATCAGTAGGGTAAGAAAGGGTAAGAAAAGGTGCAAATGCCAACCATACATCACTAAAAGGTGGAGCGGAAGTATTCGGCTGCAAGTAGGTGCGAATGCCTGACAATGTATGATCAAAAGAGGGAGCGGAGGTTTTCGGCTGCAAGGTCTGAATGTCCAACCATAATTTGTAAAAACCGGGGAAGAAAAGGCTCGAAAGCCCGACTATACACCATCAAAAGCGGGAGCGGAGGTGTTCGGCTGCAAGTAGGTGTGAATGTTCGACCATAATTTGTAAAAAGCGGGTAAGAAAAGGTTCGAATGCCCGACTATATATTAACCAAAGCAGGAGGAGAGGTCTTCGGATACGAGTGGGTGAGAATTTACAACCATAATCTATAAAATGTGGTGAAAAAAAAGGTGTGAATACCCCATAGAACACTAAAAGGTAGAGCGGAAGTGTTCGGCTGCAAGAAGGTGTGAATGTCTGACCATAGTTTGTAAAAAGCGGGTAAGAAAAGATTCGAATGCCCGAACATACACCATCAAAGGAGGGAGCGGAGGTGTTCCGCTGTAAGAAGGTGTGAATGTCCGACCATAGTTGGCAAAAAGCAGGTAAGAAAAGGTTAAAATACCCGATTGTACACAATCAATAGCGGGAGCAGAGTTGTTCCGCTACTAAAAGGTGTGAAAGTCCGACCATGGTTTGTAAAAAGCGGGTAAGAAAAGGTGTGAATGCCCGACAATGTATGATCAAAAGAGGGAGAGGAGGTTTTCGGCTGAAACAAGGTCTGAATGTCCATCCATATTTTGTAAAAATCTGGGAAGAAAAGGCTCAAAAGCCCGACTATACACCATCAACAGCTGGAGCGGAGGTGTTCAGCTGCAAGAAGGTCTGAATGTCCATCAATAATTGCTAGAAAACATGGAAGAGAATTTTCGAATATCAAACCGCACATGATCATAAGCGGGAGAGGAGGTGTTCAAATGCAAGAAGGTGTGAAAGTCCACCCATAATTACTGCAAAATGGGTAAGAAAAGGTACGAATGCCCAACCATACATGATCCTAACAGGGAGCGGAGGTGTTTGGCTGCGACAAGGTGTGTATGTACACCCATAATTAATGAAAAGCGGGCAACAAGTAGGTTTGAATACCCATCATCAAAAGCAGGAGTGGATGTGTTCGGCTACAAGAAGGTTTGAATGTCTGACCATAGTTTGTAAAAAGCGGGTCAGAAAAGGTTCGAATGCCCGAACATACACCATCAAAGGAGGGAGCGGAGGTGTTCCGCTGTAAGAAGGTGTGAATGTCCAACCATAATTGGCAAAAAGCAGGTAAGAAAAGGTTAAAATACCCTATTGAACACAATCAATAGCGGGAGCAGAGTTGTTCCGCTACTAAAAGGTGTGAAAGTCCGACCATGAATTGTAAAAAGCGGGTACGAAAAGGTGCGAATGCCCGACAATGTATGATCAAAAAAGGGAGCGGAGGTTTTCGGCTGAAAGAAGGTCTGAATGTCCATCCATAATTTGTAAAAATCGGGGAAGAAAAGGCTCGAAAGCCCGACTATACACCATCAACAGCTGGAGCGGAGGTGTTCAGCTGCAAGAAGGTCTGAATGTCCATCAATAATTGCTAGAAAACATGGAAGAGAATTTTCGAATATCAAACCGCACATGATCATAAGCGGGAGAGGAGGTGTTAAAATGCAAAAAGGTGTGAATGTCCACCCATAATTACTGCAAAATGGGTAAGAAAAGGTACGAATGCCCAACCATACATCATCAAAAGCAGGAGTGGATGTGTTCGGCTACAAGAAGGTTTTAATGTCCGACCATAGTTTGTAAAAAACGGGTAAGAAAAGGTTCGAATGCCCGAACATACACCATCAAAAGAGGGAGCGGAGGTGTTCCACTGTAAGAAGGTGTGAATGTCTGACCATAGTTGGTAAAAAGCGGGTAAGAAAAGGTGAAAATACCCGACTGTACACAATCAATAGCGGGAGCGGAGTTGTTCGGCTACTAAAAGGTGTGAAAGTCCGACCCTGGTTTGTAAAAAGCGGGTAAGAGAAGGTGCGAATGCCCGACAATGTATGATCAAAAGAGGGAGCGGAGGTTTTCGGCTGCAAGAAGGTCTGAATGTCCAACAATAATTTTGTAAAAACCGGGGAAGAAAAGGCTCGAAAGCCCGACTATACATCATCAAAAGCGGGAGCGGAGGTGTTCAGCTGCAAGAAGGTCTGAATGTCCATCAATAATTGCTAGAAAAAATGAAAGAAAATTTTCGAATATCAAACCACACATCATCATAAGCGGGAGAGGAGGTGTTCAGCTGCAAGAAGGTGTGAATGTCCGACCATAGTTTGTAAAAAATGGGTAAGAAAAGGTGCGAATGCTCAACCATACATCATCAAAAGCAGGAGTGGATGTGTTCGGCTAAAAGAAGGTTTGAATGTCCGACCATAGTTCGTAAAATGCGGGTAAGAAAAGGTTCGAATGCCCGAACATACACCATCAAAAGAGGGAGCGGAGGTGTTCCGCTGTAAGACGGTGTGAATGTCCAACAATAGTTGGTATAAAGCGGGTAAGAAAAGGTTAAAATACCCGACTGTACACAATCAAAAGCGGAAGCGGAGGTGTTCGGCTGCAAGAAGGTGTGAAAGTCCGACCATGGTTTGTAAAAAGCGGGTAAGAAAAGGTTCGAATGCCCGAATATATACCATCAAAAGCGGAAGCGGAGGTGTTCGGCTGCAAGAAGGTGTGAATGTCCGACCAAAGTTTGTAAAAAGCAGTGAAGAAAAGTTTCGAATATCCAACCAAACATAATCAAAAGCGGGAGCGGAAGTGTTCGGCTGTGAGTAGGTGTGAATGTCAAACCATAATTGCTGAAAAATGTGTTAGAAAAGACTAGAATGCCGGACCATACATCATCAAAAGCGGGAAAAGTGGTGTTCGGCTGCAAGTAGGTGTGAATGTCCAGCCATAATTACTCACAAACCGGTAAGAAAAGGTAGTATTGCCAGACCATACATTATCAAAACAGGGAGCGGAGGTGGTTCAGCTGCAAGGTGTGAATGTCTGACTAAAGTTTATAAAAAGCGGGTAAGACAAGGTGCGAATGCCTGACAATGTATGATCAAATGAGGGAGCGGAGGTTTTCGGCTGCAAGGTCTGAATGTACAACCATAATTTGGAAAAACCGGGGAAGAAAAGGCTCGAAAGCCCGACTATACACCATCAAAAGCGGGAGCGGAGGTGTTCGGCTGCAAGTAGGTGTGAATGTTCGACCATAATTTGTAAAAAGTGGGTAAGACAAGGTGCGAATGCCTGACAATGTATGATCAAAAGCGGGAGCGGAGGTGTTCAGCTGCAAGAAGGTCTACATGTCCATCAATAATTGCTAGAAAACATGAAAGAAACTTTTCGAAAATCAAACCGCACATGATCATAAGTGGGATAGGAGGTGTTCAGCTGCAAGGTGTGAATGTCCACCCATAATTCCTGAAAAATGGGCAAAAAAAAGGTGTGAATGCCCAACCATACATCATCAAAAGCAGGAGTGGAAGTGTTTGGCTACAAGAAGGTGTGAACGTCCAACCAAAATATGTAAAAAGAAGTTAAGAAAAGGTTCGAATATCCAACCAAACATAATCAAAAGCGGGACTAGAGCTGTTCGACTGCAAGTAGGTGTGAATGTCAGATCATAATTTGCAAAAAGCTGATGAGAAAGGGTGAGAATGCCCGACTATACATCATCAAATGCGGGAGCGGAGTTGTTCGGCTGTGAGTAGGTGTGAATGTCCAGCCATAATTACTCACAAACGGGTAAGAAAAGGTAGTATTGCCAGACCATATATGATCAAAACAGGGAGCGGAGGTGGTTCAGCTGTAAGAAGGTTTGAATGCCCGACTAAAGTTCAAATATATTAACAAAAGCGGGAGGAGAGGTCTTCGGATGAGAGTGGTTGAAAATTTCCAACCATAATGTATAAAATGCGGTGAAAAAAAGGTGTGATAGAACACTAAAAGGTGGAGCGGAAGTGTTCGGCTGCAAGAAGGTGTGAATGTCCGACTATATTTGGTGAAAAGCAGGTGAAGCAAGGTCTGAATGCCCAACCTTACATCATCAAAAGCAAGATCAGAGTTGTTAGGCTGCAAGAAGGCCAAAGTTTGCCAAAAGCGGGTAAGGTGCGAATGTCCGACTAAATATCAACAAAATTTGGGGCGGAGGTTTTCGGATGCAAGTGGTTGTGAATATCCCACCATACAAGTATGGTGGAGAGGATGCTGTGAATAGCCGACCATAGTTTGGAAAAAGCGTGTAAGAAAAGGTTTGAATGCCCGAACATACACCATCAAAAGAGGGAGCGGAGGTGTTCCGCTGTACGAAGGTGTGAATGTCCGACCATACTTGGTAAAAAGCACGTAAGAAAAGGTTAAAATACCCGACTGTACACAATCAATAGCGGGAGCGGATGTGTTCGGCTACAAGAAGGTGTGACAGTCCGACCATGGTTTGTAAAAAGCGGGTAAGAAAAGGTGCGAATGTCCGACAATGTATGATCAAAAGAGAGAGCGGAGGTTTTCGGATACACGAAGGTTTGAATGTCCTACCATAGTTTGTAAAAAGCGGGTAAGAAAAGGTTCGAATGCCCGACTATAAACCATAAAAAGCGGGAGCGGAGGTGTTCCGCTGTAAGACGGTGTGAATGTCCGACCATAGTTGGTAAAAAGCGGGTAAGAAAAGGTTAAAATACCCGACTGTACACAATCAATAGCGGGAGCGGAGTTGTTCGGCTACAAGAAGGTGTGAAAGTCCAACCATAATTTGTAAAAACCGGGTAAGAAAAGGCTCGAAAGCCCGACTATACATCATCAAAAGCGGGAGCGGAGGTGTTCAGCTGCAAGAAGGTGTGAATGTTCGACTAAAGTTTGTAAAAAGCTGGTAAGACAAGGAGCGATGTCCCGACATTGTATGATCAAAAGCGGGAGCGGAGGTGTCCGGCTGTGAGTAGGTGTGAATGTCCGACCATAATTGCTGAAAAATGTGTTAGAAAAGGTAAGAATACTGGACCATACATCATCAAAAGCGGGAGAGGTGGTGTTCGGCTGCAAGAAGGTGTGAAAGTCCGACAATGGTTTGTAAAAAGCGGGTAAAAAAAGGTTCAAATGCCCGATCATATTTATTGCTATAAAATGAATTGCTTTGCTCAAACCAAGTTAAAACTGCTTTGTCCTTCCATATTCATCAATGTCTAGATCGACTTCAACAAAGAAAAACATTGGACTTTGCAGTAGAAGAAGTTGAAATCCATCTACACATTGATAAATATGAAGGACAAAGCAGTTCCCACTTGCCCATAAGAAAATAAGCTTATTCTCGGATTCCTGATCCTTCAGTGTTGCTCTTTCTTCTACTGCAAAATACAATGTTGTTCTTTGTTGAAGTCGATCTAGACATTGATAAATATGAAGGAAAAAGCAGTTTTAACTTGGTTTGAGTGAATGAATTCATTTTATACATAAAATCCGAAATCGTGCAGAACTCATGAAAATAAGCTTATTCTCGGATTCCTAAAACTTTTGATTGGCTCTTTCTTTTACTGCAAAGTACAACGTTGTTTTTTTTGTTTAAATATATCGAGACATTGATAAATATGAAGGTAAAAGCCGTTTTAACATAGTTTGAGTGAAGGATTTGATTTTATAGATAAAATCCCAAATCATGCAGAACTCCTCAAAAGGGAGGTATGGCTTAATCACAATTGTGGTTCTTTCTCATTCGGGGTAGTATGAGGAAGTTTATGCTTGAAATATATGTAGAAATGGGTACATATGAAGGACAAAGCAG
Organism: Leuresthes tenuis; assembly: GCF_036924035.1. Classification (NCBI taxonomy): domain Eukaryota; kingdom Metazoa; phylum Chordata; class Actinopteri; order Atheriniformes; family Atherinopsidae; genus Leuresthes; species Leuresthes tenuis. The sequence goes on along the minus strand of NW_027325411.1, from coordinate 67,050 downwards.
TGTTAACTTAGTTTGAGTGAAGGAATTCATTTTATACATAAAATCCCAAATCATGCAGAACGTATGAAAAGAAGCTTATTCTCGGATTCCTGATCCTTCAGTTTTGCTCTTTCTTCTACTGCAAAATACAATGTTGTTCTTTGTTGAAGTCGATCTAGACATTGATAAATATGAAGGAAAAAGCAGTTTTAACTTGGTTTGAGTGAATGAATTCATTTTATACATAAAATCCGAAATCGTGCAGAACTCATGAAAATAAGCTTATTGTCGGATTCCTAAAACTTTTGATTTGCTCTTTCTTTTATTGCAAAGTACAACGTTGTTTTTTTTTTGTTTAAATCTATCGAGACATTGATATATATGAAGGTAAAAGCCGTTTTAACATAGTTTGAGTGAAGGAATTGATTTTATAGATAAAATCCCAAATCATGCAGAACTCCTCAAAAGGGGCGTATGGCTTAATCACAAGTGTGGTTCTTTCTCATTCGGGGTAGTATGAGGAAGTTTATGCTTGAAATATATGTATAAATGGGTACATATGAAGGACAAAGCAGTGTTAACTTAGTTTGAGTGAAGGAATTCATTTTATACATAAAATCCCAAATCATGCAGAACGTATGAAAAGAAGCTTATTCTCGGATTCCTGATCCTTCAGTTTTGCTCTTTCTTCTACTGCAAAATACAATGTTGTTCTTTGTTGAAGTCGATCTAGACATTGATAAATATGAAGGAAAAAGCAGTTTTAACTTGGTTTGAGTGAATGAATTCATTTTATACATAAAATCCGAAATCGTGCAGAACTCATGAAAATAAGCTTATTGTCGGATTCCTAAAACTTTTGATTTGCTCTTTCTTTTATTGCAAAGTACAACGTTGTTTTTTTGTTTAAATCTATCGAGACATTGATATATATGAAGGTAAAAGCCGTTTTAACATAGTTTGAGTGAAGGAATTAATTTTATAGATAAAATCCCAAATCATGCAGAACTCCTCAAAAGGGAGGTATGGCTTAATCACAAGTGTGGCTCTTTCTCATTCAGGGTAATATGAGGAAGTTTATGCTTGAAATATATGTAGAAATGGGTACATATGAAGGACAAAGCAGTGTTAACTTAGTTTGCGTGAAGAAATTCATTTTATACATAAAATCCGAAATCGTGCAGAACTCATGAAAATAAGCTTATTCTCGGATTCCTAAAGCTTTTGATTTGCACTTTCTATTACTGCAAAGTACAACGTTGTTTTTTGTTGAAATCTATCTAGACATTGATTACATTCACACCTACTTGCAGTCGAACACCTTCTCATCCACTTATGATCATGTGCGGTTGGGCTTTCGCACCTTTTCTTACCCATTTTTCAGTAATTATGGGTGGACATTCAGACCTTCTTGCAGCCGAAAACCTCCGCTCCTCTTTTGATCATACATTGTCGGGCATTCACACCTTGTCTTACCCGCTTTTTACAAACTTTAGTTGGACATTCAAACCTTCTTGCAGCTGAACCACCTCCGCTCCCTGTTTTGATCATATATGGTCTGGCAATAGTACCTTTTCTTACCCGTTTGTGAGTAATTATGGCTGGACATTCACACCTTCTTGCAGCCGAACACAACCTCTCCCGCTTTTGATGATATATGGTCCGGCCTTCTTACCTTTTCTAACACATTTTTCAGCAATTATGGTTGGACATTCACACCTACTCACAGACGAACACCTCCGCTCCCACATTTGATAGTGTATAGTCGGGCATTCTCACCCTTTCTCATCAGCTTTTTGCAAATTATGATCTGATATTCACACCTACTTGAAGTCGAACAGCTCTGCTCCCGCTTTTGATTATGTTTGGTTGGATATTCGAACATTTTCTTAATGCTTTTTACAAACTTTGGTCGGACGTTCACACCGTCTTGCAGCCGAACACCTCCGCTTCCGCTTTTGATGGTGTATAGTCGGGCATTCGAGCCTTTTCTTACCCACCTATTACTTACTATGGTTGGACATTCAAACCTTCTTGTAGCCGAACACATCCGCTCCTGCTTTTGATGATGTATGATTTGGCATTTGCACCTTTTCTTACCCATTTTTCAGTAATTATTGGTCGGACATTCAGACCTTCTTGCACCTGAACACCTCTGCTCCCGCTTTTGATGGTGTATAGTCGGGCTTTCGAGCCGTTTCTTCCCCGATTTTTACAAATTATGGTTGGACATTCAGACCTTGCAGCCGAAAACCTCCGCTCCCTCTTTTGATCATACATTGTCGGGCATTCGCCCCTTGTCTTACACGGTTTTTACAAACTTTAGTCAGACATTCACACCTTGCAGCTGAACCACCTCCATTCCCTGTTTTGATCATGTGTGGTCTGGAAATACTACCTTTTCTTCCCCCGTTTGTGAGTAATTATGGCTGGACATTCACACCTACTTGCAGCCGAAAAACCACCTCTCCCGCTTTTGATGATGTATTGTCCGGCATTCTAGTCTTTTCTATCACATTTTTCAGCAATTATGATCTGACATTCACACCTACTTGCAGTCGAACAGCTCTGCTCCCGCTTTTGATTATGTTCGGTTGGATATTCAAACCTTTTCTTAACTGCTTTTTACAAACTTTGGTCGGACGTTCACACCTTCTTGCAGCCGAACACCCCCGCTTCCGCTTTTGATGGTATATATTCGGGTATTCGAACCTTCTCTTACCCGCTTTTTACAAACCATGGTTGGACTTTCATACCTTCTTGTAGCTGAACAACTCCACTCCTGCTTTTGATGATTTATGGTTGGACATTTGCATCTTTTCCTACCCATTTTTCAGTAATTATAGGTGGATATTCACATCTTCTTGCAGCTGAACACCTCCTCTCCCGCTAATGATCATGTAAGGTTTGATATTCGAAAATTTTCTTTCATGTTTTAAAGCAATTATTAATGGACATTCACACCTACTTGCAGCCGAACATCACCTCTCCCGCTTTTGATGATGTATGGACCGGCATTCTTACCTTTTCTAACACATTTTTCAGCAATTATGGTTGGAGAATCACACCTACTCACAGCCGAACAACTCCGCTACCGCATTTGATGGTGTATAGTCGGGATTTCTCACCCTTTCTCATCAGCTTTTTGCAAATTATTCTCTGACATTCACACCTACTTGCAGTCGAACAGCTCTGCTCCCGCTTTTGATTATGTTTGGTTAGATATTCGAACATTTTCTTAACTGCTTTTTTACAAACTTTGGTCGGACGTTCACACCTTCTTGAAGCCGAACACCTACACTTCCGGTTTTGATAGTGTATATTAGGGCATACGAACCTTTTCTTACCCGCTTTTTAAAAACCATGGTCGGACTTTCACACCTTCTCTTAGCTGAACAACTCCGCTCCCTCTTTTGATTGTGTACAGTCGGGTATTTTAACCTTTTCTTACCTGCTTTTTACCAACTATGATCGGACATTCACACCGTCTTACAGCGGAACACCTCCGCTCCCTCTTTTGATGGTGTATGTTTGGGCATTCGAACCTTTTCTTACCCGCTTTTTACAAACCAGGGTCGGACTTTCACACCTTTTAGTAGCCGAACAACTCCGCTCCCGCTATTGATTGTGTACAGTCGGGTATTTTAACCTTTTCTTACCCGCTTTTTAACAACTATGGTCGGACATTCACACCGTCTTACAGCGGAACACCTCCTCTCCCGCTTATGATCATGTACGGTTTGATATTCGAAAATTTACTTTCTTGTTTTAAAGCAATTATTGATGGACATTCAAACCTTCTTTTTGATGGTGTATAGTCGGGCTTTCGAGCCTTTTCTTCCCGGTTTTTACAAACCATGGTCGGACTTTCACACCTTCTTGTAGCCGAACAACTCCGCTCCTGCTATTGATTGTGTACAGTGGGGTATTTTAACCTTTTCTTACCCGCTTTTTACCAACTATGGTCGGACATTCACACCGTCTTACAGCGGAACACCTCTGCTCCCGCTTTTGATGGTGTATAGTCGGGCATTCGAACCTTTTCTTACCCGCTTTTTACAAACTATGGTGGGACATTCAAACCTTCTTGTATCCGAAAACCTCCGCTCTCTCTTTTGATCATACATTGTCGGACATTCGCACCTTTTCTTACCCGCTTTTTACAAACCATGGTCGGACTTTCACACCTTCTTGTAGCCGAACACATCCGCTCCCGCTATTGATTGTGTACAGTCGGGTATTTTAACCTTTTCTTACCCGCTTTTTACCAACTATGGTCGGACATTCACACCTTCGTACAGCGGAACACCTCCGCTCCCTCTTTTGATGGTGTATGTTCGGGTATTCAAACCTTTTCTTACCCGCTTTTTCCAAACTATGGTCGGCTATTCACAGCTTCCTCTCCACCATACTTGTATGGTTGGATATTCACACCCACTTGCATCCGAAGACCTCTGCCCCAAATTTTTTTGATATTTAGTCGGACATTCGCACCTTACCCGCTTTTGGCAAACTATGGCCTTCTTGCAGCCAAACACCTCTGATCTCGCATTTGATGATGTAAGGTTTGGCATTCAGACCTTGCTTCACCTGCTTTTCACCAAATATAGTCGGACATTCACACCTTCTTGCAGCCGAACCACCTCCGCTCCCTGTTTTGATCATATTATGGTCTGGCAATACTACCTTTTCTTACCCGTTTGTGAGTAATTATGGCTGGACATTCACACCTACTTGCCGCCGAACACAACCCCTCTCGCTTTTGATGATGTATGGACCGGCATTTTTACCTTTTCTAACACATTTTTCAGCAATTATGGTCGGAGATTCACACCTACTCACAGCCGAACAACTCCGCTCCCGCATTTGATGATGTATAGTCGGGCATTCTCACCCTTTCTCATCAGCTTTTTGCAAATTATGATCTGACATTCACACCTACTTGCAGTCGAACAGCTCTGCTCCCGCTTTTGATTATGTTTGGTTGGATATTCGAACCTTTTCTTAACTTCTTTTTACATATTTTGGTTGGACGTTCACACCTTCTTGTAGCCGAACACTTCCACTCCTGCTTTTGATGATGTATGGTTGGGCATTCACACCTTTTTTTTGCCCATTTTTTAGGAATTATGGGTGGACATTCACACCTTGCAGCTGAACACCTCCTATCCCACTTATGATCATGTGCGGTTTGATTTTCGAAAAGTTTCTTTCATGTTTTCTAGCAATTATTGATGGACATGTAGACCTTCTTGCAGCTGAACACCTCCGCTCCTGCTTTTGATCATACATTGTCAGGCATTCGCACCTTGTCTTACCCACTTTTTACAAACTTTAGTCGAACAGTCACACCTACTTGCAGCCGAACACAACCTCTCTCGCTTTTGATGATGTATGGACCGGCATTCTTACCTTTTCTAACACATTTTTCAGCAATTATGGTCGGAGATTCACACCTACTCACAGCCGAACAACTCCGCTCCCGCATTTGAAGGTGTATAGTCGGGCATTCTCACCCTTTCTCATCAGCTTTTTGCAAATTATGATCTGACATTCACACCTACTTCCAGTCGAACAGCTCTGCTCCCGCTTTTGATTATGTTTGGTTGGATATTCGAACCTTTTCTTAACTTCGTTTTACATATTTTGGTTGGACGTTCACACCTTCTTGTTGCCGAACACTTCCACTCCTGCTTTTGATGATGTATGGTTGGGCATTCACACCTTTTTTTTGCCCATTTTTTAGGAATTATGGGTGGACATTCACACCTTGCAGCTGAACACCTCCTGTCCCACTTATGATCATGTGCGGTTTGATTTTCGAAAAGTTTCTTTCATGTTTTCTAGCAATTATTGATGGACATGTAGACCTTCTTGCAGCTGAACACCTCCGCTCCCGCTTTTGATCATACATTGTCAGGCATTCGCACCTTGTCTTACCCACTTTTTACAAACTTTAGTCGAACAGTCACACCTACTTGCAGCCGAACACAACCTCTCTCGCTTTTGATGATGTATGGACCGGCATTCTTACCTTTTCTAACACATTTTTCAGCAATTATGGTCGGAGATTCACACCTACTCACAGCCGAACAACTCCGCTCCCGCATTTGAAGGTGTATAGTCGGGCATTCTCACCCTTTCTCATCAGCTTTTTGCAAATTATGATCTGACATTCACACCTACTTGCAGTCGAACAGCTCTGCTCCTGCTTTTGATTATGTTTGGTTGGATATTCGAACCTTTTCTTAACTGCTTTTTACAAACTTTGGTTGGACGTTCACACCTTCTTGTAGCCGAACACATGCACTCCTGCTTTTGATGATGTATGGTTGGGCATTCGCACCTTTTTTTTACCCATTTTTCAGGTATTATGGGTGGACATTCACACCTTCTTGCAGCTGAACACCTCCTCTCCCACTTATGATCATGTGTGGTTTGATTTTCGAAAATTTTCTTTCATGTTTTCTAGCAATTATTGATGGACATTTAGACCTTCTTGCAGCTGAACACCACCTCTCCCGATTTCGATGATGTATGGACCGGCATTTTTACCTTTTCTAACACATTTTTCAGCAATTATGGTTGGAGATTCACACCTACTCACAGCCGAACAACTCCGCTCCCGCATTTGATGGTGTATAGTCGGGCATTCTCACCCTTTCTCATCAGCTTTTTGCAAATTATGATCTGACATTCACACCTACTTCCAGTCGAACAGCTCTGCTCCCGCTTTTGATTATGTTTGGTTAGATATTCGAACCTTTTCTTAACTGCTTTTTACAAACTTTGGTCGGACGTTCACAATATCTTGCAGCCGAACACCTCCGCTTCCGCTTTTGATGGTGTATATTTGGGCATACGAACCTTTTCTTACCCGCTTTTTACAAACCAAGGTCGGACTTTCACACCTTCTCTTAGCTGAACAACTCCGCTCCCTCTTTTGATTGTGTACAGTCGGGTAATTTAACCTTTTCTTACCCGCTTTTTACCATCTATGGTCGGACATTCACACCGTCTTACAGCGGAACACCTCCGCTCCCTCTTTTGATGATGTATGGTTAGGCATTCGCACCTTTTCTTACCCATTTTTCAGTAATTATGGGTAGACATTCACACCTTCTTGCAGCTGAACACCTCCTCTCCCGCTTATGATCATGTGCAGTTTGATATTCGAACATTTTCTTTCATGTTTTCTAGCAATTATTGATGGACATTCAGACCACCGTCCTGCAGCTGAACACCTCCGCTCCCACTTTTGATGGTGTATAGTCGGGCTTTCGAGCCTTTTCTTCCCCGGTTTTTACAAATTATGGTTGGACATTCAGACCTTCTTGCAGCCGAAAACCTCCACTCCCTCTTTTGATCATACATTGTCGGGCATTCGCACCTTTTCTTACCCGCTTTTTACAAACCATGGTCGGACTTTCACACCTTTTAGTAGCCGAACAACTCCGCTCCCGCTATTGATTGTGTACAGTCGGGTATTTTAACCTTTTCTTACCCGCTTTTTACCAACTATGGTTGGACATTCACACCTTCTTACACCAGAACACCTCCGCTCCCTGTTTTGATTATGTATGGTTTGACATTCGCACCTTCTCTCACCCGCCTTTTACTATGGTCGGCCATTCACAGCTTCCTCTCCACCATACTTGTATGGTGGGATATTCACACCCACCTGCATCCGAAGACCTCCGCCCCCACTTTTGTTGATATTTAGTCGGTCATTCGCACCTTACCCGCTTTTGGCAAACTATGGCCTTCTTGCAGCCAAACACCTCTGATCTCGCTTTTGATGATGTAAGGTTGGGCATTCAGACCTTGCTTCACCTGCTTTTCACCAAATATAGTCGGACATTCACACCCACTTGCATCCGAAGACCTCCGCCCCAAATTTTGTTGATATTTAGTCGGACATTCGCACCTTACCCGCTTTTGGCAAACTATGGCCTTCTTGCAGCCAAACACCTCTGATCTCGCTTTTGATGATGTAAGGTTGGGCATTCAGACCTTGCTTCACCTGCTTTTCACCAAATATAGTCGGACATTCACACCTTCTTGCAGCCGAACACTTCCGCTCCACCTTTTAGTGTTCTATCACACCTTTTTTTCACCGCATTTTATACATTATGGTTGGAAATTTTCAACCACTCTCATCCGAAGACCTCTCCTCCCGCTTTTGTTAATATATTTGAACTTTAGTCGGGCATTCAAACCTTCTTCCAGCTGAACCACCTCCGCTCCCTGTTTTGATCATATATGGTCTGGCAATACTACCTTTTCTTACCCGTTTGTGAGTAATTATGGCTGGACATTCACACCTACTTGCAGCCGAACACAACCTCTCTCGCTTTTGATGATGTATGGACCGGCATTCTTACCTTTTCTAACACATTTTTCAGCAATTATGGTCGGAGATTCACACCTACTCACAGCCGAACAACTCCGCTCCCGCATTTGATGGTGTATAGTCGGGCATTCTCACCCTTTCTCATCAGCTTTTTGCAAATTATGATCTGACATTCACACCTACTTGCAGTCGAACAGCTCTGCTCCCGCTTTTGATTATGTATGGTTGGATATTCGAACCTTTTCTTAACTGCTTTTTACAAACTTTGGTTGGACGTTCACACCTTCTTGTAGCCGAACACATGCACTCCTGCTTTTGATGATGTATGGGTGGACATTCACACCTTCTTGCAGCTGAACACCACCTCTCCCGATTTTGATTATGTATGGACCGGCATTTTTACCTTTTCTAACACATTTTTCAGCAATTATGGTTGGAGATTCACACCTACTCACAGCCGAACAACTCCGCTTCCGCTTTTGATGGTGTATATTCGGGCATACGAACCTTTTCTTACCCGCTTTTTACAAACCAAGGTCAGACTTTCACACCTTCTCTTAGCTGAACAACTCCGCTCCCTCTTTTGATTGTGTACAGTCGGGTAATTTAACCTTTTCTTACCCGCTTTTTACCATCTATGGTCGGACATTCACACCGTCTTACAGCGGAACACCTCCGCTCCCTCTTTTGATGATGTATGGTTAGGCATTCGCACCTTTTCTTACCCATTTTTCAGTAATTATGGGTAGACATTCACACCTTCTTGCAGCTGAACACCTCCTCTCCCGCTTATGATCATGTGCAGTTTGATATTCGAAAATTTTCTTTCATGTTTTCTAGCAATTATTGATGGACATTCAGACCGTCTTGCAGCTGAACACCTCCGCTCCCACTTTTGATGGTGTATAGTCGGGCTTTCGAGCCTTTTCTTCCCCGGTTTTTACAAATTATGGTTGGACATTCAGACCTTCTTGCAGCCGAAAACCTCCACTCCCTCTTTTGATCATACATTGTCGGGCATTTGCACCTTTTCTTACCAGCTTTTTACAAACCATGGTCGGACTTTCACACCTTTTAGTAGCCGAACAACTCCGCTCCCGCTATTGATTGTGTACAGTCGGGTATTTTAACCTTTTCTTACCCGCTTTTTACCAACTATGGTTGGACATTCACACCTTCTTACAGCAGAACACCTCCGCTCCCTGTTTTGATTATGTATGGTTTGACATTCGCACCTTCTCTCACCCGCCTTTTACTATGGTCGGCCATTCACAGCTTCCTCTCCACCATACTTGTATGGTGGGATATTCACACCCACCTGCATCCGAAGACCTCCGCCCCCACTTTTGTTGATATTTAGTCGGTCATTCGCACCTTACCCGCTTTTGGCAAACTATGGCCTTCTTGCAGCCAAACACCTCTGATCTCGCTTTTGATGATGTAAGGTTGGGCTTTCAGACCTTGCTTCACCTGCTTTTCACCAAATATAGTCGGACATTCACACCCACTTGCATCCGAAGACCTCCGCCCAAAATTTTGTTGATATTTAGTCGGACATTCGCACCTTACCCGCTTTTGGCAAACTATGGCCTTCTTGCAGCCAAACACCTCTGATCTCGCTTTTGATGATGTAAGGTTGGGCATTCAGACCTTGCTTCACCTGCTTTTCACCAAATATAGTCGGACATTCACACCTTCTTGCAGCCGAACACTTCCGCTCCACCTTTTAGTGTTCTATCACACCTTTTTTTCACCGCATTTTATACATTATGGTTGGAAATTTTCAACCACTCTCATCCGAAGACCTCTCCTCCCGCTTTTGTTAATATATTTGAACTTTAGTCGGACATTCAAACCTTCTTGCAGCTGAACCACCTCCGCTCCCTGTTTTGATCATATATGGTCTGGCAATACTACCTTTTCTTACCCGTTTGTGAGTAATTATGGCTGGACATTCACACCTACTTGCAGCAGAACACAACCTCTCTCGCTTTTGATGATGTATGGACCGGCATTCTTACCTTTTCTAACACATTTTTCAGCAATTATGGTCGGAGATTCACACCTACTCACAGCCGAACAACTCCGCTCCCGCATTTGATGGTGTATAGTCGGGCATTCTCACCCTTTCTCATCAGCTTTTTGCAAATTATGATCTGACATTCACACCTACTTGCAGTCGAACAGCTCTGCTCCCGCTTTTGATTATGTATGGTTGGATATTCGAACCTTTTCTTAACTGCTTTTTACAAACTTTGGTTGGACGTTCACACCTTCTTGTAGCCGAACACATGCACTCCTGCTTTTGATGATGTATGGGTGGACATTCACACCTTCTTGCAGCTGAACACCACCTCTCCCGATTTTGATTATGTATGGACCGGCATTTTTACCTTTTCTAACACATTTTTCAGCAATTATGGTTGGAGATTCACACCTACTCACAGCCGAACAACTCCGCTTCCGCTTTTGATGGTGTATATTCGGGCATACGAACCTTTTCTTACCCGCTTTTTACAAACCAAGGTCAGACTTTCACACCTTCTCTTAGCTGAACAACTCCGCTCCCTCTTTTGATTGTGTACAGTCGGGTAATTTAACCTTTTCTTACCCGCTTTTTACCATCTATGGTCGGACATTCACACCGTCTTACAGCGGAACACCTCCGCTCCCTCTTTTGATGATGTATGGTTAGGCATTCGCACCTTTTCTTACCCATTTTTCAGTAATTATGGGTAGACATTCACACCTTCTTGCAGCTGAACACCTCCTCTCCCGCTTATGATCATGTGCAGTTTGATATTCGAAAATTTTCTTTCATGTTTTCTAGCAATTATTGATGGACATTCAGACCGTCTTGCAGCTGAACACCTCCGCTCCCACTTTTGATGGTGTATAGTCGGGCTTTCGAGCCTTTTCTTCCCCGGTTTTTACAAATTATGGTTGGACATTCAGACCTTCTTGCAGCCGAAAACCTCCACTCCCTCTTTTGATCATACATTGTCGGGCATTTGCACCTTTTCTTACCAGCTTTTTACAAACCATGGTCGGACTTTCACACCTTTTAGTAGCCGAACAACTCCGCTCCCGCTATTGATTGTGTACAGTCGGGTATTTTAACCTTTTCTTACCCGCTTTTTACCAACTATGGTTGGACATTCACACCTTCTTACAGCAGAACACCTCCGCTCCCTGTTTTGATTATGTATGGTTTGACATTCGCACCTTCTCTCACCCGCCTTTTACTATGGTCGGCCATTCACAGCTTCCTCTCCACCATACTTGTATGGTGGGATATTCACACCCACCTGCATCCGAAGACCTCCGCCCCCACTTTTGTTGATATTTAGTCGGTCATTCGCACCTTACCCGCTTTTGGCAAACTATGGCCTTCTTGCAGCCAAACACCTCTGATCTCGCTTTTGATGATGTAAGGTTGGGCTTTCAGACCTTGCTTCACCTGCTTTTCACCAAATATAGTCGGACATTCACACCCACTTGCATCCGAAGACCTCCGCCCAAAATTTTGTTGATATTTAGTCGGACATTCGCACCTTACCCGCTTTTGGCAAACTATGGCCTTCTTGCAGCCAAACACCTCTGATCTCGCTTTTGATGATGTAAGGTTGGGCATTCAGACCTTGCTTCACCTGCTTTTCACCAAATATAGTCGGACATTCACACCTTCTTGCAGCCGAACACTTCCGCTCCACCTTTTAGTGTTCTATCACACCTTTTTTTCACCGCATTTTATACATTATGGTTGGAAATTTTCAACCACTCTCATCCGAAGACCTCTCCTCCCGCTTTTGTTAATATATTTGAACTTTAGTCGGACATTCAAACCTTCTTGCAGCTGAACCACCTCCGCTCCCTGTTTTGATCATATATGGTCTGGCAATACTACCTTTTCTTACCCGTTTGTGAGTAATTATGGCTGGACATTCACACCTACTTGCAGCAGAACACAACCTCTCTCGCTTTTGATGATGTATGGACCGGCATTCTTACCTTTTCTAACACATTTTTCAGCAATTATGGTCGGAGATTCACACCTACTCACAGCCGAACAACTCCGCTCCCGCATTTGATGGTGTATAGTCGGGCATTCTCACCCTTTCTCATCAGCTTTTTGCAAATTATGATCTGACATTCACACCTACTTGCAGTCGAACAGCACTGCTCCCGCTTTTGATTATGTATGGTTGGATATTCGAACCTTTTCTTAACTGCTTTTTACAAACTTTGGTTGGACGTTCACACCTTCTTGTAGCCGAACACCTCCGCTCCCTCTTTTGATGATGTATGGTTAGGCATTCGCACCTTTTCTTACCCATTTTTCAGTAATTATGGGTAGACATTCACACCTTCTTGCAGCTGAACACCTCCTCTCCCGCTTATGATCATGTGCAGTTTGATATTCGAACATTTTCTTTCATGTTTTCTAGCAATTATTGATGGACATTCAGACCACCGTCCTGCAGCTGAACACCTCCGCTCCCACTTTTGATGGTGTATAGTCGGGCTTTCGAGCCTTTTCTTCCCCAGTTTTTACAAATTATGGTTGGACATTCAGACCTTCTTGCAGCCGAAAACCTCCACTCCCTCTTTTGATCATACATTGTCGGGCATTCGCACCTTTTCTTACCCGCTTTTTACAAACCATGGTCGGACTTTCACACCTTTTAGTAGCCGAACAACTCCGCTCCCGCTATTGATTGTGTACAGTCGGGTATTTTAACCTTTTCTTACCCGCTTTTTACCAACTATGGTTGGACATTCACACCTTCTTACACCAGAACACCTCCGCTCCCTGTTTTGATTATGTATGGTTTGACATTCGCACCTTCTCTCACCCGCCTTTTACTATGGTCGGTCATTCACAGCTTCCTCTCCACCATACTTGTATGGTGGGATATTCACACCCACCTGCATCCGAAGACCTCCGCCCCCACTTTTGTTGATATTTAGTCGGTCATTCGCACCTTACCCGCTTTTGGCAAACTATGGCCTTCTTGCAGCCAAACACCTCTGATCTCGCTTTTGATGATGTAAGGTTGGGCATTCAGACCTTGCTTCACCTGCTTTTCACCAAATATAGTCGGACATTCACACCCACTTGCATCCGAAGACCTCCGCCCCAAATTTTGTTGATATTTAGTCGGACATTCGCACCTTACCCGCTTTTGGCAAACTATGGCCTTCTTGCAGCCAAACACCTCTGATCTCGCTTTTGATGATGTAAGGTTGGGCATTCAGACCTTGCTTCACCTGCTTTTCACCAAATATAGTCGGACATTCACACCTTCTTGCAGCCGAACACTTCCGCTCCACCTTTTAGTGTTCTATCACACCTTTTTTTCACCGCATTTTATACATTATGGTTGGAAATTTTCAACCACTCTCATCCGAAGACCTCTCCTCCCGCTTTTGTTAATATATTTGAACTTTAGTCGGGCATTCAAACCTTCTTGCAGCTGAACCACCTCCGCTCCCTGTTTTGATCATATATGGTCTGGCAATACTACCTTTTCTTACCCGTTTGTGAGTAATTATGGCTGGACATTCACACCTACTTGCAGCCGAACACAACCTCTCTCGCTTTTGATGATGTATGGACCGGCATTCTTACCTTTTCTAACACATTTTTCAGCAATTATGGTCGGAGATTCACACCTACTCACAGCCGAACAACTCCGCTCCCGCATTTGATGGTGTATAGTCGGGCATTCTCACCCTTTCTCATCAGCTTTTTGCAAATTATGATCTGACATTCACACCTACTTGCAGTCGAACAGCTCTGCTCCCGCTTTTGATTATGTATGGTTGGATATTCGAACCTTTTCTTAACTGCTTTTTACAAACTTTGGTTGGACGTTCACACCTTCTTGTAGCCGAACACATGCACTCCTGCTTTTGATGATGTATGGTTGGGCATTCGCACCTTTTTTTTTACCCATTTTTCAGGTATTATGGGTGGACATTCACACCTTCTTGCAGCTGAACACCTCCTCTCCCACTTATGATCATGTGTGGTTTGATTTTCGAAAATTTTCTTTCATGTTTTCTAGCAATTATTGATGGACATTTAGACCTTCTTGCAGCTGAACACCACCTCTCCCGATTTTGATTATGTATGGACCGGCATTTTTACCTTTTCTAACACATTTTTCAGCAATTATGGTTGGAGATTCACACCTACTCACAGCCGAACAACTCCGCTACCGCATTTAATGGTGTATAGTCGGGCATTCTCACCCTTTCTCATCAGCTTTTTGCAAATTATGATCTGACATTCACACCTACTTGCAGTCGAACAGCTCTGCTCCCGCTTTTGATTATGTATGGTTGGATATTCGAACCTTTTCTTAACTGCTTTTTACAAACTTTGGTTGGACGTTCACACCTTCTTGTAGCCGAACACATGCACTCCTGCTTTTGATGATGTATGGTTGGGCATTTGCACCTTTTTTTTTACCCATTTTTCAGGTATTATGGGTGGACATTCACACCTTCTTGCAGCTGAACACCTCCTCTCCCACTTATGATCATGTGTGGTTTGATTTTCGAAAATTTTCTTTCATGTTTTCTAGCAATTATTGATGGACAGTTAGACCTTCTTGCAGCTGAACACCACCTCTCCCGATTTTGATTATGTATGGACCGGCATTTTTACCTTTTCTAACACATTTTTCAGCAATTATGGTTGGAGATTCACACCTACTCACAGCCGAACAACTCCGCTACCGCATTTGATGGTGTATAGTCGGGCATTCTCACCCTTTCTCATCAGCTTTTTGCAAATTATGATCTGACATTCACACCTACTTCCAGTCAAACAGCTCTGCTCCCGCTTTTGATTATGTTTGGTTAGATATTCGAACCTTTTCTTAACTGCTTTTTACAAACATTGGTCGGACGTTCACAATATCTTGCAGCCGAACACCTCCGCTTCCGCTTTTGATGGTGTATATTCGGGCATACGAACCTTTTCTTACCCGCTTTTTACAAACCAAGGTCGGACTTTCACACCTTCTCTTAGCTGAACAACTCCGCTCCCTCTTTTGATTATGTATGGTTGGATATTCGAACCTTTTCTTAACTGCTTTTTACAAACTTTGGTTGGACGTTCACACCTTCTTGTAGCCGAACACATGCACTCCTGCTTTTGATGATGTATGGTTGGGCATTCGCACCTTTTTTTTACCCATTTTTCAGGTATTATGGGTGGACATTCACACCTTCTTGCAGCTGAACACCTCCTCTCCCACTTATGATCATGTGTGGTTTGATTTTCGAAAATTTTCTTTCATGTTTTCTAGCAATTATTGATGGACATTTAGACCTTCTTGCAGCTGAACAGGCTTTGTGCACATGTCTCATGAAAATAAAATGGGTGTATGATTGCTGACGGCAGAGCAATACTGCCAAACTTATGAGTTCTTGTGGCAAACTTGATTCAGTGTCTTGACGTGTATACGCTGTTTCGCTGACTTGTCACAAGAAACAAAGTGTGTTTGATAAGATCCGACCATTTTATTACGGGAGGATCAGTATGTATGGATTCTGATGTGACTGATAAACCCATTCGTATCTTAAGCATAATCTAATACGTGAGACAACGCCCTGGCACACAATCAAAAAAAAAATAGAGAGAGAGCGGTTTTGTGTCCCCACAGTCCATAATGTAGAAAAGAGAGAAAAAAGCCTTTCTGATTTGGTGTGTGTGCTCACAGTGCAGAGTGTAGAGAAAAGAGAGAAAAGAAAGCCATTTTGGTGTCACGGGTGTTGTGACTTACACACACACATTTCTGAATTGAGAAAGGAAATTATTTTAGAGAAAGCACTAGAGTTTAGATCCCACATTTGTTGATAGGCATTCATTTAATTTTTCTTTTAATCAGTTTTAAAGTGAATACTAACTGAGAAATGAAAAAGGTGAAGAGCTTGGTTCAAGAGCAAAACTTGGTTTATGATCAGCTGAGTCTCTAAACAGAACAGCAAAGGGCTTCATCGAACATTTAAAAAAGATTCAGATTGTTAGAATATCCAGAATTTATAGGAATGGTGGTGATTACTCTTATTTTCTAGAATGGAAATAACTGCACCATGTCTGTTTTATGAATTTAAGGGGCTAAAAAGTTTTGTTCTCGTTTTTCTATGATTAACCGAATGTATGTGAGAGTCCAAACAGACAGAAGGGTTACGGCCGAGCGCTGGACCTTCCAAAAAAGATGAGACAGGCTGGACCTGTGCCATACTAGTTAAGACCGGCCTGTGGATAACAGGTTCTTTAAACTCTCACACACACAAACTCACACACGTTCGCATACATACACCCATACACACACACATTCTTGAACTTGCTGCAAGATTAAACATTTGCATTAACTGACTCCAGAAACTCTGAGTCTCATTGAGAGACTTTTCTCAACAATTGGGTCCTCAAACCAGATCTCAACGTTTTTTCCGCTTTCCAGGGTCGGAGCTGAAACCGTGCACGGGGGAGTCCAGTACTCCTAATGAAAGACCCCCTGCTGAATTGCGGTAATTAGGGGCCAGTGTCCACTGAAAGGGGGAAACAGGGACGAGATCGTACTTTTGAATCAATGGCCAGAAGCCATTGGCAGTGCAGGCATCAACAATAATGGTGTTATTTCACCCATTAACACTTAAGGTACCTCATGCAGTGGCTGTGATATGGTTACTTAACAAAATATCTTTACCAGACATCTCTCCTACATAACAGTTCTTCTTTCACAGCCACACCTTGTTGTCGAGAGATGTGCTACACTTAATCCATCCACACTGCTACCTACCCCACAGATGGAAAGCCTCATGATTGCATGTCAGAAATAACCATCAGTGTTTTACCCAGGCCAGACTTAACTGATATACGTTATGAAAATGCAGAAATAACTATATTTATTCAACAGGTCAAGCAAAAAACCCTGATGGCACAAATGCTACAGGATTTGCAGTAGTAACAGAAACTGAAGTTTTCTTAAAACAACCACTACCAAAAAATTACTCTGTTCAAGCAGTCGAATTGGTAGCTTTAACTGAAGCTTGTAAATTAAATAACAAAAAGGTTGTTAACGTTTACACTGACAGTCAGTATGCCTTCTCAACTGTACATGTGTTAACACAGCATTGGAAAAACAGGTATGTTGACATCCACAGCTAAATGTATAAACTACAAATATTTTAGCATTATTAGATGTTATTCAATTGCCATCTACAATAGACTCGTATGAATGACCGGAAGGAAAACCATACTGCCAAAGAATTTGTTTAAATATGCTGCAGTATTGAGCCACGGACCATGTCATGTCTCAACAGGAGGGATGGAAGCAATAATGAACAAGGTTTTTACAGCATATGGTTTTACTAATTATTGAATTTTTTTTTTTAGAATAAATAAATGAATAAAGTTTTGTCTAGCAGGTCAAATATGTGCAAAATACATTCCACAGGGCAATCTAAGACCAAAACGAAGATAATTCCCTAAGCCAGTGTATCTTTTTCAACATATTTGTTTGGATTTCATTATTTCATTATTGTGTAGATTTCATTGAACTAAATTAATGTTAAGGGAAACGATTCTGCTCAGTGACAACAGAGGTTTTTACCAAATGGTCTGAAATATTTCCATGTGCACAAGCAGATGCACTCTCAGTAGCAAAATCACGCGTAAAATAACTCATTTCTAGATTTGAAATTCCTGAAAAGATCTTCAGTGATAATTTGACACACTTTGTAAACTATGTCATCTCACTGATGGCAAAGAACTTAAAATAGATCTTAGAAACCACTGTGATATAGAAGGTTTCGCTAACACATTGGAATTGTTTTACTATTTACATATGCATGTGCAGTGAAGAATTGCTTGCTGCTGATAAATGCAAAGAAGAACAGCTTACACATAGATGCTCACATATAGGCTGCTGAATGCAATGAAGACCTGCTTATCCAGTAAAGTTCAATGTCAATGTGTAATATTCAATTAGGATTTGCAAAACAGTGAAGTTAAACAATGAATGGGTCCATAGTCGGTATGAGAAGACTACAGGAATATTTACCTGGGTGTACGTTCAAACAGAGATGAGAAAATTGCGATAAATTATTGTTTGTTTGTTTGTTAGTATGTATATGAATGTTATGTGTATAAACTGTGTTGAGTTGTAGTTACTCAGTAGTGTCTCAGTGAAACAACCGACGGGGGAAGCCTTGCGGTGACAACAAAAGCAGTGTTTTACTGATCAGTCAAGTTGCTCCAGTGTACTCCATACAAACTGGTTGGCTACTGAAGGGATAGAAAATGGGGAATACTTGTTTTAAAGCAAACAAGGAATTAGATGGGAAAAATACATGTTTTAACGGGACCCAGACAATATTATATAGATGTCGCCACTGAAGTAAAGAACATTTACGTGGGATGGTGTGAGGGTCCTCGTTTGGCTGACGTTCGCCGATATGCTCGCCATGCTCAGAACCAAGTTGAGACGCGTAAGACAACCAAAAGGGACAAGTGTGAAAAGGAGCTGCATTTGGCAACCATGACCATGTATTACGCAGTTGGTGTAAACAGAGGACGAGGCCGAAGTCGAAGACGTGGACGTGTGGGAGAGGAGGTCGAAATGGGCCACGCCAGAGCTATGATCCGAATATTTGTTTTTACTGTGGCCAGACTGGACACTGGAAGAAGGACTGTCCACAGCTAAAAAGTGATGAAATTGGGCAAAAGGCTGACTGAGGGTGGGAGGCAGGTTCTGGACGTCACGCGGCAGCAGAGCCTTCACTAATGGGTGATAGCACAAACACACTCACACATTTTTCCTGCTCTGTGTAGTGAAGCAACGCTTGCCGACTGTGATTCACGTAGTAAAGTTTTGCATGCTATTTCCGTCCTAGAGCAAAGATATTTCTTTCAGAATATAGGAACTTATGTTCATCAGTAGTGACGTCAGGGGAGTTTGATTGTCCTCCAAAGTTAAGTGGAAACCACGTTTACTGTATGTCTGCATCAGGCCAGGTTGTGAAGGAGAAAATGACAATGCCCATTGCGTGTTGTCACTCCCGATGAGCTCTCCTTCAAACACTCATTTTTGTTATCAGAGTTGTGTCCCATTCACCTGATGGGCTGTGATCTCATGTGTAAATTAGGCATTATTTTAACTTCTACACCAGAGGGTGTTAAGGTTATGTTACAGCCTGACAAAGTTTTCACAGCAGTGCAGTTTGATTCATCGGCACTTACATATGCTTATGAGTGGAAACTTCCCAGCTCTCCTTTTTCACAACAACTAGTGGAAGAAGCAAAAGCGTTAGTTTCACCCCTTTCTGATTTCATGCAACCTACTGATTTGCACTGCACATCACACATTTCTTTGGGGCCTGACGATGACTATGAGAAGAAGTGAAAAAATATGTGCGCCTACTTTATTGGCTGTGTCGCTCACTCCAGAGCACTTCGATTTTTTTAATGTTTGTGGTACTCGCCCTCACATTTCCTTGGCCAAACGTACACACTGGCAGTGACAAGGTGTGGGAGAGTTTGTTGCTAAATGTCAGAAAGAAATGGAGTGGACTGTTTCACCTGCTGATCCAAAGTTGATGTTTTCTGAACGATTGTCAGCATACAAAAAAACATTTTGGAGTACAATGCATTGTCAAAGAACTGTGGACTTAATTCCTACCACAGAATCACATTTTGAAGCATGTTTTTTATCTGAAACAGATTTGTCTTCGATACCCATGTTGGCTGAAGTGCCCAATGATCTTTGGGCTAAGAGCAAATATGATGTGGGGTTGATAAAAGGCTGTGAACCAGTAATTGTCACCCCTAAATCAGACTTTTGTCCATGTAAAAAACAATACCCTTTTAAGCCTGAAGCAATTAAAGGGATTAAACCTGTTTTTCAATCTTTTCAGAAAACAGGCGTTATTGTTCCTTTTGAAAATTCACCTGTGCTTACTCCATTGTTTCCTGTTAAAAAGATTAAAGATGCTGGCCAGCCAGATGAATGGCGTTTTGTACAGGACCTCCAAGCGGTGAATGCTGCAGTTCAGCCACATGCTCCTACTGTGCCCAACCCACACACTATTTTGTCTCAAATTACATCAGATGCACAGTTTTTCTCAGTGGTTGACTTGTCGCCAGTGCACCCTGATAGCCCATTTTGGTTTGCTTTTTAGTTTGAAGGGAGATCTTGGACTTTTACCCGGTTATGCCAGGGGTACTGTGAAAGTCCCACTATTTACAATGCTGCCCTCAAAGCTAGTCTGGATTCACTTCAATCAACCACAGGCTCTGCTCTTTTGCAGTATGTGGATGACATCCTTTTATGTAGTCCATCTAAACAACAGTGTGAAAAAGACCAAATGACTCAAATAACTTTCTTGCTTTCAAAATCTTTCCTCTAGTGACGCTGACTTAGAGAGGGATGAAGATAATCATGTTTAATTGTTCATGTTTTGATTGTTTATCATTGGACCCTTTATTACTATGATGCCTGCATTTTAAACTCACGTTGTGTGCAAATGCAGGCTGATGTTTTACAGATAAAGTTATTATTTTCCTTGTTTCTTTTGGGTTGATTAATACAATGGTATTATTATAATCAAAAGGGAGGAATGTAATGGAAAATAATTCTTATATGCATTGTATTGAGTGTTACTGTGTATAACCTGCAAATGACCGAGCTGCAAGGTACCACCCTGCCCTGTTTTCTTAAATTCATCTTTACAATGGTGGGCTTGTTATAATGAGATAGCTGCACTTTAGGGGGGACAGGGTTAGGCTGGTATTTACGAGTGTGTCTGGGTAACCTCAACTGATGGTTGGGGAGGAAAGTTAAAAGAACAATCAATTATACCCAAAAACAGATGACGTGATGAGCGGGCAATATAACTGTGTGTTTTTGCTTCAGTGGTCAGAGCAACTCTGTATTCTGTACTGTGTTGTTCTCTCTTGCAAGATATTATTATTAAAGTCTCTTATCTCCTCACAAGAAAATAACTGACTCCCCAAATGCAAGTGTCAGGACAAATGATCAAACTTCTCCAAGCTTCAGTCTGCAGAGAAGTACAAGACAGGGTTGCTCACTTTCTCCCTCACTTTTTGCTATTTTCATCAAACCTTTAGCAGCTGCTATCAGACAAGATAGAAATATTAAAGACATCCAACCCCAAAATATTGAGCATAAAATAAGTCTTTATGCTGATGATGTATTACTTTTCCTTCAGAACTCACAGACGTCTCTCACTCACACGATCACACATAAATAAATTCTCAGCACTTTCTGACTACTCTATCAATTGGTCTAAGACCACAGTTCTGCCCATTAACTGTAGGGTCCAGAATATACCTGCGATCACTTTACAGTCAGGAAATATTAGATATTTAGGCATAAACATTTCCTCCAGGCTCTCAGAGCTAACAAAGCTAATTTATGTGCAATTATTAAAGACAGTAGAGGACAATCTCTCTCGTTGGAAGTCCTTACCTATATCACTTATGGGGAGAGTTACAACCATTAAAATGATGATACTACCAAAAGTTATCTATTTGTTCTCAATGATCCCCATAAAACCAACCTGCTACTTGGTTTAAGTCACTAGATTCATGCATCTCCAAATTTCTGTGGAAAAACAAACCACCACGTATTAGTTTAAAAACTCTACAGAAGACCAAGGACAGTGGTGGATTAGATTTACCTAATTTTCAGCACTATTCCTTAGCCAATAGGTTACGGTATATATCAAAATGGTTTAAACCTAGCCCAATAGATGAACATGGATAAATATAGAACAAGCATTGTGTGATAATCTGGAAATCTCTGACCTGCCACTTATTAGTCAAAACGTAAAAAATCACAAATGTTTCAAAAGCATTAACATCAGCACCTCTCTGACAGCCTGGTGGGAATTTCTTAAAATAACAAAGTCTTCACTTGTCCCGTGTAAGCTTACACCCATCTGGAACAATCCTGACATCCTGCAAAACAAAAAAATGCTAAACTTTACTCTCTGGAAGATCAAAGGAATCAAACATCTGGAACATATAATCCAAAATGGACATTTTATTTAATTTGATGAGCTCATATCACAACATGAGATAGGCAGCAATAAATTCCTAGAATATCAACAACTTAAGTCTATAATAACAAAGAAATATATCCTCCACCAACCAGACTTACAACTCCCGATTAGGGTAGCAGAATTTCTAAGCATCTGCACCCCAAAACTACTATCAAAAATATATAAATTATTGTCTAAGATAGATGACACAATGTCTCTACCGTCCTCAAAATGGGAGGCAGATTTATCCATCAGTTCTAGTCATAGCTTCTGGCCACAAATATGTTTGAACACCTTCAGAATGACTCAAAATCCTAATTTACAGCTCATACAATACAAAATTCTTCATAGAACACACTATACAGGACAAAGGATGTTCAGGATGGGTCTAACACACTCAAACATCTGCTCACATTGCACAGATAACACACCTGATGATTATGCACACGCTTTGTGGTTTTGTGCGCCTGTCCAGAAGTTCTGGCTTGAAGTCTGTGCGGACCTATCAACATGGCTAAAGTGTAGCATTCCTGCATGCCCCACACTGTGCATACTGGGTGACTTAGACAACATCAACGTGGAATTTAGCTTAGCACACATGATCCTCACAGTGTTATGTATAGCAAAGAAAACTATTCTCATGAACTGGAAAGCGAAGAACAATCTGTGTATTAACCAGTTTAGAAATTTTCTTTTAGATTATATTAGCATGGAAACAATGTCTGCCTCCTCAAAACATCAATTGGCTGAATTTAATTCTCTCTGGTCCCCTCTGATTAGCTTGATCACATAGTGTTGGTGGTGGGTTGCTGTCCCGTCGCTCTGGGCGGTTGGGTGTGTGCTGGGGGGGGCTGTGTGGCTTCGGGCGTCTGGTGGTCTCTCGGGTCGTGGGGACCGGGTTGGTCATTGCTGGGGGGGACTGTGTGTCGGGCTTGGAGGGCAGTTTTGGGGGCTTGCGGGTGGGGCTGTCTTGCGGTGTGGGGCGGGGTCCCTTAGGGGCCTTGGGGTGGTGGCTGCTGGCTCTGTACCGGGTGACCGGGCCGCTCTGGCGTGTGTGGTGGAGCTGGGCCTGGACCTGGTGGCTTGCCGCTGCCTTGCGCCCGGGGCGGGGCCCTGCCTGTGCCTGGGGGGTCTGGGTTGCCCTGGACATGCCACAATATGCGTGGGTTGGTGCAGGTCCTGGTGCCGGCCTTGTTGCTCTGGGAACTCCAAGGTGTCCGCAGGTGGTTATTTTCTTTAGGGTGTTGGGGCGTGCGGTGAGGGGGAGGGGGTATGTGTGGGGGTGTGCTTTTCCCCTGTTGGGGGGGGCCTGGGGGGGCCTGGGTGATGGTGGGTCTCGCTGCTGCGACTGGTGTGACCGGGTGATTTGTTTGTTTGTTTGTTTGATTTTTGTTGTTGTTTGTTTGTTTTTGTAGAGGTCCTCCGGGGTGGGGTTGGGTTGAGTGGGGTGGGGCGGGATGGGTTCCTTCTGGGGGTACAGTAGCTCCCGGAATATGGTGACTGCAGGCCCCGAGCCTGGTGGACATCAGGCCCTCCTGCCCTGTGTTGGGTCCCAGGTAGCGGGGATGCCTATTGCAGCCAGTCTCTGGCTGCCCTCTCCGGGGTGGGAGGGACCAGGAGGATGAATTAATTATTCTGCTAGTTTATATATTGTAAACATAAACAATAAACATTTATAAAACTTCCCTTGGCAAAGCAAATCTGTTTGGCATAAAGGTATTCAGATTACAATTCTGCTGACATAATGCACAATTCCGGATTTTGATATAAAATGAATTCCTTCACTCAAACCAAGTTAAAACTGCTTTTTCCTTCATATTTATCCATGTCTAAATAGCTTTAAACAAAAAAGAACGTTGTACTTTGCAGGATAGGAAAGAACAACACTAAACCTTTAGGAATCTGAGAATAAGCTTATTTTCACGAGTTCTACACAATTTCGGATTTTGATATAAAATGAATTCCTTCACTCAAACCAAGTTAAAACTGCTTTGTCCTTCATATTTATCCATGTCTAAATAGCTTTAAACAAAAACGAACGTAGTACTTTTCAGGATAGGAAACAACAACACTAAATTTTTTCAGGAATCCAAGAATAAGCTTCTTTTCACGAGTTCTACACAATTCCGGATTTTGATATAAAATGAATTCCTTCACTCAAACCAAGTTAAAACTGCTTTGTCCTTCATATTTTTGCATGTCTAAATAGGTTTCAGGCATAATATTCTTCATATTACCCTGTATGTGAAAGAAGCATACTTGTGATGGAGCAATACACTCCTTTTGGGTAACCTAAACTGATGGTTGGGGAGGAAAGTTAGAAGAACAATCAACTATCAACCAAAGACAGATGACGTGATGAGCGGG
Organism: Leuresthes tenuis; assembly: GCF_036924035.1. Classification (NCBI taxonomy): domain Eukaryota; kingdom Metazoa; phylum Chordata; class Actinopteri; order Atheriniformes; family Atherinopsidae; genus Leuresthes; species Leuresthes tenuis. The sequence continues at coordinate 42,269 of NW_027325411.1, read as the reverse complement.
CAATATAACTGTGTGTTTTTGCTTCAGTGGTCAGAGCAACTCTGTATTCTGTACTGTGTTGTTCTCTCTTTCAAGATATTATTATTAAAGCCTCTTATCTCCTCAGAAGAAAATAACTGACTCTGTGCGTTACTAAATTTCCACCACAATTTTGGCTTCACGAACAGGATCCCTCGACTGGTGTCTCTGGACCGGATCGCAGTGCATGGCCAGCCTGGACTGAAGTAGCTGTTCCAGCCTCATACCTCCAAGGCCTTTTCTGAGAGAGAGGACTGGCAGGTCCTTTTCTTGAATACCAGCGCTGGGATCATTTTTGAAATATGATAGTCTGAGACGATAGGACTGCTTTTTAGTTTTTATTTGAATAAAAGAGTGTTTCCCGGTTGTGTCATTAGTGAGACAGAGATTTCATGGGTAAGTGAAACTTTTGAAGCAGTCCGAAGAAGTGTGAAGTACTCCGAAGAAGTGTGAGTACAGATTAAGGTCCTCATTGGAGACGTCCTTTGAGTGAAGGAATATATTTCCCCATTCCAAGTCTGAGAATGGGAAACAGTAGGTCTCAGACTTTTGACCCTACCGGGGGACCTAAGCATGATGAAATGAAAAAGACATATGGTCCAGAGGTTTTCCACCTGAAGGTTCTTTTAGTATGTTAGAAATAAGAAAATTAGAAGAAAAGTTTTGCAAATATGAGAAAGAGATGAAGCAAAAAAAAGAAAATTAAGTTTATATAAGAAGTAAGAAAGGTATAGAATTTTGGAAAAAATAAAGTGTATTAAGAGAAAGAAAGGAAAATGTTAAACAAATGCCATGACGGAATGATGATAATAATTTAGTATTAGCTGTGCCGGATCCAGACCTGGACTCCTGCCCTGCAACAACAACAGCCAGCCCTGCCACAAGCCTCTGGCTCTCGGGAAGAAGGGACTTCTTCCATCCTCCCTCGGGAAGAAATTCCATCATTCTCACAACATCAGTTACATAGGTCTGATGATGAGGAAAAGGAAGACGTTTGGTTCTCCAGCGTACCTGCCCAAGAACTTTTAACGCAAGTGACAAAAATCCTTTACCCACAATCTGGACTTCAGAGATCTAAACGTGAGAAAAAACAAAACCAGATTCAAACCATGCCTATGGTTAAAGTTGCAGTTCCCACTGGACCATTACTGGTTTATCGACCCTGGACTGAGACTGACATCATGGAAGCATAACAATGCTTACCAGATCCAGAGATTTCTGGACCCCATTTTGCTGACGAGTTGCGAGATTTCTGCGCGCAATCTGCCCGACTGGGGTTGAATTGCGTCGCATATTGGCAAAAAAGTTCAAACCGACCGACCTCTGCAAAATAGAGGCCAGTATGCTACAACTGGATTTGCGACCTACCAACAGTGAACGAGAACATAATGATAACGCTCAATATGAAGCAGCCATCCAAAGACTGTGTCAAACCATCACCACTCAATTTCCAACCAAAATCAATATGTCCCACATTTACACCTGCAAACAGAAACCCGGTGAAGGGACTGATGATTTTGTACACCGCATCCTTGAGGAAGTCAGCAAGCACAGCGGTCATCAGAGACCAAGGGATTTGGGTAATGAATCAGGACCATGGGAGAGTATTGCATGCAATGCAATAATTAAAGGCCTCATGCCAGATGTCGCCACTGAAGTAAAGAACATTTACGTGGGATGGTGTGAGGGTCCTCGTTTGGCTGACGTTCGCCGATATGTTTGCCATGCTCATAACCAAGTTGAGACGCGTAAGACAACCAAAAGGGACAAGTGTGAAAAGGAGCTGCATTTGGCAGCCATGACCATGTATTACGCAGTTGGTGTAAAAAGAGGACGAGGCCGAAGTTGAAAGAGAGGAGGGAGAGGAGGTCGAAAATGGGCCACGCCAGAGCTATGATCCGAATATTTGTTTTTACTGTGGCCAGACTGGACACTGGAAGAAGGACTGTCCACAGCTGAAAAGTGATGAAATTGGGCAAAAGGCTGACTGAGGGTGGGAGGCAGGTTCTGGACGTCACGCGGCAGCGGAGCCTCCACTGATGGGTGATAGCACAAACACACTCACACATTTTTCCTGCTCTGTGTAGTGAAGAAACGCTTGCCGACTGTGATTCACGTAGTAAAGTTTTGCATGCTATTTCCGTCCTAGAGCAAAGATATTTCTTTCAGAATATAGGAACTTATGTTCATCAGTAGTGACGTCAGGGGAGTTTGATTGTCCTCCAAAGTTAAGTGGAAACCACGTTTACTGTATGTCTGCCTCAGGCCAGGTTGTGAAGGAGAAAATGACAATGCCCATTGCGTGTTGTCACTCCCGATGAGCTCTCCTTCAAACACTCATTTTTGTTATCAGAGTTGTGTCCCATTAACCTGATGGGCTGTGATCTCATGTGTAAATTAGGCATTATTTTAACTTCTACACCAGAGGGTGTTAAGGTTATGTTACAGCCTGACAAAGTTTTCACAGCAGTGCAGTTTGATTCATCGGCACTTACATATGCTTATGAGTGGAAACTTCCCAGCTCTCCTTTTTCACAACAACTAGTGGAAGAAGCAAAAGCGTTAGTTTCACCCCTTTCTGATTTCATGCAACCTACTGATTTGCACTGCACATCACACATTTCTTCGGGGCCTGACAATGACTATGAGAAGAAGTGAAAAAATATGTGCGCCTACTTTATTGGCTGTGTCGCTCACTCCAGAGCACTTCGATTTTTTTAATGTTTGTGGTACTCGCCCTCACATTTCCTTGGCCAAACGTACACACTGGCAGTGACAAGGTGTGGGAGAGTTTGTTGCTACATGTCAGAAAGAAATGGAGTGGACCGTTTCACCTGCTGATCCAAATTTGATGTTTTCTGAACGATTGTCAGCATACAAAAAAACATTTTTGAGTACAATGCATTGTCAAAGAACTGTGGACTTAATTCCTACCACAGAATCACATTTTGAAGCATGTTTTTTATCTGAAACAGATTTGTCTTTGATACCCATGTTGGCTGAAGTGCCCAATGATCTTTGGGCTAAGAGCAAATATGATGTGGGGTTGATAAAAGGCTGTGAACCAGTAATTGTCACCCCTAAATCAGACTTTTGTCCATGTAAAAAACAATACCCTTTTAAGCCTGAAGCAATTAAAGGGATTAAACCTGTTTTTCAATCTTTTCAGAAAACAGGCGTTATTGTTCCTTTTGAAAATTCACCTGTGCTTACTCCATTGTTTCCTGTTAAAAAGATTAAAGATGCTGGCCAGCCAGATGAATGGCGTTTTGTACAGGACCTCCAAGCGGTGAATGCTGCAGTTCAGCCACATGCTCCTACTGTGCCCAACCCACACACTATTTTGTCTCAAATTACATCAGATGCACAGTTTTTCTCAGTGGTTGACTTGTCGCCAGTGCACCCTGATAGCCCATTTTGGTTTGCTTTTTAGTTTGAAGGGAGATCTTGGACTTTTACCCGGTTATGCCAGGGGTACTGTGAAAGTCCCACTATTTACAATGCTGCCCTCAAAGCTAGTCTGGATTAACTTCAATCAACCACAGGCTCTGCTCTTTTGCAGTATGTGGATGACATCCTTTTATGTGGTCCATCTAAACAACAGTGTGAAAAAGACAGTGAATCTGTTGAAACATCTTCCTTCTTATGGCCATAAAGCCAGCCTTTCTAAGTTACAGTTTGTACAGGACGAAGTCACCTTTTTGGGTCATGTGATTTTTAAGGATGGGCGCTCACTTTCTCCTAAACGTGTTGCTGCAGTTCAGATCATTCCTAAACCGGTTACTAAAAAACAGCTTATGTCATTCTTAGGTATAACATCTTACTGCAGGAACTTTATTCCTAACTACTCTTTTCTCGAAGCTCTCTTAGGTGCTCTTATCCATGGTAAAGGCAGCTGCAGTTCTGACATGCAGCTCCAGCCTTTAGTCAGCTTAAGCTGGCTCTTCAAACAGCACCAACACTTGACATTCCAGATCCTCATAAACCTTTCATACAGGCAGTTGATGAGAAGCATGGTTGTATGACATCTGTTCTTATGCAGGAACATGGGGCAGGCAAAGGCCAGTGGCTCATTTCTCAGCAAAACTGGACTCTGTGACTGCAGGCCTGCCTGGTTGTCTTCGTGCTGTTGCAGCTGCAGAGAAAGCTGTCCTGGCCTCCCAAGATATTGTGGGCTACGCTAATTTGACTGTTTTGGTTCCTCATGCTGTTGCCTTTATTCTTCTCGAGCAGAAAACTTCACATCTTTCAACTGCTCGTTGGCTCAGATACACCTCTGTGATATGCCAAATGTCACTGTTAAACGTTGTACTGTTCTGAATCCTGCTACTTTGCTTCCGACTCCTGAGGATGAGGAGCCTCATGACTGTGAAGCTGTTTTGGAACAAGTTTGTACACCCCGACCTGATCTTTTAGAGACTCCTCTTCCAAACTCTGACATGATTCTTTTTGTAGATGGATCAGCTTTGCGTGATCCAGCCACAGGTACTAACTGTGTTTGGTTTGCAGTATGTTCTTCACATGACACTTTGTTGTCTGGTTCTCTTCCTAAACATTTCTCTGCTCAAACTACTGAGCTTATTGCACTTACTGAAGCTTGTAAGTTGGCAGCTGGTAAGTCTGTCACTATTTACACAGATTCCAGATATGCTTTTGGTGTTGTTCATGACTTTGGTGCGCTGTGGAAACACAGGCATTTCCTTAAATCAGATGGTAAAACTATTCTGAACTCCAAGCAGGTTTCTGATCTTCTTGATGCGATCCTTTTGCCTACAGCAATCTCGGTCTGTAAGTGTACGGCTCACACTAACTCAGACGATCCTGTTGCTTGTGGCAATGCCAGAGCTGATGCTGCAGCTAAGCAAGCAGCTAATTTTTTTCCTGTTTTCGCTTCCCTCTCTTTGCAGGCAGAAGACTCCCTCACAGATCTCCATGCTTTGCAAACTTTTGCCTCTGCAGATGAAATTTGGTCCTCTGGACGCATTTGGTCCTCTGTGGGTGCAACTCATACGGATGGTGTTTGGATGGGACCTGATGGTAAACCCTGTCTACCTAAACATTTTTTTCCTCATTTTTCAAAATTGACACATGGGTTGAACCATGTGTCAAAAGGGGGGATGCTGAATGCACTCACTGCTCAGTGGTTCACAAAAGGGTTCAGTTCATATGCGCAAAAATACTGTCAGTCATGTATGGTTTGTGCCACACATAATGTAGGAAAGGCATTACACACATCGCAAGTTGCACACCCTCCACCAGAGAAACCTTTTGAACATTTGATGATGGATTTTGTTGAACTCACACCAGCTGAAGGAAAGAAATATGCACTAGTAATAGTGGACGTGTTTAGTAAATGGGTTGAAGTTTTCCTTGCAAAACATGCAAACAGTAATGCAGTGACTAAAGCACTGCTAAACAGAAATCATTCCTAGATGGGGCATTCCAGAGAAGATCAGCAGTGATAATGGCACACATTTTGTAAACACTGCATTGACTGAGGTTGGTAAATTCCTGGGAATAACCTTGCGCACACATTGTGCTTATCATCCACAGAGTGGAGGTGCTGTGGAAAGAGAAAATGGTACATTAAAGTCCAAGTTAGCCAAATGTTGTGAAGAAACAGGTCTGCCATGGACAAAAGTATTACCTATTGTGCTTACCTACATGAGAATGAGAATCAGAGCTCAAGTGAATCTCAGCCCATTTGAAATTTTATTTGGCAGACCTCCTAACCTGGGATTGGGACCTGTAACCAGACCCCTCCCTTCCACAACTGTTTGTGATGATGCTATGTTGTCTTACTGTCGAAACCTTTCCACTGTTCTATCTCAAGTTTCACAGACAGTAAAAGCAGCCCTTCCAGCCACAGAAAACACACCACTCCAACCAGATGACAGGTGGTGAAGGAACTTCGCAGGAAACATTGGAAGTCCAAACGTTGGCAAGGCCCGTTCCAGGTGCTACTGGTCACTCATACAGCTGTTAAAGTTGCAGAGAGAGCAACCTGGATTCATGCCAGTCACTGTAAGAAGGTACCAGAACCAGTAGATGACTTCCACCCTGACATACATCAGCCTAACCAACACGCCCGGAAGGACAAAGATAAGAGTCAGCAGTAAAAGCTGTACTCCACCGGTGTGTTAAGTGCTAGTAACCTCTGACACCGAAGATTGAAACATCCTTACTGAGACCTGCGATGAAGATGATCATACACATGCTGTGAACCATGGAAGAAACTGTTTGTTGTTTGTATTTTCTTATTTGTAACCAGCATGTGCACATTGTATCTTGATTTCACAGGAAGCAATAATACAGGGCTGCTGTATTTTTCCCTGTGTGAAAGGCCTCATTGTATGTATCTCACCAAATGATTCAAATGACTCAAAGAACTTTTTTGCTTTCAAAATTTTTCCTCTAGTGACGCTGACTTAGAGAGGGATGAAGATAATCATATTTAATTGTTCATGTTTTGATTGTTTATCATTGGACCCTTTATCACTATGATGCCTGCATTTTAAACTCACGTTGTGTGCAAATGCAGGCTGATGTTTTACAGATAAAGTTATTATTTTCCTTGTTTCTTTTGGGTTGATTAATATAATGGTATTATTATAATCAAAAGGGAGGAATGTAATGGAAAATAATTCTTATATGCATTGTATTGAGTGTTACTGTGTATAACCTGCAAATGACCGAGCTGCAAGGTACCACCCTGCCCTGTTTTCTTAAATTCCTCTTTACAATGGTGGGCTTGTTATTATGAGATAGCTGCACTTTAGGGGGGACAGGGTTAGGCTGGTATTTACGAGTGTGTCTGGGTAACCTCAACTAATGGTTGGGGAGGAAAGTTAGAAGAACAATCAATTATACCCAAAAACAGATGACGTGATGAGTGGGCAATATAACTGTGTGTTTTTGCTTCAGTGGTCAGAGCAACTCTGTATTCTGTACTGTGTTGTTCTCTCTTGCAAGATATTATTATTAAAGCCTCTTATCTCCTCAAAAGAAAATAACTGACTCCCCAAGTGCAAGTGTCAGGACAAATGATCAAACTTCTCCAAGCTTCAGTCTGCAGAGAGGTACAAGACAGGGTTGCCCAATCTCGCCCTCACTTTTTGCTATTTTCATCGAACCTTTAGCAGCTGCTATCAGACAAGATAGAAATATTAAAGGCATCCAACCCCAAAATATTGAGCATAAAATAAGTCTTTATGCTGATGATGTATTACTTTTCCTTCAGAACTCACAGACGTCTCTCACTCACACGATCACACTCATAAATAAATTCTCAGCACTTTCTGACTACTCTATCAATTGGTCTAAGACCACAGTTCTGCCCATTAACTATAGGGACCAGAATATACCTTCGATCACTTTACAGTCAGGAAATATTAGATATTTAGGCATAAACATTTCCTCCAGGCTCTCAGGGCTAACAAAGCTAAATTATGTGCAATTATTAAAGACAGTAGAGGACGATCTCTCTCGTTTGAAGTCCTTACCTATATCACTTATGGGGAGAGTTACAACCATTAAAATGATGATACTACCAAAAGTTAACTATTTGTTCTCAATGATCCCCATAAAACCATCTGCTACTTGGTTTAAGTCACTAGGTTCATGCATCTCCAAATTTCTGTGGAAAAACAAACCACCACGTATTAGTTTAAAAACCCTACAGAAGACCAAGGACAGTGGTGGATTAGATTTACCTAATTTTCAGCACTATTCCTTAGCCAATAGGTTACAGTATATATCAAAATGGTTTAAACCTAGCCCAATAGATGAACCATGGATAAATATAGAACAAGCATTGTGTGATAATCTGGAAATCTCTGACCTGCCACTTATTAGTCAAAACGTAAAAAATCACAAATGTTTCAAAAGCATTAACATCAGCACCTCTCTGACAGCCTGGTAGGAATTTCTTAAAATAACAAAGTCTTCACTTGTCCCGTGTAAGCTTACACCCATCTGGAACAATCCTGACATTCTGCAAAACAAAAAAATGCTAAACTTTACTCTGTGGAAGATCAAAGGAATCAAACATCTGGAACATATAATCCAAAATGGACATTTTATTTCATTTGATGAGCTCATATCACAACATGAGATAGGCAGCAATAAATTCCTAGAATATCAACAACTTAAGTCTATAATAACAAAGAAATATATCCTCCACCAACCAGACTTACAACTCCCGATTAGGGTAGTAGAATTTCTAAGCATCTGCACCCCAAAACTACTATCAAAAATATATAAATTATTGTCTAAGATAGATGACACAATGTCTCTACCGTCCTCAAAATGGGAGGCAGATTTATCCATCAGTTCTAGTCATAGCTTCTGGCCACATATATGTTTGAACACCTTCAGAATGACTCGAAATCCTAATTTACAGCTCATACAATACAAAATTATTCATAGAACACACTATACAGGACAAAGGATGTTCAGGATGGGTCTAACACACTCAAACATCTGCTCACATTGCACAGATAACACACCTGATGATTATGCACACGCTTTGTGGTTTTGTGCGCCTGTCCAGAGGTTCTGGCTTGAAGTCTTTGCGGACCTATCAACATGACTAAAGTGTAGCATTCCTGCATGCCCCACACTGTGCATACTGGGTGACTTAGACAACATCAATGTGGAATTTAGCTTAGCACACATGATCCTCACAGTGTTATGTATAGCAAAGAAAACTATTCTCATGAACTGGAAAGCGAAGAACAATCTGTGTATTAACCAGTTTAGAAATTTTCTTTTAGATTATATTAGCATGGAAACAATGTTTGCTTCCTCAAAACATCAATTGGCTGAATTTCATTCTCTCTGGTCCCTTCTGATTAGCTTGATCACATAGTGGTGGTGGTGGGTTGCTGTCCCGTCGCTCTGGGCGGTTGGGTTTGTGCTGGGGGGGGCTGTGTGGCTTCGGGCGTCTGGTGGTCTCTCGGGTCGTGGGGAAATACAGCAGCCCTGTATTATTGCTTCCTGTGAAATCAAGATACAATGTGCACATGCTGGTTACAAATAAGAAAATACAAACAACAAACAGTTTCTTCCATGGTTCACAGCATGTGTATGATCATCTTCATCGCTGGTCTCAGTAAGGATGTTTCAATCTTCGGGGTCAGAGGTTACTAGCACTTAACACACCGGTGGAGTACAGCTTTTACTGCTGACTCTTATCTTTGTCCTTCCGGGCGTGTTGGTTAGGCTGATGTATGTCAGGGTGGAAGTCATCTACTGGTTCTGGTACCTTCTTACAGTGACTGGCATGAATCCAGGTTGCTCTCTCTGCAACTTTAACAGCTGTGTGAGTGACCAGTAGCACCTGGAACGGGCCTTGCCAACGTTTGGACTTCCAATGTTTCCTGCGAAGTTCCTTCACCACCTGTCATCTGGTTGGAGTGGTGTGTTTTCTGTGGCTGGAAGGGCTGCTTTTACTGCCTGTGAAACTTGAGATAGAACAGTGGAAAGGTTTCGACAGTAAGACAACATAGCATCATCACAAACAGTTGTGGAAGGGAGGGGTCTGGTTACAGGTCCCAATCCCAGGTTAGGAGGTCTGCCAAATAAAATTTCAAATGGGCTGAGATTCACTTGAGCTCTGATTCTCATTCTCATGTAGATAAGCACAATAGGTAATGCTTTTGTCCATGGCAGACCTGTTTCTTCACAACATTTGGCTAACTTGGACTTTAATGTACCATTTTCTCTTTCCACAGCACCTCCACTCTGTGGATGATAAGCACAATGTGTGCGCAAGGTTATTCCCAGGAATTTACCAACCTCAGTCAATGCAGTGTTTACAAAATGTGTGCCATTATCACTGCTGATCTTCTCTGGAATGCCCCATCTAGGAATGATTTCTGTTTAGCAGTGCTTTAGTCACTGCATTACCGTTTGCATGTTTTGCAGGGAAAACTTCAACCCATTTACTAAACACGTCCACTATTCCTAGTGCATATTTCTTTCCTTCAGCTGGTGTGAGTTCAACAAAATCCATCATCAAATGTTCAAAAGGTTTCTCTGGTGGAGGGTGTGCAACTTGCGATGTGTGTAATGCCTTTCCTACATTATGTGTGGCACAAACCATACATGACTGACAGTATTTTTGCGCATATGAACTGAACCCTTTTGTGAACCACTGAGCAGTGAGTGCATTCAGCATCCCCCCTTTTGACACATGGTTCAACCCATGTGTCAATTTTGAAAAATGAGGAAAAAAATGTTTAGGTAGACAGGGTTTACCATCAGGTCCCATCCAAACACCATCCGTATGAGTTGCACCCACAGAGGACCAAATGCGTCCAGAGGACCAAATTTCATCTGCAGAGGCAAAAGTTTGCAAAGCATGGAGATCTGTGAGGGAGTCTTCTGCCTGCAAAGAGAGGGAAGCGAAAACAGGAAAAAAATTAGCTGCTTGCTTAGCTGCAGCATCAGCTCTGGCATTGCCACAAGCAACAGGATCGTCTGAGTTAGTGTGAGCCGTACACTTACAGACCGAGATTGCTGTAGGCAAAAGGATCGCATCAAGAAGATCAGAAACCTGCTTGGAGTTCAGAATAGTTTTACCATCTGATTTAAGGAAATGCCTGTGTTTCCACAGCGCACCAAAGTCATGAACAACACCAAAAGCATATCTGGAATCTGTGTAAATAGTGACAGACTTACCAGCTGCCAACTTACAAGCTTCAGTAAGTGCAATAAGCTCAGTAGTTTGAGCAGAGAAATGTTTAGGAAGAGAACCAGACAACAAAGTGTCATGTGAAGAACATACTGCAAACCAAACACAGTTAGTACCTGTGGCTGGATCACGCAAAGCTGATCCATCTACAAAAAGAATCATGTCAGAGTTTGGAAGAGGAGTCTCTAAAAGATCAGGTCGGGGTGTACAAACTTGTTCCAAAACAGCTTCACAGTCATGAGGCTCCCCATCCTCAGGAGTCGGAAGCAAAGTAGCAGGATTCAGAACAGTACAACGTTTAACAGTGACATTTGGCATATCACGGAGCACAGAGGTGTATCTGAGCCAACAAGCAGTTGAAAGATGTGAAGTTTTCTGCTCGAGAAGAATAATGGCAACAGCATGAGGAACCAAAACAGTCAAATTAGCGTAGCCCACAATATCTTGGGAGGCCAGGACAGCTTTCTCTGCAGCTGCAACAGCACGAAGACAACCAGGCAGGCCTGCAGCCACAGAGTCCAGTTTTGCTGAGAAATGAGCCACTGGCCTTTGCCTGCCCCATGTTCCTGCATAAGAACAGATGTCATACAACCATGCTTCTCATCAACTGCCTGTATGAAAGGTTTATGAGGATCTGGAATGCCAAGTGTTGGTGCTGTTTGAAGAGCCAGCTTAAGCTGACTAAAGGCTGATTCAGCCTCAGGAGTCCATGGAACACGATCAGCTGACTGGAGCTGCATGTCAGAACTGCAGCTGCCTTTACCATGGATAAGAGCACCTAAGAGAGCTTCGAGAAAAGAGTAGTTAGGAATAAAGTTCCTGCAGTAAGATGTTATACCTAAGAATGACATAAGCTGTTTTTTAGTAACCGGTTTAGGAATGATCTGAACTGCAGCAACATCCATCCATCCATTTTCTATACCGACAGTCCGTTAATCGGGTAGCGGGTGGGCTGGAGCCTATCCCAGCAGTCATCGGGCGAAAGGCGGGGTACACCCTGGACAGGTCGCCAGTCCATCGCAGGGCCACATAGAGACAAACGAGACAAACAACCATGCATACTCACACTCACTACGGACAATTTGGAGTCAACAATTAACCTGACATGCATGTTTTTGGATGGTGGGAGGAAGCCAGAGTACCTGGAGAGAACCCACGCATACACGGGGAGAACATGCAAACTCCACACAGAAAGGCCCCAGGCAGGGATCGAACCTGGAACCCTCTTGCTGTGAGGTGACAGTGCTAACCACCACACCACCGCGCAGCCCTGCAGCAACATGTTTAGGAGAAAGTGAGCGCCCATCCTTAGAAATCACATGACCCAAAAAGGTGACTTCGTCCTGTACAAACTGTAACTTAGAAAGGCTGGCTTTATGGCCATAAGAAGGAAGATGTTTCAACAGATTCACTGTCTTTTTCACACTGTTGTTTAGATGGACCACATAAAAGGATGTCATCCGCATACTGCAAAAGAGCAGAGCCTGTGGTTGATTGAAGTTAATCCAGACTAGCTTTGAGGGCAGCATTGTAAATAGTGGGACTTTCACAGTACCCCTGGCATAACCGGGTAAAAGTCCAAGATCTCCCTTCAAACTAAAAAGCAAACCAAAATGGGCTATGAGGGTGCACTGGCGACAAGTCAACCACTGAGAAAAACTGTGCATCTGATGTAATTTGAGACAAAATAGTGTGTGGGTTGGGCACAGTAGGAGCATGTGGCTGAACTGCAGCATTCACCGCTTGGAGGTCCTGTACAAAACGCCATTCATCTGGCTGGCCAGCATCTTTAATCTTTTTAACAGGAAACAATGGAGTAAGCACAGGTGAATTTTCAAAAGGAACAATAACGCCTGTTTTCTGAAAAGATTGAAAAACAGGTTTAATCCCTTTAATTGCTTCAGGCTTAAAAGGGTATTGTTTTTTACATGGACAAAAGTCTGATTTAGGGGTGACAATTACTGGTTCACAGCCTTTTATCAACCCCACATCATATTTGCTCTTAGCCCAAAGATCATTGGGCACTTCAGCCAACATGGGTATCGAAGACAAATCTGTTTCAGTTAAAAAACATGCTTCAAAATGTGATTCTGTGGTAGGAATTAAGTCCACAGTTCTTTGACAATGCATTGTACTCAAAAATGTTTTTTTGTATGCTGACAATCGTTCAGAAAACATCAAATTTGGATCAGCAGGTGAAACAGTCCACTCCATTTCTTTTTGACATGTAGCAACAAACTCTCCCACACCTTGTCACTGCCAGTGTGTACGTTTGGCCAAGGAAATGTGAGGGCGAGTACCACAAACATTAAAAAAATCAAAGTGCTCTGGAGTCAATAAAGTAGGCGCACATATTTTTTCACTTCTTCTCATAGTCATTGTCAGGCCCCAAAGAAATGTGTGATGTGCAGTGCAAATCAGTAGGTTGCATGAAATCAGAAAGGGGTGAAACTAACGCTTTTTCTTCTTCCACTAGTTGTTGTGAAAAAGGAGAGCTGGGAAGTTTCCACTCATAAGCATATGTAAGTGCCGATGAATCAAACTGCACTGCTGTGAAAAAAGGCTGTAACATAACCTTAACACCCTCTGGTGTAGAAGTTAAAATAATGCCTAATTTACACATGAGATCACAGCCCATCAGGTTAATGGGACACAACTCTGATAACAAAAATGAGTGTTTGAAGGAGAGCTCATCGGGAGTGACAACACGCAATGGGCATTGTCATTTTCTCCTTCACAACCTGGCCTGATGCAGACATACAGTAAACGTGGTTTCCACTTAACTTTGGAGGACAATCAAACTCCCCTGACGTCACTACTGACGAACATAAGTTCCTATATTCTGAGAGAAATATCTTTGCTCTAGGACGGAAATAGCATGCAAAACTTTACTACGTGAATCACAGTCGGCAAGCGTTGCTTCACTACACAGAGCAGGAAGAATGTGTGAGTGTGTTTGTGCTATCACCCATTAGTGGAGGCTCCGCTGCCGCGTGACGTCCAGAACCTGCCTCCCACCCTCAGTCAGCCTTTTGCCCAATTTCATCACTGTTTAGCTGTGGACAGTCCTTCTTTCAGTGTCCAGTCTGGCCACAGTAAAAACAAATATTCGGATCATAGCTCTGGCGTGGCCCATTTCGACCTCCTCTCCCACACGTCCACGTCTTCGACTTCGGCCTCGTCCTCTGTTTACACCAACTGCGTAATACATGGTCATGGTTGCCAAATGCAGCTCCTTTTCACACTTGTCCCTTTTGGTTGTCTTACGCGTCTCAACTTGGTTCTGAGCATGGCGAGCATATCGGCGAACGTCAGCCAAACGAGGACCCTCACACCATCCCACGTAAATGTTCTTTACTTCAGTGGCGACATCTATATAATATTGTCTGGGTCCCGTTAAAACATGTATTTTTCCCATCTAATTCCTTGTTTGCTTTAAGTATTCCCCATTTTCTATCCCATCAGTTGCCAACCAGTTTGTATGGAGTACACTGGAGCAACTTGACTGATCAGTAAAACACTGCTTTTGTTGTCACCGCAAGGCTTCCCCCGTCGGTTGTTTCACTGAGACACTACTGAGTAACTACAACTCAACACAGTTTATACACATAACATTCATATACATACTAACAAACAAACAAACAATAATTTATCGCAATTTTCTCATCTCTGTTTGAACGTACACCCAGGTAAATATTCCTGTAGTCTTCTCATACCGACTATGGACCCATTCATTGTTTAACTTCACTGTTTTGCAAATCCTAATTGAATATTACACATTGACATTGAACTTTACTGGATAAGCAGGTCTTCATTGCATTCAGCAGCCTATATGTGAGCATCTATGTGTAAGCTGTTCTTCTTTGCATTTATCAGCAGCAAGCAATTCTTCACTGCACATGCATATGTAAATAGTAAAACAATTCCAATGTGTTAGCGAAACCTTCTATATCACAGTGGTTTCTAAGATCTATTTTAAGTTCTTTGCCATCAGTGAGATGACATAGTTTACAAAGTGTGTCAAATTATCACTGAAGATCTTTTCAGGAATTTCAAATCTAGAAATGAGTTATTTTACGCGTGATTTTGCTACTGAGAGTGCATCTGCTTGTGCACATGGAAATATTTCAGACCATTTGGTAAAAACCTCTGTTGTCACTGAGCAGAATCGTTTCCCTTAACATTAATTTAGTTCAATGAAATCTACACAATAATGAAATAATGAAATCCAAACAAATATGTTGAAAAAGATACACTGGCTTAGGGAATTATCTTCGTTTTGGTCTTAGATTGCCCTGTGGAATGTATTTTGCACATATTTGACCTGCTAGACAAAACTTTATTCATTTATTTATTCTAAAAAAAAAAATTCAATAATTAGTAAAACCATATGCTGTAAAAACCTTGTTCATTATTGCTTCCATCCCTCCTGTTGAGACATGACATGGTCCGTGGCTCAATACTGCAGCATATTTAAACAAATTCTTTGGCAGTATGGTTTTCCTTCCGGTCATTCATACGAGTCTATTGTAGATGGCAATTGAATAACATCTAATAATGCTAAAATATTTGTAGTTTATACATTTAGCTGTGGATGTCAACATACCTGTTTTTCCAATGCTGTGTTAACACATGTACAGTTGAGAAGGCATACTGACTGTCAGTGTAAACGTTAACAACCTTTTTGTTATTTAATTTACAAGCTTCAGTTAAAGCTACCAATTTGACTGCTTGAACAGAGTAATTTTTTGGTAGTGGTTGTTTTAAGAAAACTTCAGTTTCTGTTACTACTGCAAATCCTGTAGCATTTGTGCCATCAGGGTTTTTTGCTTGACCTGTTGAATAAATATAGTTATTTCTGCATTTTCATAACGTATATCAGTTAAGTCTGGCCTGGGTAAAACACTGATGGTTATTTCTGACATGCAATCATGAGGCTTTCCATCTGTGGGGTAGGTAGCAGTGTGGATGGATTAAGTGTAGCACATCTCTCGACAACAAGGTGTGGCTGTGAAAGAAGAACTGTTATGTAGGAGAGATGTCTGGTAAAGATATTTTGTTAAGTAACCATATCACAGCCACTGCATGAGGTACCTTAAGTGTTAATGGGTGAAATAACACCATTATTGTTGATGCCTGCACTGCCAATGGCTTCTGGCCATTGATTCAAAAGTACGATCTCGTCCCTGTTTCCCCCTTTCAGTGGACACTGGCCCCTAATTACCGCAATTCAGCAGGGGGTCTTTCATTAGGAGTACTGGACTCCCCCGTGCACGGTTTCAGCTCCGACCCTGGAAAGCGGAAAAAACGTTGAGATCTGGTTTGAGGACCCAATTGTTGAGAAAAGTCTCTCAATGAGACTCAGAGTTGCTGGAGTCAGTTAATGCAAATGTTTAATCTTGCAGCAAGTTCAAGAATGTGTGTGTGTATGGGTGTATGTGTGCGAACGTGTGTGAGTTTGTGTGTGTGAGAGTTTAAAGAACCTGTTATCCACAGGCAGGTCTTAACTAGTATGGCACAGGTCCAGCCTGTCTCATCTTTTTTGGAAGGTCCAGCGCTCGGCCGTAACCCTTCTGTCTGTTTGGACTCTCACATACATTCGGTTAATCATAGAAAAACGAGAACAAAACTTTTTAGCCCCTTAAATTCATAAAACAGACATGGTGCAGTTATTTCCATTCTAGAAAATAAGAGTAATCACCCCCATTCCTATAAATTCTGGATATTCTAACAATCTGAATCTTTTTTAAATGTTCGATGAAGCCCTTTGCTGTTCTGTTTAGAGACTCAGCTGATCATAAACCAAGTTTTGCTCTTGAACCAAGCTTCTAAACTCTTCACCTTTTTCATTTTTCAGTTAGTATTCACTTTAAAACTGATTAAAAGAAAAATTAAATGAATGCCTATCAACAAATGTGGGATCTAAACTCTAGTGCTTTCTCTAAAATAATTTCCTTTCTCAATTCAGAAATGTGTGTGTGTAAGTCACAACACCCGTGACACCAAAACGGCTTTCTTTTCTCTCTTTTCTCTACACTCTGCACTGTGAGCACACACACCAAACCAGAAAGGCTTTTTTCTCTCTTTTCTACATTATGGACTGTGGGGACAGTCCATAATGTGTGCCAGGGCGTTGTCTCACGTATTAGATTATGCTTAAGATACGAATGGGTTTATCAGTCACATCAGAATCCATACATACTGATCCTCCCGTAATAAAATGGTCGGATCTTATCAAACACACTTTGTTTCTTGTGACAAGTCAGCGAAACAGCGTATACACGTCAAGACACTGAATCAAGTTTGCCACAAGAACTCATAAATTTGGCAGTATTGCTCTGCCGTCAGCAATCATACACCCATTTTATTTTCATGAGACATGTGCAGGCACCTGTTCATCTACTGTTCTATCACTATGAATTAGTTTATCTATTATCAATAAGGATACTTCTACAACTACTATCAAAGTATGTCCAGACTTCTTATGTTGTCAGTTGCTATATATGAATAAGTGGGTTGCTACTGAAAAGCATTAAGCATGTCACACAGCCCAAACATATAACATTTCAGGACACACCACACAGTTAACAACCACAGTGAAGCGTGTCAAAGCCCAAACATGTAACATTCAACAGGACACTTACACAACACATTCAAATCAAACAGTCAGACAACATACAAGAACATATACCCCAGCCGGCATTGCTCCCTGCCTATTTTCCTACAACTCACTATGTGTGCGCACACCTTTATTCACAAACTCTTCAACTTATACTCTTTTACCGAAGCTGCTACAGCTCGATTGGCCAAATACCCTTAGATCCTATTTCGGTGAATTTGACATCTGCCTTGTATGTAACAGATTAGCGGTTTAGCAGTTTTAATTTAGTTTGAGTGAAGGAATTCATTTTATAGCAAAATCCGAAATCGTGAAGAACTCATGAAAGTAAGCTTATTCTCGGATTCCTGAAACTTTAGATTTGCTCTTTCTTTTACTGCAAAGTACAACGTTGAGCAGCACTAATGAGTTGTTTCTATTTTTGGCAGGCTTTACCTTTGCGGATGAAGCCCTTTCTGTCTGTGCAAAAGAAATCTTGTTACTGTGCAGAGTGACTTCTCTGAGTAGAGTCGCCTTACTTGTTGCGACTGTGCCGATGTTCGAAGCTGGAGTGCAAAGTTGTTGCTTGAATGGTGCTCGCTGGAGCGTGTGGTAGTGTAAAGTTATACCATTTAAAAGGGCTGAAGAGTGCTCAGTGCAGCGGGTGGGCGGAGGTGCAAAGTGACACTATGGCCATAAAAAGAACACCGCTACAAGTGCGCATTGTGCCAGGAAGGGCCCTCGGACGTGAACCAGTGGACAGTTATCGCTTCTCGGCCTTTTGGCTAAGATCAAGTGTAGTATCTGTTCTTATCAGTTTAATGTCTGATATGTCCTCTATGCGAGGACTACATATTAAATGGATTTTTATCAATAGGAGTTGAAAAAGGAGCTTGCTCCGTTCACTCCAAGCATCGACCCGGTACTGCAGTGCCGCTGGGAACGGTGCGCTCTCCTCTGCTCTTGTGAAAAAGCAAACAGCGGTGCAGGATGGAAGTTTCTTTTAATCTGCTGAGAAAAGAGAGTGAATGCGAAGCAGACTTTAACACGGCTCTGGGAGCGAGCCGAGTGCGGGCTAACCGGGACAATTGCTTGAAAGAAACGCGACACCGAATGAGCAGTCAGAACAAAGCCTCAATACGGTGTTCCTGTGTTGTTTGTGGCTGCCTTGTCTTTTGCACAGAGTAAAAGACAAGGCAGCCATCGAATAGGGCCCGATTGTTCCTACTTGGTCAGCCGAGGAGCAAGGGGGGGAGCAAGCGTCTCAACCAAGCAAAGCTCACCATGGGGAAGGTGGCTATGCCAACTAGCCTGATGCCCTGCTCCCGCAGTGATGGATAATCGTACACTGGTTTCTCTTCATAATGTACAAGTCTTTCGCCTTTTACTAAAGACTTCCGTGGAGAGCAGCACTAATGAATTGTTTCTATTTTTGGCAGGCTTTACCTTTGCGGGTGAAGCCCTTTCTGTCTGTGCAAAAGAAATCTTGTTACTGTGCAGAGTGACTTCTCTGAGTAGAGTCGCCTTACTTGTTGCGACTGTGCCGATGTTGCTTGAATGGTGCTCGCTGGAGCGTGCGGTAGTGTAAAGTTATACCATTTAAAAGGGTTGAAGAGTGCTCAGTGCAGCGGGTGGGCGGAGGTGCAAAGTGACACTATGGCCATAAAACGAACACCGCTACAAGTGCGCATTGTGCCAGGAAGGGCCCTCGGACGTGAACCAGTGGACAGATATCGCTTCTCGGCCTTTTGGCTAAGATCAAGTGTAGTATCTGTACTTATCAGTTTAATATGTGATATGTCTATGCAAGGACTACATATTAAATGGATTTTTATCAATAGGATTTGAAAAAGGAACGGTGCGCTCTCCTCTGCTCTTGTGAAAAAGCAAACAGCGGTGCAGGATGGAAGTTTCTTTTAATCTGCTGAGAAAAGAGAGTGAATGCAAAGCAGACTTTAACACGGCTCTGGTAGCGAGCCGAGTGCGGGCTAACCAGGAGAATTGCTTGAAAGATACGCGACACCGAATGAGCGGTCAGAACAAAATCTCAATACGGTGTTCTTGTGGTGTTTTTATAAAATGCGGTGTAAAAAAAGGTGTGAATGCCCCATAGAAAACTAAAAGGTGGAGCGGAAGTGTTCGGCTGCAAGAAGGTGTGAATGTCCGACTATATTTGGTGAAAAGCAGGTGAAGCAAGGTCTGAATGCCCAACCTTACATCATCAAAAGCGAGATAAGAGGTTTTTGGCTGCAAGAAGGCCATAGTTTGCCAAAAGCGGGTAAGGTGCGAATGATCGGCTAAATATCAACAAAAGTGGGGGCGGAGGTCTTCGGATGCAAGTGGGTGTGAATATCCCACCATACAAGTATGGTGGAGAGGAAGCTGTGAATGGCCGACCATAGTTTGCAAAAAGCGGGTGAGAAAAGGTGCGAATGTCCAACCATACATGATCAAAACAGGGAGCGGAGGTGTTTTGCTGCGACAAGGTGTGAATGTCCACACATAATTAATGAAAAGCGGGCAACAAGTAGGTTCGAATGCCCAACCATACATCATCAAAAGCAGGAGTGGATGTGTTCGGCTACAAGAAGGTTTGAATGTCCGAGCATAGTTTGTAAAAAGCGGGTAAGAAAAGGTTCGAATGCCCGAACATACACCATCAAAAGAGGGAGCGGAGGTGTTCCGCTGAAAGACGGTGTGAATGTCCGACCATAGTTGGTAAAAAGCGGGTAAGAAAAGGTTCGAATGCCCGAATATGTACCATCAAAACGGAAGCGGAGGTGTTCGGCTGTAAGAAGTTGTGAATGTCCGACCAAAGTTTGTAAAAAGCAGTTAAGAAAAGGTTCGAATATCCAACCAAACATAATCAAAAGTGGGAGCAGAGCTGTTCGACTGCAAGTAGGTGTGAATGTCCACCCATAATTCCTGAAAAATGGGTAAGAAAAGGTGCGAATGCCCAACCATACATCATCAAAAGAAGAAGTGGATGTGTTCTGCTACAAGAAGGTTTGAATATCCGACCATAGTTTGTAAAAAGTGGGTAAGAAAAAGTTCGAATGCCCGAACATACACCATCAAAAGAGGGAGCGGAGGTGTTCCGCTGTAAGATGCTGCGAATGTCCGACCATAGTTGGTAAAAAGCGGGTAAAAAAAGGTTAAAAAACCCGACTGTACACAATCAATAGCGGAAGCGGAGTTGTTCGGCTACAAGAAGGTGTGAAAGTCCACCAATAATTACTGAAAAATGGGTAAGAAAAGGTGTGAATGCCCAACTATACATCATCAAAAGCAGAAGTGGATGTGTTCGGCCACAAGAAGGTTTGAATGTCCGACCATAGTTTGTAAAAGGCGGGTAAGAAAAGGTTCGAATGCCCGTACATACACAATCAAAAGAGGGAGCGGAGGTGTTTCGCTGCAAGAAGGTGTGAATGTCCGAGCATAGTTTGTAAAAAGTGGGTGAGAAAAGGTTCGAATGCCAGAACATACACCATCAAAAGAGGGAGCGGAGGTGTTCCGCTGTAAGAAGGTGTGAATGTCCGACCATAGTTGGTAAAAAGCGGGTAAGAAAAGGTTCGAATGCCAAAATATACACCATCAAAAGCGGAAGCCGAGGTGTTCGGCTGCAAGTAGGTGTGAATGTCAGATCATAATTTGCAAAAAGCTGATGAGAAAGGTGTGAATGACCGACAATAATTGCTGAAAAATGTGTTAGAAAAGGTAAGAATGCCGGACCATTCATCATCAAAAGCGGGAGAAGAGGTGTTTGGCTGCAAGAAGCTGTGAATGTCCAGCCATAATTACTCAAAAACGGGTAAGAAAAGGTAGTATTGCCAGACCATAAATGATCAAAAAAGGGAGCGGAGGTTTTCCGCTGTAAGAAGGTGTGAATATCCGACCATAATTGGTAAAAAGCGGGTAAGAAAAGGTGCAAATGCCCGACAATGTATGATCAAAAGAGGGAGCGGAGGTTATCGGCTGCAAGAAGGTCTAAATGTCCAACCATAATTTGTAAAAACCGGGGAAGAAAAGGCTCCGAAGCCCAACTATACACCATCAAAAGCGGGAGCGGAGGTGTTCAGCTGCAAGAAGGTCTGAATGTCCATCAATAATTGCTAGAAAACATGAAAAAAAAATTTCGAATATCCAACCGCACATGATCATAAGTGGGAGAAGAGGTGTTCAGCTGCAAGAAGGTGTGAATGTCCACCCATAATTCCTCAAAAATGGGTAAGAAAAGGTGCGAATGCCCAACCATACATCATCAAAAGAAGAAGTGGATGTGTTCTGCTACAAGAAGGTTTGAATGTCCGACCATAGTTTGTAAAAAGTGGGTAAGAAAAAGTTCGAATGCCCGAACATACACCATCAAAAGAGGGAGCGGAGGTGTTCCGCTGTAAGATGCTGCGAATGTCCGACCATAGTTGGTAAAAAGCGGGTAATAAAAGATTAAAAAAACCCGACTGTACACAATCAATAGCGGAAGCGGAGTTGTTCGGCTACAAGAAGGTGTGAAAGTCCACCAATAATTACTGAAAAATGGGTAAGAAAAGGTGTGAATGCCCAACTATACATCATCAAAAGCAGAAGTGGATGTGTTCGGCCACAAGGTTTGAATGTCCGACCATAGTTTGTGAAAAGTGGGTAAGAAAAAGTTCGAATGCCCGAACATACACCATCAAAAGAGGGAGCGGAGGTGTTCCGCTGTAAGATGCTGCGAATGTCCGACCATAGTTGGTAAAAAGCGGGTAAGAAAAGGTTAAAAAACCCGACTGTACACAATCAATAGCGGAAGCGGAGTTGTTCGGCTACAAGAAGGTGTGAAAGTCCACCAATAATTACTGAAAAATGGGTAAGAAAAGGTGTGAATGCCCAACTATACTTCATCAAAAGCAGAAGTGGATGTGTTCGGCCACAAGAAGGTTTGAATGTCCGACCATAGTTTGTAAAAGGCGGGTAAGAAAAGGTTCGAATGCCCGTACATACACAATCAAAAGAGGGAGCGGAGGTGTTTCGCTGCAAGAAGGTGTGAATGTCCAGCCATAATTACTCAAAAACGGGTAAGAAAAGGTAGTATTGCCAGACCATAAATGATCAAAAAAGGGAGCGGAGGTTTTCCGCTGTAAGAAGGTGTGAATATCCGACCATAATTGGTAAAAAGCGGGTAAGAAAAGGTGCAAATGCCCGACAATGTATGATCAAAAGAGGGAACAGAGGTTTTCGGCTGCAAGAAGGTCTAAATGTCCAACCATAATTTGTAAAAACCGGGGAAGAAAAGGCTCGGAAGCCCAACTATACACCATCAAAAGCGGGAGCGGAGGTGTTCAGCTGCAAGAAGGTCTGAATGTCCATCAATAATTGCTAGAAAACATGAAAAAATTTTTTCGAATATCCAACCGCACATGATCATAAGTGGGAGAGGAGGTGTTCAGCTGCAAGAAGGTGTGAATGTCCACCCATAATTCCTCAAAAATGGGTAAAAAAAAAGGTGCGAATGCCCAACCATACATCATCAAAAGCAGGACTGGATGTGTTCGGCTACAAGAAGGTTTGAATGTCCGAGCATAGTTTGTAAAAAGCGGGTAAGAAAAGGTTCGAATGCCCGAACATACACCATCAAAAGAGGGAGCGGAGGTGTTCCGCCATAAGAAGGTGTGAATGTCCGACCGTAGTTGGTTAAAATACCCGACTGTACACAATCAATAGCGGGAGCGAATGTGTTCGGCTACAAGAAGGTGTGAATGGCCGACCATTTTTTGTAAATAGCGGGTAAGAAAAGGTGCGAATGCCCGACAATGTATGATCAAAAGAGGGAGCGGAGGTTTTCGGCTAAAAGAAGGTCTGAATTTCCAACCATAATTTGTAAAAACCGGGGAAGAAAAGGCTCGAAAGCCCGACTATACACCATCAAAAGCGGCAGCAGAGGGGTTCAGCTGCAAGAAGGTCTGAATGTCCATCAATAATTGCTAGAAAAAATGAAAGAAAATTTTCAAATATAAAACCGCACATGATCATATGCGGGAGAGGAGGTGTTCAGCTGCAAGAAGGTGTGAATGTCCACCCATAATTCCTGAAAAATGGGTAAAAAAAGGTGCGAATGCCCAACCATACATCATCAAAAGCATGTGTGAATGTCAGATCATAATTTGCAAAAACCTGATTGTGTGCAGCTGAACACCTCTGCTCCCGCTTTTGATGGTGTATAGTCGGGCTTTCGAGGCTTTTCTTCAACGGTGTTTACAAATTATGGTTGGAAATTCAGACCTTGCAGCCGAACACCTCCGCTCCCTCTTTTGATCATACATTGTCGGGCATTCGCACCTTGTCTTACCCGCGTTTTACAAACCATGGTCGGACTTTCACACCTTCTTGTAGCTGAACAGCTCTGCTCCCACTTTTGATTATGTTTGGTTGGATATTCGCACCTTTTCTTAACTGCTTTTTACAAACTTTGGTCGGACGTTCACAACTTCTTACAGCCGAACACCTCCACTTCCGCTTTCGATGGTATATATTCGGGCATTCGAACCTTTTCTTACCCGCTTTTTACCAACTATGGTCGGACATTCACACCGTCTTTCAGCGGAACACCTCCGCTCCCTCTTTTGATGGTGTATGTTCGGGCATTCGCACCTTTTATTACCCACTTTTTACAAACTATGGTCGTACATTCAAACCTTCTTGTAGCCGAAAACCTCCACTCCCTCTTTTGATCATACTTTGTGGGGCATTTGCACCTTTTCTTACCCGCTTTTTACAAACTATGCTCGGACATTCAAACCTTCTTGTAGCCAAACACATCCACTCCTGCTTTTGTTGATGTATGGTTGGGCATTCGAACCTACTTGTTGCCCGCTTTTCATTAATTATGGGTGGACATTCACACCTTGTCGCAGCCAAACACCTCCGCTCCCTGTTTTGATCATGTATGGTTGGACATTCGCACCTTTTCTCACCCGCTTTTTGCAAACTATGGTCGGCCATTCACAGCTTCCTCTCCACCATACTTGTATGGTGGGATATTCACACCCACTTGCATCCGAAGACCTCCGCCCCCACTTTTGTTGATATTTAGCCGATCATTCGCACCTTACCCGCTTTTGGCAAACTATGGCCTTCTTGCAGCCAAAAACCTCTGATCTCGCTTTTGATGATGTAAGGTTGGGCATTCAGACCTTGCTTCACCTGCTTTTCACCAAATATAGTCGGACATTCACACCTTCTTGCAGCCGAACACTTCCGCTCCACCTTTTAGTTTTCTATGGGGCATTCACACCTTTTTTTACACCACATTTTATAAAAACACCACAGGAACACCGTATTGAGGCTTTGTTCTGACCGCTCATTCGGTGTCGCGTTTCTTTCAAGCAATTCTCCTTGTTAGCCCGCACTCGGCTCGCTCCCAGAGCCGTGTTAAAGTCTGCTTCGCATTCACTCTCTTTTCTCAGCAGATTAAAAGAAACTTCCATCCTGCACCGCTGTTTGCTTTTTCACAAGAGCAGAGGAGAGCGCACCGTTCCCAGCGGCACTGCAGTACCGGGTCGATGCTTGGAGTGAACGGAGCAAGCTCCTTTTTCAACTCCTATTGATAAAAATCCATTTAATATGTAGTCCTCGCATAGACATATCACATATTAAACTGATAAGTACAGATACTACACTTGATCTTAGCCAAAAGGCCGAGAAGCGATATCTGTCCACTGGTTCACGTCCGAGGGCCCTTCCTGGCACAATGCGCACTTGTAGCGGTGTTCGTTTTATGGCCATAGTGTCACTTTGCACCTCCGCCCACCCGCTGCACTGAGCACTCTTCAACCCTTTTAAATGGTATAACTTTACACTACCGCACGCTCCAGCGAGCACCATTCAAGCAACATCGGCACAGTCGCAACAAGTAAGGCGACTCTACTCAGAGAAGTCACTCTGCACAGTAACAAGATTTCTTTTGCACAGACAGAAAGGGCTTCACCCGCAAAGGTAAAGCCTGCCAAAAATAGAAACAATTCATTAGTGCTGCTCTCCACGGAAGTCTTTAGTAAAAGGCGAAGGACTTGTACATTATGAAGAGAAACCAGTGTACGATTATCCATCACTGCGGGAGCAGGGCATCAGGCTAGTTGGCATAGCCACCTTCCCCATGGTGAGCTTTGCTTGGTTGAGATGCTTGCTCCCCCCCCTTGCTCCTCGGCTGACCAAGTAGGAACAATCGGGCCCTATTTGATGGCTGCCTTGTCTTTTACTCTGTGCAAAAGACAAGGCAGCCACAAACAACACGGGAACACCGTATTGAGGCTTTGTTCTGACTGCTCATTCGGTGTCGCGTTTCTTTCAAGCAATTCTCCCGGTTAGCCCGCACTCGGCTCGCTCCCAGAGCCGTGTTAAAGTCTGCTTCGCATTCACTCTCTTTTCTCAGCAGATTAAAAGAAAGTTTCATCTTAGGCTCCCTGAAACTTCCATCCTGCACCACTGTTTGTTTTTTCACAAGAGCAGAGGAGAGCGCACCGTTCCCAGCGGCACTGCAGTACCGGGTCGATGCTTGGAGTGAACGGAGCAAGCTCCTTTTTCAACTCCTATTGATAAAAATCCATTTAATATGTAGTCCTCGCATAGAGGACATATCAGACATTAAACTGATAAGAACAGATGTTACACTTGATCTTAGCCAAAAGGCCGAGAAGCGATAACTGTCCACTGGTTCACGTCCGAGGGCCCTTCCTGGCACAATGCGCACTTGTAGCGGTGTTCTTTTTATGGCCATAGTGTCACTTTGCACATCCGCCCACCCGCTGCACTAAGCACTCTTCAGCCCTTTTAAATGGTATAACTTTACACTACCACACGCTCCAGTGAGCACCATTCAAGCAACAACTTTGCACTCCAGCTTCGAACATCGGCACAGTCGCAACAAGTAAGGCGACTCTACTCAGAGAAGTCACTCTGCACAGTAACAAGATTTCTTTTGCACAGACAGAAAGGGCTTCATCCGCAAAGGTAAAGCCTGCCAAAAATAGAAACAACTCATTAGTGCTGCTCAACGTTGTACTTTGCAGTAAAAGAAAGAGCAAATCTAAAGTTTCAGGAATCCGAGAATAAGCTTACTTTCATGAGTTCTTCACGATTTCGGATTTTGCTATAAAATGAATTCCTTCACTCAAACTAAATTAAAACTGCTAAACCGCTAATCTGTTACATACAAGGCAGATGTCAAATTCACCGAAATAGGATCTAAGGGTATTTGGCTTATCGAGCTGTAGCAGCTTCGGTAAAAGAGTATAAGTTGAAGAGTTTGTGAATAAAGGTGTGCGCACACATAGTGAGTTGTAGGAAAATAGGCAGGGAGCAATGCCGGCTGGGGTATATGTTCTTGTATGTTGTCTGACTGTTTGATTTGAATGTGTTGTGTAAGTGTCCTGTTGAATGTTACATGTTTGGGCTTTGACACGCTTCACTGTGGTTGTTAACTGTGTGGTGTGTCCTGAAATGTTATATGTTTGGGCTGTGTGACATGCTTAATGCTTTTCAGTAGCAACCCACTTATTCATATATAGCAACTGACAACATAAGAAGTCCGGACATACTTTGATAGTAGTTGTAGAAGTATCCTTATTGATAATAGATAAACTAATTCATAGTGATAGAACAGTAGATGAACAGGTGCCTGCACATGTCTCATGAAAATAAAATGGGTGTATGATTGCTGACGGCAGAGCAATACTGCCAAACTTATGAGTTCTTGTGGCAAACTTGATTCAGTGTCTTGACGTGTATACGCTGTTTCGCTGACTTGTCACAAGAAACAAAGTGTGTTTGATAAGATCCGACCATTTTATTATTGGAGGATCAGTATGTATGGATTCTGATGTGACTGATAAACCCATTCGTATCTTAAGCATAATCTAATACGTGAGACAACGCCCTGGCACACAATCAAAAAAAAAAGAGAGAGAGCGGTTTTGTGTCCCCACAGTCCTTTCTGATTTGGTGTGTGTGCTCACAGTGCAGAGTGTAGAGAAAAGAGAGAAAAGAAAGCCGTTTTGGTGTCACGGGTGTTGTGACTTACACACATACATTTCTGAATTGAGAAAAGAAATTATTTTAGAGAAAGCACTAGAGTTTAGATCCCACATTTGTTGATAGGCATTCATTTAATTTTTCTTTTAATCAGTTTTAAAGTGAATACTAACTGAGAAATGAAAAAGGTGAAGAGTTTAGAAGCTTGGTTCAAGAGCAAAACTTGGTTTATGATCAGCTGAGTCTCTAAACAGAACAGCAATGGGCTTCATCGAACATTTAAAAAAGATTCAGATTGTTAGAATATCCAGAATTTATAGGAATGGTGGTGATTACTCTTATTTTCTAGAATGGAAATAACTGCACCATGTCTGTTTTATGAATTTAAGGGGCTAAAAAGTTTTGTTCTCATTTTTCTATGATTAACCGAATGTATGTGAGAGTCCAAACAGACAGAAGGGTTACGGCCGAGCGCTGGACCTTCCAAAAAAGATGAGACAGGCTGGACCTGTGCCATACTAGTTAAGACCTGCCTGTGGATAACAGGTTCTTTAAACTCTCACACACACAAACTCACACACGTTCACACACATACACCCATACACACACACATTCTTGAACTTGCTGCAAGATTAAACATTTGCATTAACTGACTCCAGCAACTCTGAGTCTCATTGAGAGACTTTTCTCAACAATTGGGTCCTCAAACCAGATCTCAACGTTTTTTCCGCTTTCCAGGGTCGGAGCTGAAACCGTGCACGGGGGAGTCCAGTACTCCTAATGAAAGACCCCCTGCTGAATTGCGGTAATTAGGGGCCAGTGTCCACTGAAAGGGGGAAAAAGGGACGAGATCGTACTTTTGAATCAATGGCCAGAAGCCATTGGCAGTGCAGGCATCAACAATAATGGTGTTATTTCACCCATTAACACTTAAGGTACCTCATGCAGTGGCTGTGATATGGTTACTTAACAAAATATCTTTACCAGACATCTCTCCTACATAACAGTTCTTCTTTCACAGCCACACCTTGTTGTCGAGAGATGTGCTACACTTAATCCATCCACACTGCTACCTACCCCACAGATGGAAAGCCTCATGATTGCATGTCAGAAATAACCATCAGTGTTTTACCCAGGCCAGACTTAACTGATATACGTTATGAAAATGCAGAAATAACTATATTTATTCAACAGGTCAAGCAAAAAACCCTGATGGCACAAATGCTACAGGATTTGCAGTAGTAACAGAAACTGAAGTTTTCTTAAAACAACCACTACCAAAAAATTACTCTGTTCAAGCAGTCGAATTGGTAGCTTTAACTAAAGCTTGTAAATTAAATAACAAAAAGGTTGTTAACGTTTACACTGACAGTCAGTATGCCTTCTCAACTGTACATGTGTTAACACAGCATTGGAAAAACAGGTATGTTGACATCCACAGCTAAATGTATAAACTACAAATATTTTAGCATTATTAGATGTTATTCAATTGCCATCTACAATAGACTCGTATGAATGACCGGAAGGAAAACCATACTGCCAAAGAATTTGTTTAAATATGCTGCAGTATTGAGCCACGGACCATGTCATGTCTCAACAGGAGGGATGGAAGCAATAATGAACAAGGTTTTTACAGCATATGGTTTTACTAATTATTGAATTTTTTTTTTTAGAATAAATAAATGAATAAAGTTTTGTCTAGCAGGTCAAATATGTGCAAAATACATTCCACAGGGCAATCTAAGACCAAAACGAAGATAATTCCCTAAGCCAGTGTATCTTTTTCAACATATTTGTTTGGATTTCATTATTTCATTATTGTGTAGATTTCATTGAACTAAATTAATGTTAAGGGAAACGATTCTGCTCAGTGACAACAGAGGTTTTTACCAAATGGTCTGAAATATTTCCATGTGTACAAGCAGATGCACTCTCAGTAGCAAAATCACGCGTAAAATAACTCATTTCTAGATTTGAAATTCCTGAAAAGATCTTCAGTGATAATTTTACACACTTTGTAAACTATGTCATCTCACTGATGGCAAAGAACTTAAAATAGATCTTAGAAACCACTGTGATATAGAAGGTTTCGCTATCACATTGGAATTGTTTTACTATTTACATATGCATGTGCAGTGAAGAATTGCTTGCTGCTGATAAATGCAAAGAAGAACAGCTTACACATAGATGCTCACATATAGGCTGCTGAATGCAATGAAGACCTGCTTATCCAGTAAAGTTCAATGTCAATGTGTAATATTCAATTAGGATTTGCAAAACAGTGAAGTTAAACAATGAATGGGTCCATAGTCGGTATGAGAAGACTACAGGAATATTTACCTGGGTGTACGTTCAAATAGAGATGAGAAAATTGCGATAAATTATTGTTTGTTTGTTTGTTAGTATGTATATGAATGTTATGTGTATAAACTGTGTTGAGTTGTAGTTACTCAGTAGTGTCTCAGTGAAACAACCGACGGGGGAAGCCTTGCGGTGACAACAAAAGCAGTGTTTTACTGATCAGTCAAGTTGCTCCAGTGTACTCCATACAAACTGGTTGGCTACTGAAGGGATAGAAAATGGGGAATACTTGTTTTAAAGCAAACAAGGAATTAGATGGGAAAAATACATGTTTTAACGGGACCCAGACAATATTATATAGATGTCGCCACTGAAGTAAAGAACATTTACGTGGGATGGTGTGAGGGTCCTCGTTTGGCTGACGTTCGCCGATATGCTCGCCATGCTCAGAACCAAGTTGAGACGCGTAAGACAACCAAAAGGGACAAGTGTGAAAAGGAGCTGCATTTGGCAACCATGACCATGTATTACGCAGTTGGTGTAAACAGAGGACGAGGCCGAAGTCGAAGACGTGGACGTGTGGGAGAGGAGGTCGAAATGGGCCACGCCAGAGCTATGATCCGAATATTTGTTTTTACTGTGGCCAGACTGGACACTGGAAGAAGGACTGTCCACAGCTAAAAAGTGATGAAATTGGGCAAAAGGCTGACTGAGGGTGGGAGGCAGGTTCTGGACGTCACGCGGCAGCGGAGCCTCCACTAATGGGTGATAGCACAAACACACTCACACATTTTTCCTGCTCTGTGTAGTGAAGCAACGCTTGCCGACTGTGATTCACGTAGTAAAGTTTTGCAGGCTATTTCCGTCCTAGAGCAAAGATATTTCTCTCAGAATATAGGAATTTATGTTCATCAGTAGTGACGTCAGGGGAGTTTGATTGTCCTCCAAAGTTAAGTGGAAACCACGTTTACTGTATGTCTGCATCAGGCCAGGTTGTGAAGGAGAAAATGACAATGCCCATTGCGTGTTGTCACTCCGGATGAGCTCTCCTTCAAACACTCATTTTTGTTATCAGAGTTGTGTCCCATTAACCTGATGGGCTGTGATCTCATGTGTAAATTAGGCATTATTTTAACTTCTACACTAGAGGGTGTTAAGGTTATGTTACAGCCTGACAAAGTTTTCACAGCAGTGCAGTTTGATTCATCGGCACTTACATATGCTTATGAGTGGAAACTTCCCAGCTCTCCTTTTTCACAACAACTAGTGGAAGAAGCAAAAGTGTTAGTTTCACCCCTTTCTGATTTCATGCAACCTACTGATTTGCACTGCACATCACACATTTCTTTGGGGCCTGACAATGACTATGAGAAGAAGTGAAAAAATATGTGCGCCTACTTTATTGGCTGTGTCGCTCACTCCAGAGCACTTCGATTTTTTTAATGTTTGTGGTACTCGCCCTCACATTTCCTTGGCCAAACGTACACACTGGCAGTGACAAGGTGTGGGAGAGTTTGTTGCTACATGTCAGAAAGAAATGGAGTGGACTGTTTCACCTGCTGATCCAAATTTGATGTTTTCTGAACGATTGTCAGCATACAAAAAAACATTTTTGAGTACAATGCATTGTCAAAGAACTGTGGACTTAATTCCTACCACAGAATCACATTTTGAAGCATGTTTTTTTATCTGAAACAGATTTGTCTTCGATACTCATGTTGGCTGAAGTGCCCAATGATCTTTGGGCTAAGAGCAAATATGATGTGTACAGTTTTGTACAGGACCTCCAAGCGGTGAATGCTGCAGTTCAGCCACATGCTCCTACTGTGCCCAACCCACACACTATTTTGTCTCAAATTACATCAGATGCACAGTTTTTCTCAGTGGTTGACTTGTCGCCAGTGCACCCTGATAGCCCATTTTGGTTTGCTTTTTAGTTTGAAGGGAGATCTTGGACTTTTACCCGGTTATGCCAGGGGTACTGTGAAAGTCCCACTATTTACAATGCTGCCCTCAAAGCTAGTCTGGATTAACTTCAATCAACCACAGGCTCTGCTCTTTTGCAGTATGTGGATGACATCCTTTTATGTAGTCCATCTAAACAACAGTGTGAAAAAGACCAAATGACTCAAATAACTTTCTTGCTTTCAAAATTTTTCCTCTAGTGACGCTGACTTAGAGAGGGATGAAGATAATCATGTTTAATTGTTCATGTTTTGATTGTTTATCATTGGACCCTTTATTACTATGATGCCTGCATTTTAAACTCACGTTGTGTGCAAATGCAGGCTGATGTTTTACAGACAAAGTTATTATTTTCCTTGTTTCTTTTGGGTTGATTAATATAATGGTATTATTATAATCAAAAGGGAGGAATGTAATGGAAAATAATTCTTATATGCATTGTATTGAGTGTTACTGTGTATAACCTGCAAATGACCGAGCTGCAAGGTACCACCCTGCCCTGTTTTCTTAAATTCCTCTTTACAATGGTGGGCTTGTTATAATGAGATAGCTGCACTTTAGGGGGGACAGGGTTAGGCTGGTATTTACGAGTGTGTCTGGGTAACCTCAACTGATGGTTGGGGAGGAAAGTTAGAAGAACAATCAATTATACCCAAAAACAGATGACGTGATGAGCGGGCAATATAACTGTGTGTTTTTGCTTCAGTGGTCAGAGCAACTCTGTATTCTGTACTGTGTTGTTCTCTCTTGCAAGATATTATTATTAAAGCCTCTTATCTCCTCACAAGAAAATAACTGACTCCCCAAATGCAAGTGTCAGGACAAATGATCAAACTTCTCCAAGCTTCAGTCTGCAGAGAAGTACAAGACAGGGTTGCTCACTTTCTCCCTCACTTTTTTGCTATTTTCATCAAACCTTTAGCAGCTGCTATCAGACAAGATAGAAATATTAAAGACATCCAACCCCAAAATATTTAGCATAAAATAAGTCTTTATGCTGATGATGTATTACTTTTCCTTCAGAACTCACAGACGTCTCTCACTCACACGATCACACTCATAAATAAATTCTCAGCACTTTCTGACTACTCTATCAATTGGTCTAAGACCACAGTTCTGCCCATTAACTGTAGGGTCCAGAATATACCTGCGATCACTTTACAGTCAGGAAATATTAGATATTTAGGCATAAATATTTCCTCCAGGCTCTCAGAGCTAACAAAGCTAATTTATGTGCAATTATTAAAGACAGTAGAGGACAATCTCTCTCGTTAGAAGTCCTTACCTATATCACTTATGGAGAGAGTTACAACCATTAAAATGATGATACTACCAAAAGTTAACTATTTGTTCTCAATGATCCCCATAAAACCAACCTGCTACTTGGTTTAAGTCACTAGATTCATGCATCTCCAAATTTCTGTGGAAAAACAAACCACCACGTATTAGTTTAAAAACCCTACAGAAGACCAAGGACAGTGGTGGATTAGATTTACCTAATTTTCAGCACTATTCCTTAGCCAATAGGTTACGGTATATATCAAAATGGTTTAAACCTAGCCCAATAGATGAACATGGATAAATATAGAACAAGCATTGTGTGATAATCTGGAAATCTCTGACCTGCCACTTATTAGTCAAAACGTAAAAAATCACAAATGTTTCAAAAGCATTAACATCAGCACCTCTCTGACAGCCTGGTGGGAATTTCTTAAAATAACAAAGTCTTCACTTGTCCCGTGTAAGCTTACACCCATCTGGAACAATCCTGACATCCTGCAAAACAAAAAAATGCTAAACTTTACTCTGTGGAAGATCAAAAGAATCAAACATCTGGAACATATAATCCAAAATGGGCATTTTATTTCATTTGATGAGCTCATATCACAACATGAGATAGGCAGCAATAAATTCCTAGAATATCAACAACTTAAGTCTATAATAACAAAGAAATATATCCTCCACCAACCAGACTTACAACTCCCGATTAGGGTAGCAGAATTTCTAAGCATCTGCACCCCAAAACTACTATCAAAAATATATAAATTATTGTCTAAGATAGATGACACAATGTCTCTACCGTCCTCAAAATGGGAGGCAGATTTATCCATCAGTTCTAGTCATAGCTTCTGGCCACAAATATGTTTGAACACCTTCAGAATGACTCAAAATCCTAATTTACAGCTCATACAATACAAAATTCTTCATAGAACACACTATACAGGACAAAGGATGTTCAGGATGGGTCTAACACACTCAAACATCTGCTCACATTGCACAGATAACACACCTGATGATTATGCACACGCTTTGTGGTTTTGTGCGCCTGTCCAGAAGTTCTGGCTTGAAGTCTGTGCGGACCTATCAACATGGCTAAAGTGTAGCATTCCTGCATGCCCCACACTGTGCATACTGGGTGACTTAGACAACATCAACGTGGAATTTAGCTTAGCACACATGATCCTCACAGTGTTATGTATAGCAAAGAAAACTATTCTCATGAACTGGAAAGCGAAGAACAATCTGTGTATTAACCAGTTTAGAAATCGCTCTGGGTGGTTGGGTGTGTGCTGGGGGGAGCTGTGTGGCTTCGGGCGTCTGGTGGTCTCTCGGGTCGTGGGGACCGGGTTGGTCATTGCTGGGGGGGACTGTGTGTCGGGCTTGGAGGGCAGTTTTGGGGGCTTGCGGGTTGGGTTGTCTTGCGGTGTGGGGCGGGGTCCCTTAGGGGCCTTGGGGTGGTGGCTGCTGGCTCTGTACCGGGTGACCGGGCCGCTCTGGCGTGGGTGGTGGAGCTGGGCCTTGACCTGGTGGCTTGCCGCTGCCTTGTGCCCAGGGCGGGGCCCTGCCTGTGCCTGGGGGGTCTGGGTTGCCCTGGACATGCCACAGTATGCGTGGGTTGGTGCAGGTCCTGGTGCCGGGCTTGTTGCTCTGGGAACTCGAAGGTGTCCGCAGGTGGTTGTTTTTTTTAGGGTGTTGGGGCGTGCGGTGAGGGGGAGGGGGTCTGTGTGGGGGTGTGCTTTTCCCCTGTTGGGAGGGGCCTGGGGGGGCCTGGGTGATGGTGGGTGTCAGGCCCGGGCTGCTGCGACTGGTGTAATAAGAATAAGCTTCTTTTCACGAGTTCTACACAATTCCGGATTTTGATATAAAATTAATTCCTTCACTCAAACCAAGTTAAAACTGCTTTGTCCTTCATATTTATCCATGTCTAAATAGCTTTAAACAAAAAAGAACGTTGTACTTTGCAGGATAGGAAAGAACAACACTAAACCTTTAGGAATCCGAGAATAAGCTTATTTTCACGAGTTCTACACAATTTCAGATTTTGTTATAAAATGAATTCCTTCACTCAAACCAAGTTAAAACTGCTTTGTCCTTCATATTTTTGCATGTCTAAATAGGTTTCAGGCATAATATTCTTCATATTACCCTGTTTGTGAAAGAAGCATACTTGTGATGGAGCAATACACTCCTTTTGGGTAACCTAAACTGATGGTTGGGGAGGAAAGTTAGAAGAACAATCAACTATCAACCAAAGACAGATGACGTGATGAGCGGGCAATATAACTGTGTGTTTTTACTTCAGTGGTCAGTGCAACTCTGTATTCTGTACTGTGCTGTTCTCTCTTTCAAGATATTATTATTAAAGCCTCTTATCTCCTCAGAAGAAAATAACTGACTCTGTGCGTTACTAAATTTCCACCACAATTTTGGCGTCACGAACAGGATCCCTCGACTGGTGTCTCTGGACCGGATCGCAGTGCATGGCCAGCCTGGACTGAAGTAGCTGTTCCAGCCTCATACCTCCAAGGCCTTTTCTGAGAGAGAGGACTGGCAGGTCCTTTTCCTGAATACCAGCGCTGGGATCATTTTTGAAATATGATAGTCTGAGACGATAGGACTGCTTTTTAGTTTTTATTTGAATAAAAGAGGGTTTCCCGGTTGTGTCATTAGTGAGACAGAGATTTCATGGGTAAGTGAAACTTTTGAAGCAGTCCGAAGAAGTGTGAAGTACTCCGAAGAAGTGTGAGTACAGATTAAGGTCCTCATTGGAGACGTCCTTTGAGTGAAGGAATATATTTCCCCATTCCAAGTCTGAGAATGGGAAACAGTAGGTCTCAGACTTTTGACCCTACCGGGGGACCTGAGCATGATGAAATGAAAAAGACATATGGTCCAGAGGTTTTCCACCTGAAGGTTCTTTTAGTATGTTAGAAATAAGAAAGTTTTGCAAATATGAGAAAGAGATGAAGCAAAAAAAAGAAAATTAAGTTTAAATAAGAAGTAAGAAAGGTATAGAATTTTGGAAAAAATAAAGTGTATTAAGAGAAAGAAAGGAAAATGTTAAACAAATGCCATGACGGAATGATGATAATAATTTAGTATTAGCTGTGCCGGATCCAGACCTGGACTCCTGCCCTCCACGACGCCTGCAACAACAACAGCCAGCCCTGCCACAAGCCTCTGGCTCTCGGAAAGAAGGGACTTCTTCCATCCTCCCTCGGGAAGAAATTCCATCATTCTCACAACATCAGTTACATAGGTCTGATGATGAGGAAAAGGAAGACGTTTGGTTCTCCAGCGTACCTGCCCAAGAACTTTTAACGCAAGTGACAAAAATCCTTTACCCACAATCTGGACTTCAGAGATCTAAACTTGAGAAAAAACAAAACCAGATTCAAACCATGCCTATGGTTAAAGTTGCAGTTCCCACTGGACCATTACTGGTTTATCGACCCTGGACTGAGACTGACATCATGGAAGCATAACAATGCTTACCAGATCCAGAGATTTCTGGACCCCATTTTGCTGACGAGTTGCGAGATTTCTGCGCACAATTCTGCCTGACTGGGGTTGAATTGCGTCGCATATTGGCAAAAAAGTTCAAACTGACCGACCTCTGCAAAATAGAGGCCAGTATGCTACAACTGAATTTGCGACCTACCAACAGTGAACGAGGACATAATGATAACGCTCAATATGAAGCAGCCATCCAAAGACTGTGTCAAGCCATCACCACTCAATTTCCAACCAAAATCAATATGTCCCACATTTACACCTGCAAACAGAAACCTGGTGAAGGGACTGATGATTTTGTACACCGCATCCTTGAGAAAGTCAGCAAGCACAGCGGTCATCAGAGACCAAGGGATTTGGGTAATGAATCAGGACCATGGGAGAGTATTGCATGCAATGGAATGTCCGACCATAGTTGGTAAAAAGCGGGTAAGAAAAGGTTAAAATACCCGACTGTACACAATCAATAGTGGGAGCGTATGTGTTCGGCTACAAGAAGGTGTGAAAGTCCGACCATGGTTTGTAAAAAGCGGGTAAGAAAAGGTGCAAATGCCCGACAATGTATGATCAAAAGAGGGAGCGGAGGTTTTCGGCTGCAAGAAGGTCTGAATGTCCAACCATAATTTTTTTAAAAACGGGGAAGAAAATAATCGAAAGCCCGACTATACACCATCAAAAGCGGGAGCGGAGGTGTTCAGCTGCAAAAAGGTCTGAATGTCCATCAAAAATTGCTAGAAAACATGAAAGAAAATTTTCGAATATCAAACCGCACATGATCATAAGCGGGAGAGGAGGTGTTCAGCTGCAGGAAGGTTTGAATGTCCATAATTCCTGAAAAATGAAAAATTCCTGAAAAATGGGTAAGAAAAGGTGTGAATGTCCAACTATACATCATCAAAAGCAGGTGTGAATGTTAGATCATAATTTGCAAAAAGCTGATGAGAAAGGGTGAGAATGCCCAACTATACACCATCAAATGCAGGAGCGGAGGTGTTCAGCTGTAAGGAGGTATGAATCTCCGACCATAATTGCTGAAAAATGTGTTAGAAAAGGTAAGAATGCCGGACCATACATCATCAAAAGCGGGAGAGGTGGTGTTCGGCTGCAAGTAGGTGTGAATGTCCAGCCATAATTACTCACAAACGGGTAAGAAAAGGTAGTATTGCCAGACCATACATGATCAAAACAGGGAGCGGAGGTGGTTCGGCTGCAAGAAGGTGTGAATGTCCGACTAAAGTTCAAATATATTAACAAAAGCGGAAGGAGAGGTCTTCGGATGAGAGTGGTTGAGAATTTCCAACCATAATCTATAAAATGCGGTGAAAAAAAAGGTGTGATAGAACACTAAAAGGTGGAGCGGAAGTGTTCGGCTGCAAGAAGGTGTGAATGTCCGACTATATTTGGTGAAAAGCAGGTGAAGCAAGGTCTGAATGCCCAACCTTACATCATGAAAAGCGAGATCAGAGGTGTTTGGCTGAGAGAAGGCCACAGTCTGCGATGCAATAATTAAAGGCCTCATGCCAGATGTCGCCACTGAAGTAAAGAACATTTACGTGGGATGGTTTTTGGCATTTGGCAGCCATGACCATGTATTACGCAGTTGGTGTAAACAGAGGACGAGGCCGAAGTCGAAGACGTGGACGTGTGGGAGAGGAGGTCGAAATGGGCCACGCCAGAGCTATGATCCGAATATTTGTTTTTACTGTGGCCAGACTGGACACTGGAAGAAGGACTGTCCACAGCTGAAAAGTGATGAAATTGGGCAAAAGACTGACTGAGGGTGGGAGGCAGGTTCTGGACGTCACGCGGCAGCGGAGCCTCCACTAATGGGTGATAGCACAAACACA
Source organism: Leuresthes tenuis (assembly GCF_036924035.1). Taxonomy (NCBI): domain Eukaryota; kingdom Metazoa; phylum Chordata; class Actinopteri; order Atheriniformes; family Atherinopsidae; genus Leuresthes; species Leuresthes tenuis. The sequence continues at coordinate 4,042 of NW_027325411.1, read as the reverse complement.
CTCACACATTTTTCCTGCTCTGTGTAGTGAAGAAACGCTTGCCGAATATGATTCACGTAGTAAAGTTTTGCATGCTATTTCCGTCCTAGAGCAAAGATATTTCTCTCAGAATATAGGAACTTATGTTCATCAGTAGTGACGTCAGGGGAGTTTGATTGTCCTCCAAAGTTAAGTGGAAACCACGTTTACTGTATGTCTGCATCAGGCCAGGTTGTGAAGGAGAAAATGACAATGCCCATTGCGTGTTGTCACTCCGGATGAGCTCTCCTTCAAACACTCATTTTTGTTATCAGAGTTGTGTCCCATTAACCTGATGGGCTGTGATCTCATGTGTAAATTAGGCATTATTTTAACTTCTACACCAGAGGGTGTTAAGGTTATGTTACAGCCTGACAAAGTTTTCACAGCAGTGCAGTTTGATTCATCGGCACTTACATATGCTTATGAGTGGAAACTTCCCAGCTCTCCTTTTTCACAACAACTAGTGGAAGAAGCAAAAGTGTTAGTTTCACCCCTTTCTGATTTCATGCAACCTACTGATTTGCACTGCACATCACACATTTCTTTGGGGCCTGACAATGACTATGAGAAGAAGTGAAAAAATATGTGCGCCTACTTTATTGGCTGTGTCGCTCACTCCAGAGCACTTCGATTTTTTTAATGTTTGTGGTACTCGCCCTCACATTTCCTTGGCCAAACGTACACACTGGCAGTGTCAAGGTGTGGGAGAGTTTGTTGCTACATGTCAGAAAGAAATGGAGTGGACCGTTTCACCTGCTGATCCAAATTTGATGTTTTCTGAACGATTGTCAGCATACAAAAAAACATTTTTGAGTACAATGCATTGTCAAAGAACTGTGGACTTAATTCCTACCACAGAATCACATTTTGAAGCATGTTTTTTATCTGAAACAGATTTGTCTTCGATACCCATGTTGGCTGAAGTATCCAATGATCTTTGGGCTAAGAGCAAATATGATGTGGGGTTGATAAAAGGCTGTGAACCAGTAATTGTCACCCCTAAATCAGACTTTTGTCCATGTAAAAAACAATACCCTTTTAAACCTGAAGCAATTAAAGGGATTAAACCTGTTTTTCAATCTTTTCAGAAAACAGGCGTTATTGTTCCTTTTGAAAATTCACCTGTGCTTACTCCATTGTTTCCTGTTAAAAAGATTAAAGATGCTGGCCAGCCAGATGAATGGCGTTTTGTACAGGACCTCCAAGCGGTGAATGCTGCAGTTCAGCCACATGCTCCTACTGTGCCCAACCCACACACTATTTTGTCTCAAATTACATCAGATGCACAGTTTTTCTCAGTGGTTGACTTGTCGCCAGTGCACCCTGATAGCCCATTTTGGTTTGCTTTTTAGTTTGAAGGGAGATCTTGGACTTTTACCCGGTTATGCCAGGGGTACTGTGAAAGTCCCACTATTTACAATGCTGCCCTCAAAGCTAGTCTGGATTAACTTCAATCAACCACAGGCTCTGCTCTTTTGCAGTATGTGGATGACATCCTTTTATGTAGTCCATCTAAACAACAGTGTGAAAAAGACAGTGAATCTGTTGAAACATCTTCATTCTTATGGCCATAAAGCCAGCCTTTCTAATTTACAGTTTGTACAGGACGAAGTCACCTTTTTGGGTCATGTGATTTCTAAGGATGGGCGCTCACTTTCTCCTAAACGTGTTGCTGCAGTTCAGATCATTCCTAAACCGGTTACTAAAAAACAGCTTATGTCATTCTTAGGTATAACATCTTACTGCAGGAACTTTATTCCTAACTACTCTTTTCTCGAAGCTCTCTTAGGTGCTCTTATCCATGGTAAAGGCCTCCAGTCAGCTGATCGTGTTCCATGGACTCCTGAGGATGAATCAGCCTTTAGTCAGCTTAAGCTGGCTCTTCAAACAGCACCAACACTTGGCATTCCAGATCCTCATAAACCTTTCATACAGGCAGTTGATGAGAAGCATGACATCTGTTCTTATGCAGGAACATGGGGCAGGCAAAGGCCAGTGGCTCATTTCTCAGCAAAACTGGACTCTGTGGCTGCAGGCCTGCCTGGTTGTCTTCGTGTTGTTGCAGCTGCAGAGAAAGCTGTCCTGGCCTCCCAAGATATTGTGGGCTACGCTAATTTGACTGTTTTGGTTCCTCATGCTGTTGCCATTATTCTTCTCGAGCAGAAAACTTCACATCTTTCAACTGCTCGTTGGCTCAGATACACCTTTGTGATATGCCAAATGTCACTGTTAAACGTTGTACTGTTCTGAATCCTGCTACTTTGCTTCCGACTCCTGAGGATGGGGAGCCTCATGACTGTGAAGCTGTTTTGGAACAAGTTTGTACACCCCGACCTGATCTTTTAGAGACTCCTCTTCCAAACTCTGACATGATTCTTTTTGTAGATGGATCAGCTTTGCGTGATCCAGCCACAGGTACTAACTGTGTTTGGTTTGCAGTATGTTCTTCACATGACACTTTGTTGTCTGGTTCTCTTCCTAAACATTTCTCTGCTCAAACTACTGAGCTTATTGCACTTACTGAAGCTTGTAAGTTGGCAGCTGGTAAGTCTGTCACTATTTACACAGATTCCAGATATGCTTTTGGTGTTGTTCATGACTTTGGTGCGCTGTGGAAACACAGGCATTTCCTTAAATCAGATGGTAAAACTATTCTGAACTCCAAGCAGGTTTCTGATCTTCTTGATGTGATCCTTTTGCCTACAGCAATCTCGGTCTGTAAGTGTGCGGCTCACACTAACTCAGACGATCCTGTTGCTTGTGGCAATGCCAGAGCTGATGCTGCAGCTAAGCAAGCAGCTAAATCTTTTCCTGTTTTCGCTTCCCTCTCTTTGCAGGCAGAAGACTCCCTCACAGATCTCCATGCTTTGCAAACTTTTGCCTCTGCAGATGAAATTTGGTCCTCTGGACGCATTTGGTCCTCTGTGGGTGCAACTCATATGGATGGTGTTTGGATGGGACCTGATGGTAAACCCTGTCTACCTAAACATTTTTTTCCTCATTTTTCAAAATTGACACATGGGTTGGACCATGTGTCAAAAGGGGGGATGCTGAATGCACTCACTGCTCAGTGGTTCACAAAAGGGTTCAGTTCACATGCGCAAAAATACTGTCAGTCATGTATGGTTTGTGCCACACATAATGTAGGAAAGGCATTACACACATCGCAAGTTGCACACCCTCCACCAGAGAAACCTTTTGAACATTTGATGATGGATTTTGTTGAACTCACACCAGCTGAAGGAAAGAAATATGCACTAGTAATAGTGGACGTGTTTAGTAAATGGGTTGAAGTTTTCCCTGCAAAACACGCAAACAGTAATGCAGTGACTAAAGCACTGCTAAACAGAAATCATTCCTAGATGGGGCATTCCAGAGAAGATCAGCAGTGATAATGGCACACATTTTGTAAACACTGCATTGACTGAGGTTGGTAAATTCCTGGGAATAACCTTGCGCACACATTGTGCTTATCATCCACAGAGTGGAGGTGCTGTGGAAAGAGAAAATGGTACATTAAAGTCCAAGTTAGCCAAATGTTGTGAAGAAACAGGTCTGCCATGGACAAAAGTATTACCTATTGTGCTTACCTACATGAGAATGAGAATCAGAGCTCAAGTGAAACTCAGCCCATTTGAAATTTTATTTGGCAGACCTCCTAACCTGGGATTGGGACCTGTAACCAGACCCCTCCCTTCCACAACTGTTTGTGATGATGCTATGTTGTCTTACTGTTGAAACCTTTCCACTGTTCTATCTCAAGTTTCACAGACAGTAAAAGTAGCCCTTCCAGCCACAGAAAACACACCACTCCAACCAGATGACAGGTGGTGAAGGAACTTCGCAGGAAACATTGGAAGTCCAAACGTTGGCAAGGCCCGTTCCAGGTGCTACTGGTCACTCATACAGCTGTTAAAGTTGCAGAGAGAGCAACCTGGATTCATGCCAGTCACTGTAAGAAGGTACCAGAACCAGTAGATGACTTCCACCCTGACATACATCAGCCTAACCAACACGCCCG